>NC_057765.1:11412119-11758507 GCF_010389155.1 Erigeron canadensis
GATCACAGAATTATATATAGCCCCGATGCTGGCCCCAGAATAATCCACCAAATCTACGGTCATGTTTCTACAATCAAACATTGATCAAATAATCCACCGTCGTAACATCATAGTCACACAAGAACTATTAGAATTGGCAATCACACATCTTAAACTAAGAGATAGTTATTGAGAGAAGATCAACTTGCTAAACTAAGACATAATCCAATATCAGATAAAACACTTACATTTACATTAAAATTCTGTTTAAGGCACACAAAAAGAATACAACACTTACAACTACATTAACATGTAAATAAATGTTACTATGTTAGCACTTATATGCACCAGATTCCACTTACACGCACCCTATGTGAAACATTTATTACTATGATAGTTTCTTTAATTTTTATTTATACTGATAAAACTAAAAAGTTGTAATAGGAAAATCTAAGAACGGATATGGCCTAGACGTACTTGACTCTCAAGGATTATGCCTAATATTTTCATAAAAGAGGTCTATCATTCGCCATTCTGAAAAATTTCATAAATGAGGTCTATCACAACCATATGACGAATTTTCATTGACTTGAACCGATTGATGATGAAATTGAACCTTTACAGATTGGAGCCATCCAACTCATCCATGAGAAGTAAAGCTTCCGTATAGGAACAACAAAAGAATGAACAATAATGTTCACCATTAATCCCAAGATTCTTGATGGCTCCTGTGCGTGGTTCATAAGCTTCAAGTGATGCATATACTCCAGATTCATCTGTCGTTGTTTCCAAAATAGGTTGGCCATTCTTCCTAAATCCTAGTGCCTTAGTTTCTAAAAATGCATCTGGGGCGTTGATGGTGAATAGCTTTGTGAACGATCTTGAAACACCATCCTCCGCCCTCATCCATACACCATAAACTGGTTCCTCGGCATCATAACAGTGTACTCAAGTAGAGCAAGAGACTCTTTAATCTCAGATATGAAGAAAAAATCAGCATCCCGGTGTGCTACACTATGAGGGAGGTTTATTTTCATAAAGTCTTCACTCACCATATCAAACGCAACAACTATATTAATATTCCACTCGTTCTCAAATGCTTTCAAATAAATACACCGATCAACTGTAACTACCGGATCAAAAGCAATTGAAATAGGAGGTAGATTACCACGTGAAAATCTCCAACCCCGTGAGCTTAATGCAAACACCATAACCGGGTAAGGCTGTCGAAAACCATTGACCATTACAATCATAGGGTCAAATTTATCAGGACGGACCCCAAAACCTAAAACATATGTAAACGGGACATCAACAGTAATGTATTTTACAAGTGACGAATTCCAAATCACAGCTGTTTGCCTATAATTTTCACCCTCTCCAGAAGTACCGAATAAGTATAACAACCCTTGAGACGTACCAATAAGTCCTAGTTCAAACGATCACGATATGGGAACATTTCTAACAGTGTGTTGGGAAAGAGTATTATCGTCCATAATGGAAACATTTTAATTCGTATTGAAACATAAAGTTGAGATCAGGGACATATCTTACAAAAAGCCGATGATGCTGGCGCAAGTTTGTGTGATCGGTAATAAAGAGAGGGCTATCGATCATTGATTTCCATAATTTTGAAATTGATCTGAATATAGCCAGTGACTTAACAGGAAGCCTTTTTATGATTTCTACTTGAAGGTTGTCTCACATGTTTTTTTCTGATTCTGGTTTTGGGTGTATTATTGGTTCTAGAGTTTTTATATTGAATTAGAGCATTGTTAAAATGCAGCAGTGCCGGCTTTGAGGCAAGACAGAAGGGCTTGTGCCTTAGGCTCAAGTTTTGAAGGGCGCCATAATTTTGGTCTTTGTAATTATACTTTGATGATCTTCTTTGTTTTTAGTCCAAACAAAAAGTTAATTAGCATACTCTGTAAAAGTTAACATGTAATTGAAAAACCAACAAAGGTTATAGTATATATTTTCTTATTTTGGGGCCCGTTATTTCTTTTTGCCCTGGGCCTAAACTCTTTTTTAGCATTCTCAGAGACGGCCCTGAAATGCAAGTGAAAAGGGAGAAAGTGAATTAACTTATACTCGTAGTAGGTGATACGAGAAACGTGAAAGGCAGGTGAAGAGGGAGAAAGTGAATTCACCTATAGTAGGTGATGAGAGGAAACGTGATTTGAGTGAAAGTAGTAAGCAATGGGAGAAAGGTGATTCACCTACGACAGTGGTCCATTTCTTTTTGTTATATTGTTAGTTTTTCAATATCATGGTATATTGTGATGTTTATTAAAGTATTAAATTTGAAATTGGATAGTTAACGGAAAAAAGAAAGTGATAAGTTGACATGTCATACTGTCATGTAAAGGTATAAGTGGAAGTGGTGAACGTTTAAGAATGATCTTAGGGTTTTGGGGATCTAGATCTCAAATGAAATTGAAATTATGTCTTTTTATGTTTAAATGCCTCGCCTAGATCCCTTCTAACCATAGTTGTTAAATTTCTAGTAGACCCTTAGGAGCGGAGTCTTCTTGATGTTAAATTTCTAGTAGACCCTTAGGAGCGGAGTCTTCTTGATTACTATTATTTTCCCTGACTTTTACGAGTCGGGGTATGAACTGGTACGAGTTAAGGCGAGTTTTTTAAGCCACGAGAACAACAATGTATGAATAATTGTTGTTATCCTTTTTTTAGGTTCATTAGGATTCTTGTTGGTTGGAATGAGAACAACAATGTCTGAATAATTGTTGTATACTTAGTAGTTTGTAACTATGGTTATATATTTTATTTAGGAAAAGTGAGAATGTTGTTATCACACATCTAAGTTTGGTGAAATACTTTTCACTTCTTAATTTTTTAATATATATATATATTTTTTTTTAACAAAAACCAGATGTTGATTTTGAAAACTTTATTAAGAAAACAAATCTAAACCATTATAAAAATTTATTATAAACCATTACAAAAGCAACTAAATACCCGTGAAAAGCAAACAACAAAAATATATAACAAAAAATAACAATCTAAATAGGAAAGTGAAAACGAAAAGTAGATATTTTTGAATTTTTTATTATTTATAAGTTTTATGGATTTTTAGATTTTAGAAAAGTAATTTTTTTTTCGTGTAAAGGTTTCGGGTAACTCCACCTTTTCTTATATTACATTACTAAACCAAAGTTGTGTCGCGTCCTCGGCGGCGGCGGCAAAAATTCAGTGATGCGTTTATTTTTTCAAACAAAATATTCGTATTTACAATTTACAAAAGTACAAGGAATATGTTTAACTAATACTCACTCACGAGCAGAGAACCTATTCGTTTGTAGTACAGTTCATAGGTAAGTCCAGAATCATTCGCATGAACACTTGCAATACCTAAATCTAGCAATGTGTGTAATTTTAAATTAATTGTGGGTTGTCAAAATTTTAATTAAACTAGATAACATAAACAAAAAAGGTAAATAAAAGTGCAACCTTTTAGTCTGCGAGAAGCCTTGTAAATCAATTTTCCTGAAAAACGAGAATCGTAATAATAAAATTATACTTGTTTGGAGTTCGATTACATGCATAATGATTGTCTATTTAACCTAGTTTTAATATTGGACCGCGAAAAGACTTTTTTCTTGGTTTGGATCCTAGTTACATCCTCTTTTTTTTTTGAACATTAAAAAGGAATTTCATTAATATGAATTCTAGCGAGAAGCTATGAAATACATATAAATATGAGGGTAGCATACAATAAAAGCTAAAAATTGAAACTATTCCATTGGGACCAAGTGATTCTTGGTGAGGTGTTCCTGTTGGTGAGCCAAAGAAAACTGGTTCCTTTGAGGTCTTTAAAGGCAAACCGGGGAGATGGTTGTTTATTGGAGAAGATAAAGTCATTTCGGCTTTTCCATATTATCCAAACATAAGCAAATATGACAAGTTGGAAGAATTTTTGCTTTTGTAAACTTGTGGAAATGACTTTATGGACCTCTAAAAGTTCTTTCACACTTTGTGGCTTAGGGAGGGAGGTGTGACACCATAATTGAAGAAAACACCAAATGGAATCCGCAAATAAGCAGTGAAGGAAAAGATGTGCAGCTGACTCACCATAAGGATTACAAAGAGAACATATTGGTGAGGTGATGAGGATGTTTATGTTCATTAATTGATCTTTTGTGGCAAGTCGGTTTATCTCAAGACGCCATCCTAGAACATTAACTTTTAGTGGTGCGAGTTTGTTCCAAGGGAAAACCCATTGCTTGGGTCCGAAGGTGGTTTGAAGTCGGCTGTTCATAGACTTGACAGTGAAAACTCGAGAGGGGTCTATCTGCCATTCCCAGGAGTCACTTGCATCGGAGAGATTAACATGTTGAATATTGAAAAGCAGGTCCTGCAATTGGTATAATTCAGTTGTTGTTGAGGGAGGTCTAATCCAGCGCCAAGACCATTGCGAGAAGACTTCATCACCTGTGCAACGTTCTTTTGCGAGACAAGTCTTGTACTTTTCCAATTTGAATAAATCAGGATGGGAAAGGTATAAAGGAGAGTTGCCTAGCCAATTGTCAATCCAAAACCGAAGTCTACAACCGTTTCCTAAGTTACCTATAAACAAACACTCGAGGGAAATATCAAATTGGGACATGTGGGAGCTTAAATTGACAATCAATTTCCAAGCTCCCACAAGGTTGTTCCTAACCGGGATAGGCGAACAGTTCCTCGGGGTTGAACGAATTGCTGAAATGACTCGACTCCAAAGAGAATCCGGTTCCATACGAAACCACCACCACCATTTGGACAATAAAGAAAGATTTTTATTTTTTAAACTACCAAAACCAAGACCGCCCAAACCCACGGGGGAAATAATCTTATCCCATGAAACCCATGGAATTTTCCTATTCGAAGAACTGCCCCCCCCCCCCCCCCCCCAAAAAAAAAAAAAAAAAAAGAAATTCTATGGATTGATTCGAGTTTAGATAGAACACTCACCGGGGCCTTGTACAAGGAGAAAAAAAATATGAAGGGAGACTATCAAGCACCGAACGGATAAGAGTAATACGTCCACCAAGAGAGAGTGTTGATGCTTTCCAAAGTGTGAGACGGTTTTGAAAGGTTTTGATCACAGGTGCCCAATTTTTGACAAGGTTCATATTGGTGCCAACAGTTATCCGAGGTATGTGATAGGGAATGTACCCGAGTTACACATGAGATTGAAAGTTGAAACACGAGCTGTTGCATATCTCTTGTGAGAGATTAATACCATAGAAACATGACTTTTGATGGTTAATCTTAAGTTCAGAAACTAGGTAAAAACACCTCAAGATTCTCGATATGTTAAGAAGGTATGTAGGTGACCATTTACCGATTATCATTGCATCATCAACATACAAAAGGTGGTTTATCTGTGGCCCATTGTTCGATAACTGTATGCTGGAAGTTAGGCCCAAGATGGAGGCACGTTGTAAAATATTTGAAAAGGCTTCCATCGCGATTATGAACAGGAATGGTGATAATGGATCTCTTTGAGGGACTCCTCTTTCACAATTAAATTCTTGAGTTGGGCATCCGTTAATGAGAACTGAAGACCTTGTAGATGAGAGAATACCCCTGGTACAGAGAAGCCATGGAGAAGGGAAGCCCATTTGCTCCATTACTGAGATAAGAAATTCCCAATTTACGGAGTCGAATGCCTTCTCGATATCAATTTTCAGACAAAAAGATTCCAGTTTGGAATGCTTGACCCACTTAAGGGTCTCATTAAGCATAAGTGGTTCATCCAAGATGTTTCTGTCACTAAGGAAAGCTGACTGTGTGGGGGAGATAATCTTTGACAAAATCTTTTTGAGCCGATTAGCAAGAGTTACATTCACTTAACCAAATTAGTAGAGATCCTAGTTATATTCACTCAATCCTTTAATAAGATCCTCGTTAGATTCTCTTATCAAGCATTACTAAGTTCAAGCCCGTGTTTCCACGATTTAACCTATACGTATATTTAGATTTTAAGCCAATAACTTTGCATTGATTATCTTAGGTGGTTTATATTTCATTTTCGTATCACTAGATATTTTAAAACATTATTAAGTATCATGTTCATCTAGTCTTAATTGTATTAATTTTGGATTCGCTCGTTATAGTAAAATCACTTTTTACAATTAATCAAAGACCAATCCATCGTTTTGCATCTACGATTTATTAAATTTAAATGACCGATTATAGATA
Source organism: Erigeron canadensis (assembly GCF_010389155.1). NCBI lineage: Eukaryota > Viridiplantae > Streptophyta > Magnoliopsida > Asterales > Asteraceae > Erigeron > Erigeron canadensis. The sequence continues at coordinate 11,418,300 of NC_057765.1, forward strand.
AAAGAAGCCAAAAATACCAATAAACCATAGATATAAAATTAATCATAACATGAAAAACTAGACAATCATAGATCAACGGTAAACATAAACGCAATCTTACAAATCTAACATAAAACAAAGTAATAAATAGTCCACATGATCACATCATCCAAAGAAGTATTAACCTACTAACCAAACATAATTAATGGAATAACAAAGTCTGAAAAATAAAAAGACATCATTTACCAACGGTAAGAAAAGAAAAATAAAGATCCTAGGTTGAAAATTTGTAGATCAAGAGGTGTTTGGAAGTCCAAAACCCCTTTAGAAGCTCTTGATTTACGACCTAAAAGGTAGGGTTTTCATCTTGTAACTTAATTGCTCTTTTTGGAATGTGAGGGTTTAATCTTCTATTTATAATTCAAAAGTCAGTTTAATCGCCGCCTTGACGTGTTGCGTTCTTGAGGCTTCACGAGAGGTGCCGGAGGTCTCACTCTCACGTTTTGTTACCAATTCTTCGTCTTGTGTCTTGTAATGTCTTGTGGTACCTTAGTTGAGTTCATTTATGCATGAACCTGCGAGAACATTTCATTTCATTAAGTACCAAAAGTTCACTCATTGCAACTCATGTTCGTATTCAAAACACCAAAAGACATGCGGAAAAACCTAAATAAAGCATCCATCATCTATCTATATACTCTATACAATATGTATCATTGTCATATATATATATATATATATGAGAAATGTGAATATATAGGGTTGTTAGATACTTAAGTTTAGGCATTGAACCCCTTACATACTAAATTTTAGTATTTATTGTGAAATGTTATAAATAAAAAAGTATGTTTTAGAAGAAATTTCTTTTGCAAACATTCAAAATAGCTTTTTGTGAACTTGTGAATAAATTTATTCACGTTTTAATTTACATGTGTACATTTTACATGCCATTTAGACTGTCATTCTTGAAACTTATCACAACTAGTATTTAGTCGGCGGTTTTTCTCCAAAACCCATGGTTTGGTAGGTTATTACCATCCAGCGATGTCTGTCATTCGTAGACGTACTTTACTATTTGATAACCAGTGCAACCGGACACTAATCGTTAACAAGAAAAAAATTAGTGCCGTTTAGTTCACAAAATATTTTTGACGAGGAAATAATATATGTCTTGAATAAAAAATACAAAGCAGGTTCCAATCCTAAAAATTATTGAAAATTATGCCAACCAAAACAACCCCTTTTTTTCGGTAAAAGGTTGTTACCCCTGTTAACATGTTATTACCTCCCAAACAAGAACATGCAACATGACAGTATGCCAGTTGATTTAAATATTTACACAGTAAATGCCCTCACGGGCCCACCACAAATGATAAGGAGACCCCGTGAGTGAGTGACTGGACAGACCCAGACAATAATACGGATCAAGAACAACGCCACGACCAAGTCGGGCCCAATGTCGAGTCGATGGAAAGTGGCTAAATGGACCAGGTGCTACAAAGATCCAATCCAACCAAAACTTCATGTCCAAGTTTTTATTTTCAAATATTATTTATCATTATAGTTTCCTTTTTGTCTAGAATTTTTGTTTCTATCTTTTACGTGACTTTTCCTATTTAAAGGGTTGTAACTCATGGTTGGATTGTTAGAGTTTTAATAAAGATCTTCTTCTTGAAATTCTGTTCTTGTGTTGATTATTAACCTAAACTTTGGGTTAAATATGACAAGTCCGAAAAGTGCGGAAGTTATGGTCGGTTACCAAGTTAAAAGGGTATGTCAATTAGGAAAGGACACAACTTTTGAAAGAAAACCGACAAAGGGTTGCACCTGTTCGTTGGCACCTTTTCATTGTGTATATATTTGTATGTCGTGTGTCATTTCAGTGTGGGTGTGTGTCTGTACGATCAATGGGTATGGGTCACATACCCAGCGAGAGTCTGTAACATTTGTATGAACAAATATTGCAAGTTTCGATCTAATAGAAAGTAAATTCATACATACCTGTGAGTTTGTTCATCATATTGCAAGATTAATTCCAACAATTGGTATCAGAGCACGTTAATCGATCCAAGGGAAAACATCGATTGAAAAGCGAAGCCGATTCCAGGAATTAACCGCAAGAAGAAAAGAAAGAAGCGAGTGTGATTCATTCTTCATCATCAATGATCAGAAGAAGAAAATAGAACCACCACCGCCGTGTATGTGAACCAGACACCACACCCCGTCGCCGGAAAAGAAAGAAACATGAACCACAATCCATCGATTGCAGTAAGAACAGGAAGAGGGAATTGAAAGTCTACCCTAATCGCAGATAGAATAAAGGGATTTGGGGGTTTGTTTTTTCTTTCGGTGACGATAATAACAGGAAGAGATAACCGTCAATCAATAGGGAAAGTAAGGATCATTAGTTGTTTTGATCGATTAGAAAGAGAAAGGGGATAAGAAGAAAGAGTAGAAGACGGTGCTTGTTTGGATTTCCAGTAAGAAAAAAGGCAGACTGCACCTTGTCGATTTCCAACCACACAAACAAAGGAAGTGGTACACTTTTATATTGCAAAATATCATGACAAGTAGATAAGAAAAATTAAAAAATTCTTTAATTTTTGATCTTTTGTAGACTAACAAATAAAGTAATTTGTTAATAAGTTTTTCAATACAAAGGTTTGACAAAGTTTGGAAAGATCAAAATTATATTTTTGCAAGATACAGATTCATTTTCATCCTCGTATTTTTAAGATAAAATTCCCGATTGATTAAAGTAAGAAGATCGAATCTTTTGAGATTCAAAGAAAGTCGAACGGATTTTAAATAATTCGTTCAAAGAAGTAAGACTGAACCTTCGTGGTTCACAAAGTAAGACCGAACCTTTTTGGTTCACAGAGTAAGACCGAACCCTTGTGGTTCACAAAGTAAGATGAAACCTATCGTTTTATGAAACCTAGTGTTTTAACGAAACCCCGCGTTTCAAAGTAAGTAAGAAAAACTCTAGTGTTTCAAAAGTAAGTAAGTAAGAAAAACGTTAGTGTTTCAAAGTAAGTAAGTATGTGCAAACTCTAGCATTTTCAAAGTACGTAAAAAATGTTAGTGTTGCAAAGTAAGTAGAAAGATCAATATTTGGTCAAAGAGACACTTTTAGTGTTTCATAGTACGTAAGGAAGACCAATCTTGATCAAAGTAAGAGAACCTTTGCGTTTCATAGTACGTTAAACCGAACCCTTTTGTGGTTCATAGCAAGGAACAAGCCTGTGTGGTGCGTTCAAGGACCATATTTTTGGTCAAAGCAAGTTAAGCCCTAATTAGCGACTTGGTTAGGAGCACGATTGTTGATTAGCAAGTTGGTCAACATTCGTACTGGGTAGCAAGTAGCCCAGAAAACAAGTGAAGTGGGTAGCAAGTAGCCCAAATAGCAAGAAATTTGATCTTAGGATCAAATGCATGAAGTTAGAATCAACTCTTGATTCTAACCAAGAAAGTAAGAGAAACAATTCGTTTCAAGCAAGAAACAAGACCTTCGTGACAAAGAAAGAAAGAAGACCTTCGTGGCAAAGCAAGAAAGAAGACTTGTGTGGTGCAAGAATTGAAACATGTGTGGCACAAGCAAGAAAAGGCAAGTAAGCAACAAGTATGACAACAAAGGAATGTTCGTAGTGGAAAGACAAGAAGAAAAACAAGCAAGATGAGTCTAGTCTCATTGATGGCGATGAAAAACCAACCTTGTTGTAAAGAGCAAGACAGAGAAAGTTGAAGACATGCCTTTAACCAAAGTTTAGTTTAAGGGGGAGTGTTGATTATTAACCTAAACTTTGGGTTAAAAATGACAAGTCTGAAAAGTGCGGAAGTTATGGTCGGTTACCAAGTTAAAAGGGTATGTCAATTAGGAAAGGACACAACTTTTGAAAGAAAACCGACAAAGGGTTGCACCTGTTCGTTGGCACCTTTTCATTGTGTATATATTTGTATGTCGTGTGTCATTTCAATGTGGGTGTGTGTCTGTACGATCAATGGGTATGGGTCACATACCCAGCGAGAGTCTGTAACATTTGTATGAACAAATATTGCAAGTTTCGATCTAATAGAAAGTAAATTCATACATACCTGTGAGTTTGTTCATCATATTGCAAGATTAATTCCAACAGGAAGTTCAAAAACACAATCTGTTGTGAATGAATCTCAAGATAGCACCCCCCCCCCCCGACCTCGACATCAACGTACCCCACCCCACCGACACCCAGGACACCGCAAGTGCAACCTCACCAGCAAATTGACCACTTACGGTCCTTGGGTCTGTGAACCAAAATCTTGGAGTTTGAAGGTCGGTTACAACCCGATGATTTTCTGGATTGGCTTCAAACTGTAGAACGTATATTTGATCTTCGCGCTATCCCTGACATCCTAAAGGTAAAGCTCGTTGCTATTAAATTAAAAAAATTCGCCTCGTTGTGGTGGGATCATGTGCAAAATAAACGTTTTCAGGAAGGGAAACATAAGGTGGAAAACTGGGAAAAGATGAAACGACTTTTGAAAGCTAAATTTTTGCCCGTTACATATAAACAAGATACATATTTGGACTGTCATAACCTCAAGCAGGGTTCTTTAACTGTTGAAGAATTAATTCGTGAATTTGAGCGCATGCAAATGCGTTGTGGAGCTGAGGAGGATGACGAGCAGGTTATTGCACGATTCTTAAGCTCTCTAAGACGGGATATTGCAAACGTGGTATTGTTACAACTGTATTATTCCTTCTCTGGTGTGTCGGCTTGCATTACGGGTCGAACAACAACTCAATCAAAAGCCAAAACCGGTAACTAAGTTCCCCGCGACACCCCGAATACCCGCAACAGCCCCTTGGGTTGGTACACTTAACACTGACCCACCTGTTCCGCTACTCAACCGGGGATGCCAAATGCTCCACGATGTTTTAAATGTCAAGGTTTGGGCCACCTTAAACGGGATTGCCCAAACAAACAAGTACTTGTTTTTGTCGACGACCTTGCACCAATATATGACACAAAGACAGAAAAGAAACCTTCTGAACTACTTTATCCTGATCGGGATGAGATGCTCGTTATGCATCGGTTACTTAACTCCTCGTTAGCTGATCCAGAGGGTGACACGACTTGGCTTCGTAATAATATTTTTCGCACTCAATGCACGACTTAAGGGAAGGTTTGCACCATGATCATCGATGGTGGTAGTTGTGAAAACATGGTGGCTACTACCATGGTGGACAAATTGAAATTGCCTATTCAAAACCACCCAGAACCATACCAACTTACATGGTTAAAAAAGGCAATCTCGTTAAGGTTACCCATCGGTGTCTCGTGAAATTCTCTATTGGCAACAAGTACACAGATGAGCTATGGTGTGAAGTTATACCCATGGATGCATGCCATATTCTCTTGGGGGATCCATGGTTATATGATCGGCGTGTGAAACATGATGGTTTTCGTAACACGTATACGTTTAAGCAAGATGGCCTTATCGTTACCCTCGCATTGTTACGCCTCAAGGATGCTCCACCTGATAGTGTCTTAACATCAGGGGCTGCATTTGTGGGCCTCACTCATTCTTTAAACCCCACAATTATTTTTGGGTTACTTATGGTTGAAGAAAACTCGACAACAGAACCCTCCCTAATGGCTATTGTCCCATTACTCACCGAATTTGCGGACGTTTTTCCCGAAGATATTCCTGTCGGGTTACCCATGATCCGAGAAATTCAACATTGCATAGACTTTTTACTCGGCGCTATCATCCCCAACAAACCAGCATACAGAATGAACCCGAAAGAATCCGCCGAATTAGATCGCCAAGTCACTGATCTATTGGAAAAGGGGCTTATCCGAGAAATTATTAGTCCATGTGTTGTGCCCGCGTTACTAGTTCCAAAACTAGGAGGCGCGTTCCGCATGTGCATTGATAGTCGGGTCGTCATCAAGTACCGTTTTTGTACACTTTTTATAAACTTTGTTCAAATGGGTTTAGAAACATATATCACAACTTTTGTCAAAGTTACGTGTGATTTTATTAATAAAATCTTGAGATATAATAATTTTTGTACACTTTTTATAAACTTTGTTCAAATGGGTTTTTGAGTTGTCCGTTTTTCGAGTTTCCGACTTTAGGATTGTTTTCCCATCATATTAGGGAGTCTAAAAGTACAATCTGATGTTAAAAGCACCTTTCAGATCAAAATAAACGGTTAGGGTTTTCTATAATGAATTTTGGGGAAGAACAACCTAGTTTGCGGCACCATCAATTTGCGACCTCGCATTTCTAGCCTCGCAAATCTAGCATTGCAAATCCAATTTTTGTCTTTTAGTGAAATACTACCCCAGATTTACTAGCCTCTCAATTTCAATTTTGTCCTTTAGTGGAAATAAGACCCCAAATTCAATTTAAGACCTCGAATTTCAATCGAGACCTCGGATTTCGATTACTACCTCGATTTAGTCAACTTTAGTTGGTTTAGTAAACTTTGGTCAACTTTGGTCGGTTTAGTCAACTTTGGTCAACTTAGTCAAACTCGTAATTTGGTCAACTTTGGTCAAACTCGTAAAATCTGGTCAAAGTCAAACTAGTACGCTTTTGGACAACTTGGTCAGCACTTGGCGACACGTTATGAACATGTTTACCTATATTGAATGAATATTTAATTGTGATAACTTGTAACAGATTGACTGCGTACCGGTTACTTGCTTTCTAATATCTTTTGTAGCTTGATCTTGTTGCTAGTAGTCAGGTGAGTTTCATAGTCCCTCTTTTAATATGTTTTGGGGTGGAAGGATACTCGTGCCTTTGTGTTTATCATAATTTATGGCTATTTGACTGTACTGTATGATGTGTACTATGATACTTGATACTTGACACTTGATACTTGATACTTATGTTGGAGTTTTAGATGCTTGATACTTGATACTTATGGTGTAGTTGGAGGCACCAGATACTAGATACTTGATACTTATGTTGGAGTTTGAGATGCTTGATACTTGATACTTATGGTGGAGTTGGAGGCACCAAATACTTGATCCTTGATACTTGCACCTTAGGCCTGGTATACCGTAAGTGCTGGTGGCATAGAGATACTTGATTCTTGCTATCATAAGTAAGTTGATAGCTATACTGTTGTGTGGATCTTGATGATATTTCAACCTGGCACCATACTTGATACTTGTTTACAAAACCTACGAACTCACCAACCATTGTGTTGACACTTTTGAGTATCCTTTCAGGTGAACATGTGAACCGAATTAGAGGTAGCTAAGGAGCATAGCATGGTGACCTGTAGCAGACCAGATTAGGGATTTGGAGCTGCATATCTTATGTTTTTAATATGTTTGCTATATGTTTAGACTATGACACTATGCCTACGCGTTCCCCTGCGTGGGAGTTTATCTATGTTTTAATTGAATCCTGATTTTATGTTAGGATATTTATGTTTGAATTCTATGAAATGTGTATTAATTAAGTATTCATGTAGCTACTCTACGTAATATCTATGACGCGTGTACTATGTGTCACATCTTGAGTTTTTCGTCTTAGTCGGGGTGTGACATGATACGAATCAAGAACAAGGCCACGACCAAGTCGGGCCCAATGTCGAGTCGATGGAAAGTGGCTAAATGGACCAGGTGCTACAAAGATCAAATCCAACCAAAACTTTTTGTATAGGATTTTTGTTTCTATCTTTTACGTGACATTTCCTATTTAAAGGGTTGTAACTCATGGTTGGATTGTTAGAGTTTTAATAAAGTTCTTCTTCTTGAACTTCTGTTCTTGTGTATATCGGTTGGCCGATATTCTTATCATCGTCGTCGGTTTCTTGGTTGGCCAAGGATCGTCGCTGCTAGACTTAATCTAGGATCTCGTGATACACGGATTCGCATCAACGCAACAACAATCAAACTAGCAAACTAGGCAATAAAAGTAAAGCAAAGCTAATAGTAATCTCGTGAACCAAGCATCTACATGAGCTCAAAAGTATCACCTTCATTAAATTCCACTTCTTCAACTTCATCGCTATCAGAATCATCATTATCAAGAACAATATGCTTCATTGAGGTAACACTAACCTCATCCGTGTAAATCTGAGAAAGTGCATCATACTAGTTTCGAATCTCGACAACAGGTTTAGGAGGAGTAACCTGTGTGTCTAGACGAGTGTCTGGAACAACAGGAGAAGATGTATGAATCTGGCATGGTCTCTGAGAGGCTGGACCAGTAGGAAATCTAACTGGATCTGAGTGCGTAACTGATGTGATCCTGACTGGCTGAGATCACTCTGTAGATGCTGAAGTCTGGAGTGGTCATCGAGGCCTTACCTTTTGACTTGGTAGGCCTCTCGGGTCTCTTAGGAACATACTGAAACTTGGGCTTGAGAATCTGATTGCTCGTTGCAACTTGGGCCTTTTTAGCCCTTCTTTGTCTCTTCTTGGACTGTTGGAAACTCTGCTTATCATGTGGAACCTGGATATCATGTGTTTTAGTGCCAGAAAGACTTGCATCAGTATCTGGAGCAGTTTTCGGTAGCCCAGCTTCCATTTCCTCCGCAGACTTAGGCCTACCAAAACAACCCTTTGTTAACAAGAAGTTTAGATTCACATGTAAAATTTAAAAATGTGGGTCTATTTTTTGGGTGTTCAGATCAGATACTCTATAAATATCCAATTATTTAAAAGACGAAATTCTTCCATAATACATACTCCGTATATACACTCAGTTCCGGAGTAATTTGGTTCGCTCCCTCCGTATAAATACACTCAAACTCATTTTCCCCACCCATAATTTCAAAATCACATCAAATTTCCCTCTTTCTCTCTCAATTCTCTCTCTCTTTCTCACACACACACAATTTGTGAATTTTACAGTTCTCACCTAAAAATTCGAAAATGCAAGCTTTTAAGTAAATCTCTAACTTCATTAAAACTTATTGAATCTCAATTCACGTTATCGATTCTTCTTCTTGATACGTTTATATGAATCATGTAATCGTATCGCTTACCTGTTTTTCATGTTTTGCAGATCCGAAGAGCAGTTGCAGCTCGTCGAACGTGACGATATCGACGAAGATGAAGATCTGTTTGAAGCTATCGATAAGCGTACGTATACTTACATTAATTTCTACTTCAATTATCTGTAATTATCATCGTTTTTGAGCGTTTTTTGCTATAATTCTGTATTTACGGTCCGTAGGAATTGAAATTTAGTTATTAGGCATCGCAACACTAATTAATATGATCGGGTTTATCGGATGAAATTCGTAACTATTAGAACTAAAATCGGTGTTATTTCGATATATATTGCTGTTTGTTGCCTGAATTAATAAGTTATAGTCCGTATCGAAACAGTTATGGATCTGAACAGATTTATTGGATCGAACTTGTATTTGTTAGAACTGAAATCGATGTTATTCATATATATATTTCGCTTTTTGTGTTGCAAGTAACCATCTGTACGAATTGCGATTTCATTAGTCAGATATTGCACTAGTTATGAGTATGAACAAATTTATCGGATCAAACCAGTACTTGTTAGAACTGAAATCGATGTTATTAGTATGTTTTTTGCTGTTGTGTTGGAAGTAACAAGTAATAGTCCGTATGAATTGAGACTTCATTAATCGGATATTGCAACACTTATGAATGTGATCTGATTTATCGGATGGAACTCGTACTTATCAGATTTAGTAGGTGTGTATCAATGATGCATAATTCCGTAAGTATGTCGAATATTAGTATTTATATCTGATTTTTAGTCTGATGATGTGATTTGTCAAAAGTTCTGTATACGCAGATACTTAGTCTAGTGTGTAAGTTGTAATTGATGTATCATTCTGGAGTCCAGTCGATTATTGAAAGTTTATATATGGTCTTTAATTATATGACATGATTACGTATGAATTGAATTAGGTTGAAGTTTAGTATATACAGTGACTTATTCTAGTGTGTAAATGATGTATCATTCTGGAATTATATCAAATGTTATAGTTTATATTCAGTTTTGACTCAGGTGATGTGATTTTGTATGTATAGGATTTTTCATTAGGTTGAAAATCTTGTATAAAATGTGACTTAGTTCAGTGTGTATGTATGTATAGTGACTTCTCATGGAATAAATGCTGGAGATGTGAAGAAACTGCAAGATGCAGGGATATATACTTGTAATGGCTTGATGATGCACACTAAGAAGGTGATATTATGATTAGGACATGTATGTATTCCGATTATTGTAGATTGTTCAGTACATTGTGACTAAAGTTGTTTTTGTATTCTAGAATTTGACTGGTATAAAAGGATTATCCGAGGCTAAGGTTGATAAAATTTGTGAAGCTGCTGAGAAGTTAGTGGTTAGTGATCTGCAATGAATTATAAGATAAGAATTCCTGTTTTATATGATCTTGTTGTATCGTGTTTAAGAGTTTTTTGCTACCTTTTTATTTAGAATTTTGGATATATCACTGGAAGTGATGCTCTGCTCAAAGTAAGATGCTCATCTGTTTTATGCTTTAGTTTCTTCATGCTAAGTGATAATCAGAGTTTAGCTTAGAAATGATTAATATCACGTCTCCCTTTGTGTAACAGAGAAAGGCTATTGTCCGTATCACTACTGGAAGTCAAGCACTTGATGAACTGTTGGGAGGTGAAAACTTGGGTTCTGATTTGTTATATATATTAACAAACTTGATTTTGTTTATGTGCATTTAAGACTTGTGAATGGTTAACTAACTTGTTTTTGTAAATGAGTGAAGGCGGTATTGAAACTTCACAAATCACTGAAGCTTTTGGAGAGTTTAGGTGAGACATCAAACATTTTATGTACTAGAATTTGTATTAATTTAATTATATGTCTTAAAATGATTCATGCCGATGTTACCATCCAGGTCTGGGAAGACACAGCTTGCTCATACTCTCTGCGTTTCTACACAGGTTTAGCTCCGACATTGAGGCTGTTATGTTGTGATGCTTGAGTTGGTTTGCTGTTAATTTCTGCAAATGATGTGATAGACTGATAGTCATGTTGTTGTTGCTTGTGATTCTGCTTGCTGCTAGATAAAAAATAACTATATTAATGCTATCATGCACCACTTGACATATTTGACAACTTGAAGGTATTTTATTGACCGTTTTATATAATATAATGAACCTGTATCGCTTAGTTTTCTTATACATTAGAAAGTTTTGTGACAGGTACTTGTTATTTATTATATGTTTAATGTTTGACTAGCCCTTGCCTTAAATCATGCAGCTTCCTACTAGCATGAAAGGAGGGAATGGGAAGGTTGCTTATATTGATACTGAGGGAACTTTGTATCCTTGTTCGTTGTTGGCCGTCGTATTTCATATTTACCTCTGCTATATTTATTCGTTTAAGAAAATGATGCCCTCTGCTTGTCATTTCTTAATAAAAATGTTTGCAGCCGGCCTGATCGTATTGTACCCATTGCTGAAAGGTTTGGCATGGATGCTGGAGCTGTTCTTGATAATGTAATGATATTTCTTCTCAGTTTACTAATCTATTTTGTGTGGTAACTGATTGCTTTTTCTCCTACATATACTGAAGATAATTTATGCACGTGCCTACACCTATGAGCATCAATACAACCTTCTCCTTGGCTTGGCAGCAAAGATGGCTGAAGAACCTTTCAGACTTCTGGTGTGTTTTTTTAGCCAAAATTCCTTACAAGAAGCCAAGCATGTATTTGTTGCTGATTTTTTGATTCTTATCCTGAACTAATGAAAATTTTTCAGATTGTTGATTCTGTCATTGCTCTGTTCCGAGTAGACTTCACTGGAAGAGGAGAACTTGCAGAGCGCCAGGTTTGTTGACTTATACTGCTCAGTGCTCATCTTGGAAATGCTTTGGCACATTTTGATTATAATACCTATATATCTGTGCTCAAAAGTGACAAAGTCATGTATTTCTTATTTAACAGCAAAAGTTGGCTCAGATGCTTTCCCGTTTGACAAAGATTGCAGAAGAATTTAATGTGGCAGTGTACATGACAAACCAAGGTTATACTTCACTTTTCAATATGGAACAGTTTAACTTAATACAAAACAGTTTACCTTGTTTAATCTAATAAGAAAATCTCAAATGGTTATTTTGTTGAATGTTTTCTTGCAGTGATAGCTGATCCTGGTGGTGGGGTATTTATATCAGATCCAAAGAAACCGGCGGGGGGGCATGTTCTTGCTCATGCAGCAACTGTGAGATTGATGTTTAGGAAGGGCAAGGGGGAACAGCGTGTCTGTAAAGTGTTTGATGCACCGAATCTGCCTGAGTCTGAAGCAATATCCTTACAGCTCATTAGCATGCATGCTATTTATTATATATTAGTTTTATCAACTTGGATTGACATTTGTCTCAGAAGTGTTAAAAAAAAAGATAATTGTTGCTAGAATGGGGACGGGTCAAATGGGTTGGAAGTGGATCGAAATCCATCTTAATTGAATTTAACCCCTTAAAGTGCTTTATTCAATGAGTACCCAAGAAATTTGATTTTGCAATCATAATTCTAATATAACCTCAAAGTTCGTTTAAATATGGACCAAAATGTATTTACAGGTCAATGTGAGTCCATTTTTACATCTTACCCAACCCACCCTGCAGACCTGCCTTGCTACCCCCCATTCTGATCACATCTCCCATGTTCTTCTTGACTAGCTTTACATATTCCAGATAACAGCAGGAGGAGTTGCAGATGCAAAGGACTGAAGTCTATGCAATAACAATAAAACAACATGCAGTCTTCAAACATGTTTATATATTACTCTCAGCTCCCTACTAAAGACGTATGATAGTCTGGAAATTCTGCATTAGTACAGCAATGTCAATTTATGTGTAGGTAAAAGCTTTTAATATGATACTGTATGACAATTTCAAGATTAGTATTATGATATAATGTCTAAAAGTTGTTTTTATTTCCCAGTGTTTGCTTTCTCATAAGAACATGCAATTCTTTTAACAAAAATACACACCTCATATTCCATCTAAAGTAAATAGAGGTTGCATACACATTCTTTCTGGTAATATAATATTATCTCATAGCCCAAGATAGGGTATCACATTAGGAAGTCAATAGAAAACACACATAAATTGGGTACAAAAATAAAGTCTTTTGTCCCAAGTCAAGATTCACTTCAGTAGTGTTGAGACCAATTAGCAGCACTCCCAACTCTGGGCATTCCCGACTCTTTTTTGGATTCAGCATCCACCTTAAAGTTTGCACCACACATCTCTCCTGAACTGTCTACTCTAGGCACCGCCTTTAGTTCATTGAAGGGATGCTCAAAGCTCCTCAACCCTCCAGATGTTGTGAAGAAACATCCTATTTAATAAACAAAGAACCATAAGGTCATACGTATATAGAACCCCAGAATATGATTTGTAAAGCTGCAAATATCAAAAGAACAATCTGGGTGACTTTCAACTCAACCCATTTAACCAGTTTACTTCTTAGCTAGATAGACCTACAACCCATCTATGGGTTGAAATTGCCGCTTCAAGTGGGAGTATGTCAATGCCCGAGCACAATGTAGGTATCCAATAAACGTTATTTCTATATGTTATGATGTTATCAAATCAAACAGATATTTAGGATCTGAAACATTTAGAAATTAGTCTGATGTGGTATCCCTTAATCATGTTTAGCATGGCTAAACGTCGAAACCACTTAATTCACTAAAATGAAATGTTAGAAACACATAATACAGACCTTTTGGGAATGCTGCAAAGGATTTCCCACAGCCCTTCTTAATAGTTTCGACATCATCAGAGAGGACCAGATGTTCTTCTGAATCAGTTCCCCAAAAAAATGGCACGCTGCCATCAACATCCTGTATTGCAAATATTGTAATTATAAGTGTGGTGTGTGACATATAAGAATGCAAGATAGTTGATAACTGATGAAAATAAAGACTTCAATAGAATAACTTACGGCAGCAATGAAAGTGGACTTTGAAGTGCTGTCATAGAGAATAAAAGCGAATTTTCCTTGAAGGTCTCTCACAACTTGGTCTGCAGGGTAAGGACCTCTATCCCTCAGTGTTCTGTATGCCTCAATAACAATTATAACTTCGTTTGCTGTCTTGCCCAGTCCATATTGTTGCTTTAAGGGCGCAACATTCTCAACATGACCTTGGAACAAGCAGAATATGTCGTCCACAACAGCAAACAATCTACATTCAAGTAACAACAAGAAACCGTGTATAATGATTAGGCAAAAACTTGGTTTTGTTCAACTAACAAACACTTGTTTCTGTAAACTTTTTCCAAAACCATATTTGACTAAAACCGTATAAAACTGAACACAATAGTTCAGCTTACTTTGAACAAAGTATAGGACTAAAACAGCATTGTTGCAAGTTTGAATAAATATAGAAAAAGATCCCTTTGGTTCCTGTTTAAAAGCGGATCAAATCGAACCAACAACCAATGTTATAAGATCTTTAAGTGAAAACCGGTTTATCAGTCTGGCTGGTCTGGTCTGGCAAGTCTCAAATTTACAAGATCTATGCTAATATACTATAGCTTCAAAAATCATCTAACTTCACTACAACACTACATTATATCCGAAATAGCTTTTCTCCTAGGCAACAATAAGATCAGGGTAGCCTTAAATATGTGTTGATCTGATCCTAACAGCACCTTTGAGATCAAACTAAACTTGATCTATATTCCAGTTATTCACCATAACATATGATTTTACAATTAAATTTTTTTCCATCAGTACAAAGATTCCTAAATAAAATTAGCATTATCCATAAATACAAAACTTTTATTTTAATTCCCATATTAGATTAGATTCTTGATTAAAATTTGTTATTACTATATTCAGATCAACTATAAAAAAATACATATATTACGAGTAATATTTTACAATATATATTACCTTGGCAAAAGAGGGTTTTGTTTATCAACAGAGTAAGAGATGCAGCCAGATTGACCAAGATTGATAGTAACAGCAGAAGGATGAAGAGATGAAAAGTGTTTAGCCAAAAGACCATCTTTGAGTGCATTTAAAGCTGGTGATTCTTGTTGTTGTGGGGTTTGTAAGCCTTCAGGGCTTTTAGCTACTGTTTTCTCAAACACAGCCAACATCTTTCTTTCTTTGTTTTTGATTTGATTTGCTTGTTTTCTTTCGATTTTTGAGATGAAGAAACTCGTGAACAAATAATTCTGTGATCAGATGAGATGAGACTATGAGAGTAGAGGACTTTATAAAGGTGTTTTTAGACGTGTGTGTATATGTTGTTGGGATTTTTTGGATAATGAGTGAATTACACGTAGTCTTGACTAGATAATATTAAATTGATTAGATACGATTATATTATCGTTATTATCATATTATTACTGCATTATATTGTATAAAAATACAAATTTTTTGCATTGACTAAAGAAAGTTTTGTTTGAGATAGTCCAGGTTCATTTGATTTGACTACCTATGGTTACTCGTGACAACAGTAATTAACAAGATACTAAAATTATAAATAAATTATAAACAACAATTTGTAAACTCATCTATATCTTTCTATCTGATTAAGAGAGGATATAAAAAATCTTACGTGACATCTTCTTTTAAATAATATGTAGGATTTTAGCTTAGTTGTTAAATTATTATAATTTTTGATTATTTTAAGTATAATATTAATTAATTAATTATTATTTAATATATTTAATATTAACGATAGTAAATACCCACGCGTTGTAGCGGTGAGATGGTGGGATAATAGGTCATAAAGTGTGATAGTCAAAGGCCTTAACCGTACGGGTTCCGCTCTCAAATTTAAAAATTCGTCGAAAGTATATCGAATGACATCTCTAATGAAAGAACATAAAATTTTAAGAACGCCCATATGATTTTAATAATTTATCGATGTACGGTTTATGAGATAAAAGATTTTGAATGAATTGGAGGAGTAAATGATTTATGGAGGAGAGAGAAAAAAGATAATTGGTTGAGATTTGAGGAGAGGGAGGGTGTTTGGTAATATAGAATTGATAGAAGGGGCATTTTGAGAAAGTAAATGTTGAAACTTAAAATTTTAAACAGAGAAAATCTGCTTTATAATATAGTATATATATAATATTAATAGGAATAATAGATACGAGTATTCATTATGTTGTATATTTTATACATATACGTATATAATTTTTTTTTTTGGTTAGATTTGGATAACATCAAACCCTTTTAATGCATGATTTATCTAATTAGACTATTTATCATGATTTTAATCTAATTAAATATTAATAATAACAAGAAATCTATGAGTATGTCTAGACGATAAATTATTTTGTTCTAAGTTGAGTTTGAATACATCATGTTTGTATTATTTACTGTACATTTCTTATACTATATTAAAAGATAAATTAGATTTGAAATTATATCTTTATAACTAACAGATGATATGTTTTTTCTTACGAGCCATTTTTAGTTTTTTACCATATTAGATTTTTAATTAGTTGCCATTTTTCTATTTAGTTTGCTACATTTATGTTGCCATGCATGATATTTTAATCCTAATTATTAACTAATCATTAATATTATTTTTTCATTCTCAATATGAGTATAAAGATGTTAATATATATATATATATATTATATTATGTTTTTATTTATTATATCAATGATATTTTTTTTCAATTGAAATTGTTTATTATATTATTTTTTTAAGAATATTTATTATATTATAATATTAGATATATATTGTAAAAAATATTTTTATGATATATAAATATTTATGCTTCATTCGTCATGCTTTAACATATTTGGCGTATATCATATATTTATATACTATAATTTTATCGTTTGGATCAGTCGTAATCTGAACAATTTTTATATTATCATAAATTATGAGTAATTATAAACATCGTTTTTTCCATTTAATGTGTTATATTTATGTTGTCATATATGATCTTAATCAACAATTTTAATTCTAATCATCAATCATAATCCTAATTGTTATTAGCCAATGGGGTTGGTGGCTCATTGGTAAGGTCTTTGACCTTGGGAGGATCCCCCTGGGTTCGAATCCCACTTTTCACATTTGTGAGGTGGATTAATTGGAGTTTTTCGAGAGTCCTGGTTTCCAGACATACGTGTTTATATAATTTAGTATTAGGAGTAGAATAGAATGTTGTTCCAAAAAAAAAAAAAATCCTAATTATTAATATAATTTTTAAATTTTTTTATATGAGTATAAAAATGTTTATATACATTATATTGTGTTTTTTTTATTAAGTCTATAATAATTATTTTTTTTGTAAATGAGATTGTTTATTATATTATGTTTATTTTTTTGGAAAGTATTTATTTTATTATATTTATTAGATATATATCTTAAAAAAAATATGTTTATCATTTATAAATATTTATGTTTCATTAATCATACTTTAAAATATTTGACTTATGTTAGTATTTATTACTATAATTTTATTGTTTGCATCAGTCGCAATCTGACAAAATTTATATTATCCTAAATTATGAATAATAATGTAACTATAAATTATTGTAATTTACCGCACAACGTGCGAGTTTAATCTAGTATATTCTATATCTTTATCTATACTACATAATAAAAAGAATAATCATGTTAAAAGTTACATGAAAAAATCTCCAAATACTCTCCACAAAAAAACTAATCCTTTTTTTTTATTTGTAGTCATTTACACACACAACTCTCTCTAAATCTCTCTTTCTTTCATTTGAACTTTGTTATTAATATACGCTGCAACTCATGAAGACCATGCTAGTATATTAATAAATATGTACAGGGAAAAAGATATAAATAAATAAGTAAATTATTTTAATTGTCATTTGACAAATTACTTTGTAAAGATTTATTTAAAATTTGTTTATCTTTAACATTTCTCACTTACCAATATTTGTTTAACATCATTATAGATTTCTAGTTTCAAAGTTTTCAAATTTGTAAATCTGATATTCGACATTTTCAAATATAATAAAAGTTAAGAAGACGTTAAAAACTATTGACACTAACCGAAACTTTTACCGTAATCGACACTTTAATATCATCTAGACACTAGTGACTAGACCACTACCATTCTACATAATTTATAATGATGTAAACATGTAACAATCTAAGATAAAAACTTTCAAATGTGTTAGAAAATCAACCATGACTTTTGAAGTTGAGAGAAATCTATCAAAACATCAAATTGAGATATAAAAACGAAGAATATGTCATTCATAAACTATAAAATATTATAAATGCCTAGACTTACAAATTTATAAATACATGTTGGGATTGTATTCATATGGATCCTTAAAAAATGATGGAAACCAAGGGACTAATCTAAGCCCTTGGATCGACCATCATCAAAATCCAATCAAACATGATTGCTTACTCCGATGAATTACTCCGGCGACTGTGCAATCATATTTGATTGGTGAAGCTAATCAAGCTTGATTGGTTACTCCGGCGGATTACTCCGGTGACATTGTCCAATCATATTTGATTGGTTAAGCCAATCAAGCTTGATTGGTTACTCCGGTGAATTACTCCGATGAATTACTCCGGCGACATTTTCTAATCATATTTGATTGGTCAAGCCAATCAAGCTTGATTGGTAATCACTAAGACACTAACGCCGTCGAATCTTCTCCGGCGACTTCTCCGGCTAATCAATTTCGTTTTCGGGTGGATATGGAACGGGCCAGAGGCCCTTATCCATTCTAAACTGACCGTCAAGGGACACATATGGAAATGGTATGGATTTAATGGGCGGCGATCCAAGAGATGGTGGATTTTGATTTTTCCGGCGACATTGTGATTTTTCCGGCAAGCTCAAAAACAGTGTTTATTGGCTAGGGTTTGTGCGGAATGTGTTTCTGATTGATTTGGCACAAGTTTCATGCATTAATTCGAAGAAACAACAAAGCTATAGTGTTTTTTAATTTACACGGTGAGTTTTTCAAGTTTTCTGGCGAGTATAGATCGGACTAATTTCTGTCAGGGTTTGTTCGCGGTGTAATTGTGAGTGTTTTGGTGTAAGTGTGATGTTCTAATTCAAAGGAACGAAGGTTTTATCGGCATTTGAAGTTTTTCGGCGAAGTTGTTGCATTTGCCGGTGGTTGTATCACCGGAGAAGAAAGAGGAGGAGTTGGTCGCCGTCGCCGGTCAGAGATAGATAGAGGTGGTTCAAGATCCCGTCGCCGGAGAGACGTTGCCGGAAAAGCGGGGGAGAGAGTGAGAGTCAGATTTTGTATGTGTGTGTGTGCGTGTGTGGTGGGGGGAAGGAGACGACGGGAAGGGGAGGGATATCAAGGGTTGGGATTTATTTTTGAGGGGATAATCCAATGGCCAAAATTTATTCCCTAGTTTCCAAAGAAAATTTAAAACTCAAATGAACAAAACTCTACGTATACATATAAATGATTATCTTAGAGTTTATAACTTAAAAGTGTAGTTAAAATTATCTGACGGTACGTAATCAATTTTGTCAAGCTTGTAAATTGTCCGTCTATCCTTTTAGGTATATTTTAAGTTTAAATTAGGGATTTACTTTCCTATCCATACTTGGGTTTATTTTGCTTTGATAAAAGATAAATCAGATTTATAAAGGTATAATAAGACAATATTAATTATCCATAAATTGATTATTAATGGCTTGACTAGCTCATGTGTGTTTGTACAACCAATCCGATGACCTAGAAAGGAGGAATGGGGGTGATTGTAGTTATTCTTTGGATGTTCCCTTTCGGTAAGGCTATGCCTTTTGTACGCCAAGAACGTGTATGTGTGATTATGATTATTCTAGCCATCCTTCCCCCTATTTATAGGGGGTTCGTGACTTATTCCCCAAGTAGGGTTTTATGAGTCGTGTATATCACTTCCGATAATAGGGGATTTGATACGATCTTCTTTCCCAAGATATAGGATTCTTGATAAGCATGTATTTTTTCCTTGTTTACCGAAAGTGTAATGTATCCTTTAGGTGTACCCTGTGTGCCTACGTATGGTTGGGTACGTCATCAAGCCCTCCAGTCTAATGGGGTGACTCTGCGAAGATTATCGTATTAGACTCCTAGCCTTCGTTCCTTTTGGTTACCTGGTTCAAAGTATAGGGGTTGTTATGAAATTTGCGTTGGTAGGTTTAGAGTATTAATTTCTTGAGTTAGTGGGCGCGTATCTCAAGGCTTTAAACGGTGATCGACGGCTCTCTCCTTGAAGTGGCATATAAATATCTTTTTTGGTTTAATTGTCACCATTGTTTGTTTCTGATCAAAAGTTTGCTGCTTCTAGAGAAAGAAAGTCATCTCCTTTGAAAGGTATGATCCTCTGTTTCTTCCTTCTTTTGTCTTTAATAAACCCTAGGTAAAATGGCGAAGCGTGGTATTGGGAACACTAAATCTTGGATAAGATTCCAACTCGATGTAATTTGGCTAATAAAGGTATCGACATTCCCTCAATTATTTGTCCATTGTGCAATGTTGTGATTGAAGATATTGATCATGCTTTGGGTTCTTGCACGATCTCGAGCCATGTTTGGACTTCACTCTTTACTTGGCTTCAAATTGATTTTCATTCTTCTTATAGGCTGAGGGATTTATTAAGCTCGGTTGATCATCTTCATGTTACGTTCTACAAGAAATGCATTATCGAGGCTTTTGTTTTTTGTG
Organism: Erigeron canadensis; assembly: GCF_010389155.1. Lineage (NCBI taxonomy): Eukaryota > Viridiplantae > Streptophyta > Magnoliopsida > Asterales > Asteraceae > Erigeron > Erigeron canadensis. Next base: position 11,438,919 of record NC_057765.1, read on the forward strand.
TTTGGTGGTCCATTTGGAACTATTGAAACAAGAAGGTCTTCAACTCCTGGAATCAATGCAAGGAATATCTTGTCGATCTCATTATTGCGCATTCTTATATGTGGTTTTCCAATAGATCGAAGAAGAGGACTATATCGTGGGTGGATTGGCTTTTTAATCCTCTATTGTTTGTCTAGGTGGTTGTCCCTTGAGGCTTGTATGTTTCTAGATATTGTAATTATAGTAGATATTGTAATTATAGTGATTGTACATCTTGATGGGGCTTTTAGTTCTTTGCTAAAATTCATGTTTTTTATTAGTATATATCATTTTATTGCTATTAAAAAAAATAAACGAAGAATATGTCATTCCTAAACTATAAAATATTATAAATGCCTAAACTTACAAATTTAATAATGCACCTTATACAAATAATGGTATTAAAGCATATTTTATAAATACATATACATATTAATGATATTTTAGAGTTTATAACTTAAAAGTGTATTTGAAATTATCTGACGGATACCTAATTAACTTTGTCAAGTCTGTAAATTTTCCGTCTAACTTTTTAGGTACGAGATGGAGATCCGCACAATGCGGCGATGGTGACGGCAACGGATGGTGATGGTGGCGGTCGTGGTAACGATGTAATTATTAGGGAAAAATACATAAAAAGATAATCTATTTACCTAAAATTCCTAAAAAGAGGAACCTATTTTGTTTTCGTCTATTTAAAGGATCCAGTTTTCATAAATTTCTTAAAAAGGGGAACATCGTTAGTTTTTGATGCCAGGAACCCGCTAAGTGACAATCTGAGATTTTTTCAGCAAACCAAAACCATCCTCATCCAAAATCCCTCCTTCCTCATCAATTAATTAATCGGAATTTGGCCCAGAAGTGGCCGGAATCCAATTTTTCAATTGAAACATCCCTGGCTCGCGATCTGACATTTTTCCATCAAACCAAAAACTTCCCAACCCTAATCGCCCCCTCCCTTGCCTTCAAATGACCGGAATCTGGTTGAACAGGCCGGAATTTGCGACGGCAGTACGGTGGTGGGTGTTTTTTGTGGTGGTTGCGAAGGCGGAAAACTCTCCTCAATTGAATTCGATTTTGATGATGATGATCTAAGATTGTATTTAGATTGAACATATAATTGATTGGCTTCAATATCTTGCTTGTATGATTGATCATGGAGCTTTAATTCACGCAAAACCTCATTGCATCGTCGACCTCAATGTCTATATATTTAGATATTTTTCTAGATTTTTTTGATTTTAATTTTAGGGTTTAATTTTGGTGGAGTTTTTTGGGGGAAGAAGAATGGGGGAAAATATCTTTAACGGGTGACATGACACTTAACGGGTTCCTGGCGTCAAAAACTAACGGTGTTCCCCTTTTTAGAAAATTTATGAAAACTGGATCCTTTAAATAGACGAACACAAAATAGGTTCCCCTTTTTAGGAATTTTAGGTAAATGGGTTACCTTTTTATGTATTTTTCCCTAATTATTAATCTAAAAGTAAATGATGTAAATAATAGTGTAGTTATTTTATAGTTAAAGGATGTATTTTTTGTAAATAACTTTATTAAGAGTATTATACAGATATTAAGTGAAAATATTTAAATAAATGAATAAAGAAGATAGATTCGGATAAATATGGTTGGAAAATATTTTAGGGGTATATTGGGTAAATTTAGTGTGTGAGTTGAGAATGTGTTAAAAATTAAGGGTATTTTCGGTATTTTAAAGGTAGAGAGTTAAAAAGAGGTTTGTTTTATTATGGAGTACGAGGGAAAGTGTCTGCACATTGCAGCGGTGAGATGGTATGGGTGATTGGTCATAGGAGGTGATAAGTCATAGAGTGTGATAGCCAAATGCTTTATCCATACGGCTCTGCCATCGCTTTTAAAAATTCGTCGAAAGTATATCGAATGAAATCTTTAATGAAAGAGCATGAAATTTTAAGAACACCCATACAATTTTTATAATTTATTGATATACGGTTTTTGAGATAAAGAATTTTGAATGAAATAAATGAATAAAGTGATTTGTGGATGAGAGAAAAAAAAATGAGTGGTTGAGATCTGAGGAGAAACAAGAAAATGAGTGGTTGAGATTTAAGGTTATTATAAATATATTAGGTAGAGATATTTAAATTGATGAATAAAGAATAGGGGTACTTTTGGTAGTTCAAATCATGAATTGAAATATTCAAAAAAATACAAAATGCTTTATAAACAAGTATAAAATAGTATAGAATAGAAGATATTATAGGGATTTACTTTCTTGTCGATACTTAGGGTTTATTTTGGGTTGATAAAAGATAAATCAGATTTGAAAAGGTATAATAAGACAACATCGGTTATCATGGCTTGAGTAGCCCATGTGCATATATTCTCGCAAAGTAACAAAACATGTATCAAATAAAATACCATAAAACATCATGTGATGTACTGATCAAGCGATGGCTTTCATTTAGATTTTCTTTATACTAGCTTTGAATATATGTAACTACTTTTTCTTTCAACAAACACATACGGAGTTTTAATATATACTTAAAAAAACTAACTGATCGGAATTTTAATTTTAATCTATACTAAAATGTAACTGACTTAATCTCAATTGATCAATCATAGTCACTTTTTCAAATTTAATTATATCAACATATGTCAAAATAAATTTACATTTTTTTGTTTTTCATCACCAATTTACATTTCAACTCAATTTAAAAATAATTAATTTACATTTTTTGGTTTTCCATCACCAATCTATACTTTAACTTATTTAAAAATAGTTAATACTTTATTACATTTTCTATAATATTGTTGTTATTAATAACTTTAATCAAATTATATTTAGGAGACAGATTTTTTTTATATAAATCAGACCCTACAAATAAAATCACAACAAACAAAATGATTGAAGGCCCACAAACCAACTAGTACTTTTATTGTTCTTAAGAAGCATCGCTAACGAATATAAATATATTTTTTTGCAAGACATCAATGAGAACTCGGTCAATTGTGTAATCAAGGTTAAGATATTGTTTGTAACACCCCAAATTTCGTAGTGTTGTTATATTAGTAAAAATAATTAAAGTAATATATATGAAATGAATGAATTTTGAGTTATTTAAAAAGTTGTATAAATTGAATGTTGGGACTAGTGTTTTAAGTAACGTTTACTGAAATGACTAAATAGTGTTTTAAGTAACGTTTACTGAAATGACTAAAAAAGCAAGATAACTATAAAAGAAGGGGCTTAAGTAAAAGTTTATAATTAAATTTAAGTATTTAAATATTATATATGATCTATCTTGATCATATCAAACGAGCATAGTGCCCGCGCATTGCGGAGAATAATAGGTGAGAACAATATAAAAGGGAGGCGGTGGTGGAGATCGAGGGAGGCAGTGGAGAAGGAGGGTGGCGGCAATGGGTGATAGAAGGTCGATGAGAGTGTGTTATGATTAGAGAGAATGGGAAAAAGAAGGGTATATAAGAGTTTTATGTTTAAGTAGGGATATTTTGGGGGAAAATATATGTTTAATGTCTTAATTCTATTCTTTTTATAAGGGATTATAGAAAATCAGTTTCAATTAGAAAGTAAAGTTAGCGACGAGAGGTTCTGAAATCCGCCAGAAATAAAGAAAAAGAAGATTGAGAGGAGAAGCGGGTTTCGAGTCAAACCAAATATGCCAAATCATTCCTAATCAATTATATGCTTTGATTATCATCTTGTTATAGTATTATTTCTTAATCTTCTGGTTTGACTAATAGTTATATAAAAATATCTTAGGTCAAGAAAATGTGGCTGTTTGGGTCCATATTAATTTGTTAGTATCCGGGCTCAGCTATGAAACATTTATTAAAGTTTGGTAAGATTTGGAGATAAAAGTTTAAGAAAAACTATGATTTGGTAAGGTAATGATGAAATAATGATAAGGAAGTGAAATAAGTTGGCTTGGGAAGTATTGGACAAAGAAAAATAATATTGATGATTTATTTGGATTTTGGTTAATAAGTAACCAAGGGTTTTGAGGAATACAAGTCTATGTTGTAGCATGACCACAGGTGAGTATATAGGATTTAAATTGGCAGTTTGATCATATGAGGGCTGATTACATGTGCGTAAAAGATCTCATCTGACCAATGTACTTATATAATGCCGTATTTGTTTAGTTGTTTTAAATGTTGAAAATATATGTTGAAATTGTTGTTATTATATAAATTATGGGTGATTGAGCCGTAACATTGAATTATATGGAACTCGGTTATATATGTGTGATCGATTTCATGTAATGGTGTAGTTGGTACTAATATAGTAGTAGTTGAGATGTAGTCTTGTTTAGTTATGTGATACGATTTTTATTAAAGTTATAAAGATAAATAGGTTGTAGTAATGAAATTTTGTTTTGATAAGATTATGGTAATTAGTATAGTAATAGAGAAGTTAGTGGCAAAATTGGTTGTTATCGGTAAATATTAAGCTGATAATATAATAAGCAGAATCCTTATTGTAGTTGTAAGTTTTAGATAATAATTAAGCAGCTTGAAGATGTAGATGCACGTTTCGTGCATAGATTGTTGTCCGTTACAATACAATTCAAAGGGCTGATTATGATGAAAAGAAGACATCATCAAGGTCGTGATGACGTCATCATCACTTCTTGATGACGTCAGCACGAGGTAGCAGTTCGCGTGAAGGAGCTTGAAGCCCACGAACATGATAGAAGCCCAGCCCATTTGATAGCCTATATATACAAGACTTAATTTACAAATTAGGGTTAACGATTTGAGTTGCAACAGATTTCGTTCATCTCGCACGGGGTAGAGATCTATACCTCGTGCCAGTCAGATGTATACTGATTTGGTGATTGTAATCTTATGATTAATGATATTCACGAGTTTTACATCTGTTCTTATCTCTTATTCTATGTGTATTCGTGATTATATGTTCATATTCAATCAGAAACCTCAAAGACGAATCTAAGTGGATTCCGCACACTTAGATGTTGTTAGATCGTGATTTAATCGGTCTAAACCGCACTTTCATTTGGTATCAGAGCAGGGAAGCGATTTTGCTTTCAATCACGATCTTAGTTGAGGATTTTTTGCTGAACTCATGGCTTAATTCGTGAAGATGATGAAATACGTGTGTAACTTCGTGCTTACGTCAGCACGAAGATAGTTTTGCTTAGTGCTTACATCAGCACGAACTCAGTTCTTCGCGTGAATTCACGACTTCGTGCTTACATCAACACGAAGTGAATCAAGTTCACGATGACGTCATGACTAAAGGATTTCAATTAGTGCTTACGTCACCACGAGTTCATGGACAAGTTATCACGAATCTTGATTAAGTTCGTGTATACGTCATCACGAGGAGGTTTTCCTTCGTGCTGACATCACCACGATGATAGTCACAAAGCTATCTTTTCGGTCCGTTTTTGCCCATGGTCTTAAAATGTCATGATTCATGGAGATTTAAAAATAAAATAAAATTTCGGTCCGTTTTTGCCCATGGTCTTAAAATGTCATGATTCATGGAGATTTGAAGTTTGGTAGAGGTCGAAAAATTTTCGGTCTGTTTTTTTGTGCGTTTTCGGCACGTTTAGGATGAAAATTTTCGGCAATTATCAAAATTTTCCCACAGCCTTATTAATAAAAATTTACGTGAATACCAAGGTTTCACGTAAATTAGTTTTCCCTGAAAATTTAGAGGGAAAACGGGTATACCCTGTTTGGCGAAGAGCTTTAAACGTCGTGAGCTCTAAGCATTTTGAAGAACCACAAGAATGAGAGATACGGTAACCTATTATAGGCTGTTTTTTTTAGAGTATTTGCAGAGAAAAGTGGGGAATAAAAATTTCAAGAATGTTCTTTGGTTTTATCAGCAAAACTCTGATATGCTTGAGACAAAGTGGTGATCAAAGTGTTATTCTGTTAGAACTAACAATTGACGGTGTTTACACTTTCAAAACTCTCGAGTAATGAAGATCATGATGTTTTCAGTTTTGATTAACACTATTCAATAAATGATCTTCTATATAGCAGCTGTTGTCGAAGTATTGGAGCAATGAAGATACGAGACATAGCTGAAACTTTGTTGAAGTATTGAAATGATGAAACTGGTTATTTGTTGTTAGAGTATTTGAAGATTGAACCTATCTATATTCCATGATGTAAGGATAATAATCAGGCAATATATAAGTTTCATTGCGAGATTAAGATCTTTATGTGATTGGTGGTTTATATGCCTGAAGGGGAGATCCGATAAGAAAGACTTCAGGTGATTAGTAGAGTTGTGGAGATACAAAGCGGAGTTTGATGATGCTATAGTTGAGACAGGATCTATGGTATTACATTTTGTGATGCAGGTTGCAGAGTTTCTTATCTTTCATGCTGATTGTTGGAAATTCAACTTCTCTATTATATGCCGATTAGGCAAGGAGAGCGACAATCCTAAGTGGAAGGTGGCAATGCTTAATTTGGAGGTGGTTAACTTTTGAGGGGGAGAACTACAATGAGATGTGTTGGATTAGTTAGTTGTCATAGAGGGACAGGTACTTTGCAGTTTGAAGATCAAGACGTGATGTCAGAAGATCGAGTTTCAACAAAAAGACTCGATATCATGAGTTAAGGGAGAGCCGGTGGATTCAGGTTTTTCGGTAGCAATTGATTATCGGAGTTCATCTAGAATTGATTGCAACGGAAAAGGGGGAGTCTGTAGATGCACGTTTCGTGCATAGATTGTTGTCCGTTGCAATACAATTCAAAGGGCTAATTATGATGAAAAGAAGACATCATCAAGGTCGTGATGATGTCATCATCACTTCGTGATGACATCAGCACGAGGCAACAGTTCGTGTGAAGGAGCTCGAAGCCCACGAACATGATAGAAGCCCAGCCCATTCGATAGCCTATATATACAAGACTTAGGTTACAATTTAGGGTTAACGATTTGAGTTGCAACAGATTTCGTTCATCTCGCACGGGGTAGAGATCTATACCTCGTGCCAGTTAGATGTATACTGATTTGGTGATTGTAATCTTATGATTAATGATATTTACGAGTTTTACATCTGTTCTTATCTCTTATTTTATGTGTATTCGTGATTATATGTTCATATTCAATCAGAAACCTCAAAGACGAATCTAAGTGGATTCCGCACACTTAGATGTTGTTAGATCGTGATTTAATCGGTCCAACCCGCACTTTCAGAAGATTAATAGCAAGTATTTGTAGTTAACCATTGTTATTGGCCTTAGATGATGATCATGCCATTGGCAGAATGTAAGTCGTTGATGTTGTATATTAAGGTATGATTATATCGCTGAATCAACTTAGTTGTGAGCTAGAACGCTAAGTAGGCTAGAAATGTGATAGCCGTGTTGTTTATTGGAGTGATAATGTGTTACCAAGATGTTTTGTTGTGTAAGTGTGTATGTTATGCAACCACACACGCTTTAATTGTTATATGATTGTAGAATTGTGTTAGCCAAGTTGTTATGTGTATCTAGATGTTTTGTTGTATAAGTGTGTGTGTTATATAATCCCACATGCTTAAATTGTTATGTGATTGAATGATGTAAATTCAAATATATAAGGCTAATGGGCAGATTTTGTGGATGTATGTGGATTGACGTTGTAGAAGGGAAACCATTAAAGAATAGCAGATAATCCTTCTATTTAAAAGTTGTATTATTTACTTTCTTATAGCTTGATACAATGACCCTATTTTAGCAGGTAGAGGCAGACTTGATTATATGGAAGTTGGCTATATACGTGTAATCTGGTCCATATAACTGAATAAATGGCAGATTATACTTGCAAACTATGCAGTTTATTTTACGCAGTACGATATACACGCAGTTTGTATAATGCAGAACATTCATATGTTTACATTCTATATATTCACTAAGTGATGTGCTTATTCATTTAATTATAATGCTGTAGGTGCTAATGGATTTAGCGTTAAGGATGAGCAACCAGATAGAACGAGCTTGGGGAAAGTCATAACCGTGGATGCACTTGCCGAAGGTTAAGCAAGTGTTATCTTTAAATTACAGCCGAGTACATTATGCTTGTTACAATACTTGCCCATATTTTAGAACTAAATATGTAATTTACTTTAAGTTGGCAACGTGGTCGTTAAATTAAATCATGTCAAGTATTTTGGTTGTTTAAATTAAGAATTAGCAGGTATTGATTGTTGATATTACGAGGAGGTCATGCCGAAATTTCTAATTTTTCCATTTTGTCGTTTTGAAATAAATTGGTATTCGACATTGTCAAATGTTTGAACCTAGATTGACCGGTTCAGTGACGATACGGGTTTGACCGCGACAACCATTGCATCTCCTGAATATACAGTGCAAACCTAACAAGCTCTTAACGAGCCTAAGGCAGCAATGGTTGTCCTAGAGTGAGATAGACATTTCTCATGAGCTCTAGAAAGATAAGTAGAAGTGATTATGATCACTTGCTTTTGCATGTAACGTTTGAATGTATTTGAAGTGAATGTTATTCACTTGTTTTTGTATTAATCGTATGGTGAATGTGAGAGAAGGATCCAGTGACTAATGCATATCATATGATATATAGAGATAGTGTGTGTAAATGGGTTATATTGACTTGTCAAAGTGATGAGATTTCATTGATAATATATATATGTGGGAAGTTCACTTTTGTTAAGTAACCAGAGAAGAGAGATTCATTTGTCTCCCCCTTGAATATGTTGAATATGATTTACAATTATGTAAAGAGAGAGATGCATGAATGTACTTGAAGTGAATATGATTCCCTTGCTTGAGTGTATAGTAGTGAGGACTACTTATAGGTAACAATTGTCATCCATTTCCTTCAAAGCATATAATATATAAATACGTATAAAATGAAACAAAGGATTTGCCTTGTCATACATTTGGGTTTTATTAACATATATGTAACCACATACATGATCAAGTCCCCCAAGTTTAAGCATAAAGAAATTTCCCAAATATTTTTGTGTTTAAACTTATAATGATATTTCTTTCTTCATTTAAGAAACGAATCTTTGATAGCTTACTCTTGTACTACTAGTGGGTTTTGCTTGTTGATGGAGCCTTTGGCCTAGTGATAGGCTAACATTTTTTTAGCTGATGACTCTTGAAAGATATTTATGTATATTAGTACATAAGTATAATACATTTCTTCATTTTTATTATAAAGGAACATAATCTATGTCCGCTTTCATTATCACAAAAGAACGTAATCTATGTCCTCCTTCTCACGGAGGAACACAATCCATACCCGCCTTCATTATCACGGAGGAACATATCCATACCCCCCTGCATTACGGAGGAACATAATCCATACCCGCATAATTTCTTGTCAATGTTTTAGCTATCAAGTAATGCCTTTGCCAATATCAAGTCTCCCAAATTCAATTGTGAAGGACTTATTGTTAGTATCTTTGCATTTGAATATTTATTTATATTTTGCCCACGTCTGGGTATTACAAATTTTATAACTCGCGAGGATTGTCACTTCTCGATTAGAAATGCTTATCTTTTTATCCGATGAATAAAAATATGAGTAAACTTTTTTACTTTTTGCGCGCCGCTTCCCGATGAGAAGCGCTTACCCTTCCATCCAATGAATGTGAAGGATGAATAAAGTCATGGGTGTTGAGGTAATTACCTCTTTAATCCCTTTTGATAATATATCACTCCCCGATGAGAAGTGCATATCCTTTCATCCGATGGATGTAAAGGATTAATAAAATTATGAAAGTTGAGGTGTTGCCTTTTTGATCACTTTTTTATTTTTAGAGATCACTTCCCATGAGAAGTGCTTATCATATCATCCGATAGATGAGAAGGATGAAAACTTTCTAAGCATTTAGCCAAGTTTATATTTTTACTTTGGCTTGCTCCACCTTAAGACTTACCTTTGATGTAATATTATATCTTGCTTCCCAATGAGAAGTGTATTTATTCTCATTCAAATTATGAGTAAGACATTCTATAAGTGTTAGCCAAGCTTCTTTGCTTATTTTGGCTCAAATTTATCAAGATTTTTTGCACATACATGGTTCCTCTTGTGCTTTGAGTATTTGGGTTTTTATAATCAGGATCTGAAGTAGCTTAAAGGAAAAGTTTTTTCTTAATGCTTTAGCGTTTTCTTTCACGTAATATCATTCGGATTACCCTTTCATCTTGATTTATTTCTATTAAGTTGTTCGGACTTCCATACTTTTATAATGTAGTTGCTCGTGCCAAAGCGTCCAAGCATGCATATACACTTTATCTACTCGAAAGAGACGTTCGAGAATATTGCTATTCTTCATTCGTCCGGAAAATACGTTTGGGAATATACAACCTCAGAGGTCATGTATTATGGTGTATGATGTGGCTAATTTATACCCATTACCCACATCATTATTGGCCATATATTTATATGTTTTAAGTCGTTTTTGTGTGCATTTGGCGCGTTTATGGTGTTTGTTAATGGTTTCAGGCTCTAAACAGGTTACGCGTTCATTTGGTGCGTTTTTGAAAGACTTATTGGCCTAAGAGATGATTTATGATGTCGAGAGTTGATTCGAATAGAGAAGAAGTTGAAATTTGGAATTAAAAAGTCGAAAATGAAGAAATCATTTAATTTATGTTGACTGCGACGCAGTGGAGGTGCACACATGCCCACTGCGCCGCAGTGGTGGTTAATGTACGAGGAGTTTTGATCAGAGAATTTGGGCTGCGACGCAGTAGCTGGTTCCTCGTGTCACTGCGCCGCATTTGTTCGGAAGCCAGCGACCAAGTGAAAGTGCAATCACATTTGAAGTGTAATAGGGCCACTGCGCCGCAGTCATCTATATTGAAGAAGATCGTGGACAGAGAATTTGGACTGCGCCGCAGTGGGAAGCATCACAAGCCTACTGCGCCGTAGTGAGAGGTCGGTCAACTAAAGGTTTTGGGCCGACTTAAGCTTCTATTTTTAAAAGGGTATAAATACAAACCCTAGGACGAATTTTCGGGTATCCAAAGTCTTTCTAGGAGCTGTTCTACAAGGTTTCTTCCTTCTCCAAGCAAGTTTTCACTTAGGCGGACTCATCGAAGAAGCATGAACACCCATCTAGATCGTATTAATTACTGTCTTGCAATTTTCTATTTTCTCAAACGATTGGTACAATATGTTCTTCTCTTTTATTGATTATTATTGTTATTTTAGAATGAGTGGCTAAACTGTTTATCATCCACCTTGATGAAACGAGACGGATAATGTGATTGCAATATTTTCAATTCAAAGGGTTTATTTAATTATCGTTGTTCTGTAATCTTGATGATTTTAATTCTTTTTATTAATTATTTTGATATTGGTTGCATATAATTATTCGTTGGTGGTACCAGTTGAATGTGTATGTGATTTTAAAACGGTTACTTGTCTATGAGTAATTATCACTAGTTCATGGTATGATAATGAATGTCAATTTAAGAAAAGTATAATTTTTGTCAACGTGATTGATAACGGCTGGTGGTACCACGTTATTGTCACATAGGTTCAATTGATAATTCGGTAGTCAATAAACCTAATTGTTGGAAAAAGTGTCTTTGCTTTGGTGGTACCGACTTGGGTAATTCAACTAGCAATTAGGTGATACGATAACTTGTTCACGGTTGGTGGTACCACGTGAGTACTTTAATCTTGTCACGATTATCTCTAAACTCTTAAAAATTTGGTCTTAATTAAATGCAATCACATTTGAAGTTGAGGGAAGTTAAGGTGGATGACTTTTAATTATATTGTTTGAAGTTCTTCTCAATTTTATGCAATTTGCCTTGCAAAACATTTTCAATTTTCGTTGTCAAAAAGGATTTTAAGAGTAACACCCGTTTTCCAAACCATTCTACTAAACAATTATTTCAAACCAATCCCTGCGAACGATCTCGGATTTACCTCAATGCTATATTACAAACGATCGGGTCCACTGCCCGTGAGTGCATAGTAGTCAGTTTGTAGGTGGTTCTTGTTTTATAAATTTAAGACTCGATTTAGCACATCAAGTTTTTGGCGCCGCTGCCTTGGATTGAGTGCCGATTTAGTTGTTTATTAAGTGGTTTGATCCTTCCTCACGCGTGAGGAAGTTATTTGCTTTATTAGTTTAGATTTGTTTTCTTTAATTATCACAGGTGCATTTGACGTGTGGTGTTAGTTGTGTTTTGCAGGATCCTTTAATAGTTGATGATTTTGCGTTTTTCGGGGCGACCTCTTTTTAGTCCATTGAAAACTCTACCTAGACGCAGGATCAACTTCACAGCACCACCGGATTCAGATGAAGAAGGCTTCTATCTAGAGGAATTCTTTGAGCTTGCACTTGTGAAAGAAGAAATGGGTGACAATCCACCAAGAGATCCAAACGACATCCGGTATGGTGACCGAACCCGAACCATTCCTACGGCTCGCGGTTCCGCTATTACACCACCGGGTGTTGATCAAAATTCAACTTGAAGCCCAACCATCTAAAGAGTATTGAAGAGCAAAAATTTGATGGTAAGAAGAAATGGGATCCCTATAAGCATTTGGAGAGGTTTGAGAAGTTAGCTAGGCTTTATCAATATGGAAAAAACCAAATGAGTGCCGTCAAACTAGAAACCTTTCCTATTACTCTCACCGGGGATGCCGAAGATTGGTTCAATGATCTTCCCGAAAATTCAATCACTACTTGGGATCAACTCAAAGAGGCTTTTATTGGAGAGTTCTATTCGGTTAGAACTCAAAGACAATTGGAGAACTTGATAAGGTCCTTTGTGCAAGAAGATGGGGAAGATGTTGTTGATGCATGGATCCGGTTCAAGGAGATGTTAAGAAATTGTCCGGGTCATGAGTTGACTAAGGAGAAGTATGTTGAGCTATTCTTTGATGGATTGAATAAGGGTTCCAAAAGAGAGATGGGATATGCTATCGGTGGAAGTTTTAGCAAGATCACTCCAAATGAAGGTTATGACATTTTGGAGTGTATGGTGAAGGATAATGCAGCCATGGATGATAAAAGGTTTTTGAAGAATGAGAGCCGATTCAAGCAAAGTAAGGTTGCAAGAGCAGATAGTAGCAACAATTCCAATGTAATTGATGAGATTCAAGCTTTGTCTGCACGTATGGATAAGGGGTTTGCAGCTCAAGAGTCTCGGTTTGGTTATCTTGAACGTGATGTTAAGGTACTTGCTGACGGGTGTGATCATTGTGGAGATATACATTATTCTGAAGATTGTCCCAACCGGGGACCTGAAGATGTTAATTATGTTCAGAATCAGCAACAAGAAGGATTTCAGAGGAGTACCGGTTTTCAGAACCGGTTATCAGGTAGTAACTCTTATAACTCTTCTTTTCCAGCTAACAATACTCGTTTTTCAGGTAATAGGTGGCAAAGGAGCAACTTTCAAAGTCAGCCACAACAGCAGGGAACTCAGCAAAGTCAAGGATCAGGTTCTTCTACTTCTACAACCGATCCAAATGATGAGTTAAGAGAGATGATGAAGCAGATGAGCAACCAGATGGAGACCAACAACATCATTCAGAACATCAGGAATGATACTAAGGAGTTGAGTGATAGGTTGGACAGGATTGATGGAAAGGTGGAAATGAATGCTAAGAATCAGAGCATTAATTTCAAGGATCTTGAAAGTAGGATGGCTTCGCTTTCTAGGCCCACGGGGGCTTTGCCTAGTAATACTCAGCAAAACCCGGGGCCACAGTTCAGTCAAGGGCAACCACAAGGTCCTAACAATGGTCAAAAGTATACACCACCTCCGGTCCGACAGGAGCAAGCTAAGGCTATCACTACCCGTACAGGTAGATCTTATGACCCTCCTACTAATCCTAATGATATTGTTTCAGATGTGCAGGAAACAAGTGATGAAGCTGAAGTTGTTGATGAAGAAATTGAGATGGAAGAAGATACAACCGTGAAGACTCCGGTTACCCCATCCAAACTGGCGGTGACACCTGAGGCTAAGCCGTATAAGCCTAAGGTTCCATTTCCCCAGAGGTTCAGGAAGGCCAAATTGAAGGAACAGTATGACAAATTTGTTAACATGATTAAAAATGTTCATATTAATGTGCCTTTAGTTGATTTGATATAGGGAATGCCAAACTATGTGAAATTTATCAAGGAACTTGTTACAGATAAAGGAAAGATGGATGAGGTAAAGGCGACATATCTCAATGCTGAGTGTTCTGCTATATTGCAGAATCAACAGATTCCACCTAAGCTTGAGGATCCAGGGAGTTTTCTTATAACTTGTTCTATTCGTACTTTGACTTGTAAGGCATTGGCAGATTTAGGTGCAAGTATTAATTTGATGCCTTACTCGGTTTGGAGTAAGTTGGCTTCCGGTTGTTTGAGACCTACTCGTATGAGTATAAGACTAGCTGACCATTCTTTTCAGTATCCCATTAGGATTGCTGAAAACATGACTGTCCAAGTAGGTCATATAGTTTTTCTTGTTGATTTTGTGATCCTAGAAATGGAATAAGACACTAAGGTACCCTTGATTTTGGGTAGACCATTCCTTAACACCGCGGATGCTATCATCCGGGTGAAAGATAAGGAAATTTTGTTGGGTGTGGGTACGGATAGGATAGTGTTTAATGTTGAACGATCTATTAAGCATTCTTACTCAACTGATGAATCTTGTTTCAGGATTGACGTAATTGATGATGCATTAGATCATGAATTTGAAGAATTTATGGAAGTTGAGGTTGATGAAGAGCTCACTTGTTTGGGAGCCGGTGAGATCGATGATGATGATTTATTTGCAGAAGTGATGGCACTGAGTTTGGATGAGTCACCTCCAGAAGATGAGAGCTTTGAAAAGGTTGTTGCTGATGGAAGCTCTAGGGTACCAAATTCTGTGGATGTACCTCCTACTGACCTGGAGTTGAAGCCATTGCCTGCCCACTTGGAGTATGCATACTTGGCAGGTAAATCATCTCTTCCCGTGGTAATTTCTTCTTCACTTACTCATGAAGAAAAAGGACTTCTTTTGGCGGTACTTAAAGCTCATAAGCGGGCTTTTGCTTCGAAGACTACTGACATTCCAGGTATTAGTCCTGATTTTTGCCAACATAAGATAGACTTTATTGATGATGTTAAGCCCGTTGTCCAACAACAAAGGAGGCTTAACCCAAATATGAAAGAAGTTGTGAAGAAAGAAGTTGTTAAACTATTAGATGCAGGAATTATTTTTCCGATTGCTGATAGCTCATGGGTAAGTCCGGTCCATTGTGTGCCCAAAAAGGTGGGCATGACTGTTATTGATAACGAAAATAATGAACTTTTGGCTACTAGGACTGTCACGGGTTGGTGGGTTTGCATAGATTACCGTAAGTTAAATGATGCCATCCATAAGGACCACTTTCCCCTTCCCTTTAGCAGGCAATGAGTACTTTTGTTTCTTAGATGGAATCTCCGGGTACTTTCAAATACCCATTGATCCAAAAGACCAGGAAAAGACCACATTCACATGCCCCTTTGGTACTTTCGCCTACCGGCGAATGCCTTTTGGCTTGTGCAATGCCCCGGGCACCTTCCAAAGGTGCATGATAACTATTTTCCAGGACATGCTTGAAACCTCAATGGAGGTTTTCATGGATGATTTCTCGGTATTTGGGGATTCTTTTAGGTCTTGCTTGCATAATTTAGATAAGATGTTGACTAGATGTGAAAGGGCTCGTCTTGTTTTGAATTGGGAGAAATGTCACTTCATGGTAACCGAAAGGATTGTTCTAGGTCATAAAGTGTCAAGGGCCGGGATTGAAGTTGATAGGGCCAAAATTGATGTGATAGCCAAGTTACCCCCACCTTCCAATGTGAAGGGGTTCGTAGTTTTCTTTGCCATGCCGGTTTCTACCGGAGATTCATTAAGGATTTCTCTAAGATTACTCGTCCGATGACCCACTTGTTGGAGAAGGACGTTCCCTTTGTATTTGATGAATCTTGTTTAAGTGCTTTTCAGGTGTTGAAAGAAAAGTTGACCAACTCTCCCATTATGGTTGGTCCGGATTAGAGTTTACCGTTTCAATTGATGTGTGACGCAAGCGACTATGCTGTTGGAGCGGTGCTTGGTCAAAGGGTTGATAAACATTTCAAGCCTATTTACTATGCTAGTAAAACCTTGAACCCCGCCCAGCAAAATTACACTACCACGGAGAAGGATTTGTTAGCGGTTGTGTTTGCGTTTGATAAGTTTAGGTCATACTTGGTATTGAGCAAAACTGTTGTTTTTACTGACCATTCTGCTTTGAAGTATTTGTTTGCTAAGCAGGATGCCAAGCCTAGACTCCTTCGTTGGATTTTGTTGCTTCAAGAGTTTGATATCGAGATTAAGGATAAGAAGGGAGCCGAGAATTTAGTAGCTGATCACTTGAGCCGGTTGGAAGACCCAAACCGAGAGGAACTTCAAGATGGGGAAATTAAGGATAAATTCCCCGATGAATCTTTGAATTTTATTTCTAGTACTGATGAAGGTCCTTGGTTTGCGGATATTGCTAATTATTTGGTTTCAGGTGACATTCTGGATGATTTTACAAAGCAACAAAAGAAGAAGCTTCGAACGGATGCAAAGCACTATTTTTGGGAAAGTCCGTATTTATTCCGAATTTGTGTTGACGGAATGGTGAAAAGATGTGTAGCGGGAGCTGAAACTAGGGAGATACTTGATGCTTGTCATTATGGTCCAACTGGAGGTCACTATGGTCCTCAAGTTATAGGTAAAAAGGTTTTTGATGCAGGTTTCTATTGGCCTACAACTTTTAAGGAGGCGCAAACTTTGGTGGAAACTTGTGACATATGCCAAAGACAAGGAAGCATCACTAGACGGTATGAAATGCCACAGTAAGGAATTCAGGTTTGTGAAGTATTTGATATTTGGGGCATAGACTTCATGGGACCCTTCCCACCGTCTAATAAGTTTCAGTATATTTTGGTTGCGGTTGACTATGTGTCTAAGTGGGTTGAAGCAAAAGCTTTGCCTATAAACGATGCGAGAGTAGTCATAGATTTCTTGAAGCAGCTATTTTGTAGATTTGGTTGCCCTAGAGCCTTAATTAGTGACCGTGGTACTCATTTTGCTAATTATCAACTAGCTAAGGTTCTTAAGAGGTATGGTGTTTGTCATTATTTTTCTACTTCATATCACCCACAGACCAGTGGTCAAGTGGAAAACACCAACAAGGCATTGAAAAGAATTTTGGAAAAAATGGTTGGGGATAACCCCAAGGTTTGGTCAAAAAATTTAGATGACGCCTTGTGGGCATTTAGGACCGCGTTTAAGACGCCGATTAGCACTACGCCATACCGGTTGCTCTATGGTAAGACTTGTCATTTACCGGTAGAATTAGGGCATAAGGCGTATTGGGCGTTGAGAAATTTGAACCTAGATATGATGGAGGCCGGTGAACTTAGGTTGTTGCAACTTCATGAGCTAGATGAGCTTAGGTTGGGTGCATATGAAAATTCAAGGATTTATAAAGAGAAAACCAAAGTTTACCATGATAAAAGGATCCGTAGGAAGGAATTTAAGGTTGGTGCAAATGTTTTGTTATTCTTGTCAAAGTTTAAAATCAAACAACCCAAATTAACTTCTAGATGGATAGGGCCTTTTGTAATCAAGCATGTTTATCCGTCTGGCTATGTTGAGTTGTTCAAAAGAAATGGAGACGGTACTTTTATTGTGAATGGTCACAGGTTGAAGCTTTATTTGGAAGAAGACCAAGAGGAGGGGACAATTGAGGAGGTTCCCATTTTTTATTCGGAAACTTGAAATGAAAGTCGAGTCTAGCTCACGACTCGTAAATAAATTAAGCGCTTCTCGGGAGGCAACCCGTGTTTGATTTTGTAATTTTTATTCTCTTTTCTTAGTTAGTTTGGTTTTGTTTTGTCAAGAAAAGTGCAGGTATTAATTTGAGGAGAAGCTAGATGATGTAAGGTTGATTTTCAAAATTTTTCTAAGTAAAAAAATGGATTTTCGGAACAGTGATTTTGAACTGTACCGCAGTGGGCAAGGATACCAAGCCACTGCGCCGCAGTCCCTACTCTCGTAAACAATTTGTTGCCAAAACCCTCACTGCGCCGCAGTGAGGGGTGTAGAGGGACCATTGCACCGCCATCAACCTTAAGGTATTGGGGTTGTGATGTTGACCCACTGCGCCGCAGTGGGTGATGGCCGAAGCCCACTGCGCCGCAGTGGGAGAGGTTGACTGGTCAAAATGGGTAGGGTAATAAGTAAGGAAAGGGATAGGTTTGTTTTTATCCACACAATTTGAATTCTCTTTTCTCTCAAGACCCCAAAACCGAACGAGAATAAAAGTGTACACCCAAAACTTCAGAAAATCACCATTAATCCACCCTCAATCCTGCAAATTTGTTTCTCTTTCTCTTAGATTATCATCTATTATCATTGTTCCATGGGAAGAGAGGTAATTTCTCTTGATTTTTTTTTTCTTTCTTCTTTAACTTGTAATTTTTGATGTTTAGGATTGTCATTGTTAAATTAATTCGTGGGTTATGTTTGTTTTGTCATGTTGATGCTAATGGGGTGGTTAAGTACTCGATTTAAACGCTTGTTAATCCGGATTTGATTTAAATTAAAGCTAGGATTTGTGAAAATTGGGGCTTTTTGATTAACAAGTGTGGGGGAGGATTAAGGCTTAATTTCGAACTGATTGTTGCTTATTGATGAAAATGTGATGGCTAATTACCCCTGGATTGTTAGAAAATTGGTTTGAATTAAAAGATGAAAAACATGCCCAGATTATCCTTACCACTGCGCCGCAGTGGTTGGTATGCGACTGCCACTGCGCCGCAGTGGCCCCCTTTCGACCTACTTGTGTTTTGTTGCTCACTGCGCCGCAGTGAGGGTCGATGTAAGCCCACTGCGCCGCAGTGGGTATTAACTGATCGGATTTTTTGTTTTTGATTCGCACTCGAGAATTCAAACATGTATTTCTTATTTCGTATGATTGATTGTTTGCATGGTGGTTATTGCGATCAAAGACGCCAAACGGAGGTTGGGCAAGGAAGTGGGACCACCCCTAAGCGCCCTAGGCGTCAAGTTGTGGAACCACCACTTGTTTTTATCGATGATTTGAATGAAAGGCACGCTTACTTGCAGTTTGATAATATGGCTCAACCTCATAAGAACAATGCCTTGAAGAAGTTGTACAAGCTCCAGAGACATAAAGTGTTCCCACCAAAGATCTTTACTCAATTCCAAGCTCAATACTTTGGGTGTAACACCCCACCGTTGGCGGAAACATGAGGTGTCATGAAAAGTACAGCACGACATGAAATTACATAGATACTGCTAAATGAAATAGAATATAATAAATATATTCCCAAAAACATGAGTTCAAAGCCATAACAGTGCTAAAATAGCTGATTACAATAAGTCTATAAACGGGTGAGTCTAAGGCACGTAGCCTTAAGGTCTGACAATAAGCAATGGAGCCTAAATCTCCGAAGTCCAGTCCTAGCATAAAAGTCTTTGTCCCTGATTAGCCTGAGTACCTGAAAAGTATACTAAAACGTGTCAACACAAAGGTTGGTGAGTTCGTAGGTTTTAGTCAAAAAGTCTAGTCAAGAAATAAGTCTTTTGTCGATTCTTTTAAGTACAAAAATAAGTATTTGTTCAATATATAATGAGCAGAGTTACACCATATAAGTCAAAGTACACAAGTCTCATGTCCAAGTCTCAAAGTCCAAGGTACTCAATGTACCCGAAGTACTCAAAGTCTCAATGTCTCAAAGTCTGGCCTTACGGTACCTGCCTTAGTCCATAGTCTCAAAGTCTCAAGTCTCCATATAAAGCACGTCAAATAAGCACGTCATCAAGCACAACAACAAACACATAATCACACACAAACAACAAGACAGAAGCACGTCAATTGGCATAAGTAACTCTATACGCACAGGCTCAATATTGAACATAAACAGAAATCGACAAACTATTTAAAAACAACAAGTATACTTTTCACCCCAAAAACTTATAAAAAGAGGGGCTACGAAACTCACCTGAAACCAGCACAAGCACAATAATCCTATATGAACGAACAAGGACACGAGTAGTCAAATACACCTGAAGCACGTACACTAACTGTCCGAAAGTCCTACACTGTCCACAAGTCACCCAGTAAGAACTTGGATTTAATTTTAATCGTATATGTCCTATACTAGTGTCTTAGGAAATGCCATTATGTCTTGTCCAAATAAATAGTTCATTAAATAATGTCACATTTCATTGTTTATATCCCGTCAAGTCTTCGTAACAACGTCATTATAAAATATATATTAAGTCTGGAAGGTCATATAATTTGTACATCGTCTTTACAACGTCTTTTATTCTTTGCCTTTATATATAGTCGTTATAAAGTATATAAAGTCCGATAAGTCATTAACTGTCGTTATACGAATGTATAATTTATAAATGGTCCTTTCAACGTCTTTTTAATATATATATATATATTTAGTCATATGTCCATATTAGATTTTATCCTTATATTTATATATATATACATTTGTCCATATCAATTCAATCTTGTACATATATATATATATATACTTAAATTGGTCTTTTAATATATTTATATATATATATACTCAAATTAGTCTTTAATATATTTATATATATATATTAATTTCATTATTATAAAAATTTGAGATTAAATTTTAAATATAGATCAATTAATTCAAATACAATTTAACTTTGTTTAAATACTTTAATTTTTGACTAAATGACCAAATAATACCCAAAACTTAATTTTTGACTTTCCAAAACCCTTAACCAATTTTGACCACCTAAAAGTCCCAAAATAGACAACAATACAAATATGCCCTTTGACCGACTTTGACCGACAAGAAAATGACACCCAACATTAGATCTAAACACAATTTCATACCTAAATCGACTTTTATACCACAAAAATATTTTCCGGCCGGTTTAACCAAGTTTGACCGGCGTTGACCGGCGTTGACCAAACCAAAACTCAAGAACAAGTCTAGATTCAAACACAATACGTAATCCAAATCACTTTTAGAACTCGGATCTAGGTAAGATTTAACCGAAAACATCCAAAAATCACTTTTATTCCCATTTGTTTCAATATATCGGTTTATATGTACATGAACAAACACCAAAAATCACATTACCACATCAAATCTTACCAAGAACAAAGTTTTCGGATCAAAAGATCTCGGATTTGAATGATTTCGGTATAAGATTTCGCATTTTCAAGGGTTTTCGGGTCAAGGTTTTCGGATCCATTGATTTTCGGGCTATGTCTTTTCGGATCTAAGAGAATCCGGATATGTATTCACATGTACACCTTTCAAAACCGAATATATATGTATATATTTGTAATAAATTCCGGATCTATAGATATCCATAGAACACTTACAACCCAAAATATATATATTTACATTTATATATATAAATAATCATGAAAAATGGGTTTAAAAATATATCTTTGTAAAGATTTCGGATTCAATAAATACATATATACATACATCCGATTTATATATATATATATATATATAAGAAAACTCGAGATTTTTGATGATAAATAGCCTATTAAACACTTGATCTAAACACCGGTTACCAAGATCTTTGAAAAAGATGAAGAAAAGGATGAAGATTGATGATTGTCGGTGGTGGATAGTGGTGGTTGAGCGGCGGTTGTGGGGTGGTTTGTGGCGGCCGAGAAAAGAGACAGGGAGGAGAAGAGGGGCGGCCATAGAGAGGAGAGGGAGAAGGGAGAGGAGTGTGTGTGAAAGTGGGAGGAAGAAATGGGGGATTAGGGTTTATTTTTGTTTATATACCCCCAAAACCCTAGCTACATTTACTTTGACTTTCCTTTAAATTAGTTTGACCCGACAATTTAGGAAGACTCATGACCCGTAAATTTATTTTGTTGACATATTTGAATGTAATTTTTCAATAGCTTTCCATCGATAATAAGTATGTCTATATTTGTTTATTAAATCTTTGATTGATGAAATTTTAAGTATTTTACTTAATTTGGCATTTCCACAAGACAACTAGTATTCCTCCTGTTCTTGAGTCCACGTACAATTTTACTAAGGTCTAAATGCTCATAAAGCCCGAATAAAAATATAAATCCATTTATTCCATGATAAAGTCTTAAAGATTAATGACGTACATAAACGAAACGAACTAAAAACGACCGGAAAGTACTTCGGGAAGATTCGCTCAGATGACGGTTGACACATTGGGCTTCAAGCAGATTTTCGTCAATGGTTTTCAATGGGAATGCGAGTAGGAAATCGGGTGGTGAATTGTGGAATCTGGGATAATGTGTTTTTGAATAGAGAACCTGTTTATAGGGAGCTTTGTTTGGAATTTTACTCGACCTTGAGATTGACCAAGGAATTACATAAGGTGAAGGATATTTTCGAAGAGCGAATTGTAGTGTTCATGTGTGGGGGAGTCCAACGGAAGGCTTCCATAGCTGAATTTGGGGCTTATGTGGGTATGTATACGATGCAAGAGTTGAGTAACCCGGATTGGAGGAGCCTTTTGAGGCAAGGTTATTATTTGAAGGCGGATTTGGGAGATAATGAGTCCATTCCTCAATATTGGACTAGGATTTTGGGTGGAGAGGATTGGCCTACTGGGGGTTATGTTAGTGTTAACAAGATTAAAAGTGTAAAGCTACGGTTGTTTCATCGGATTTTAGTGACATCTTTCATTCAGAGGTCTACCCATTGGGATAAGGCCTATCAGTTGGATTTGTGGTTGATGAAATTGTTTACGGATGGTTATCCTAGGAAGTTTGCCCTACCACCAATGGTTTTACTTGAGCGTATGTGTAATCATACCGACTCAGAGCTTGTTTTGGGTCATTTCATCACTAGGATCTACAAGAGGATGGGGATCTTTGATTCACAGGATTGTCAGACATATCTCTCTCATCCCGTGTATCAGGTAGATTTTACTAGTAAAGAGTTGATCAGGGCGAAGATTGTGAGGAAGAAGCAGGAGAGTGTGCCCGAGAGGTTGGAGGATGATGAAGGAGTTATTGGATCACCACCATCAGAAGCTGAGGAAGAGGATGAGGATGTTGAGATGGAGGACGCTCCTCAACAGGCACTGAGGAGACGTGGTCGCACTAAGATTGATTTGATGCCTTTGACTACTCAGTTGCAGGAGATATATGAGGGTCAGCAGTCTAGTGCTCGAGCTTTTGCAGACTATCAGCGTCAGATGGATATGGAGGTCTCATGGTTGGGTTCACAGAATGCACGCGTTGACGATACTATTGGGTATTATCAGCCGATGTGGCAGGTCCAGTTTGAGGGTAGACAGTTTGAGACACCAGCGGAGATTCCTGCTTTTGACCCACCACCAGTCCGTGTGCCACCTTATAGACAGGATGGCGGATCTTACTTTTCTACACCCGCTCAGATGGACTTCTTTTCACAACCCCATGATTTGGGAGGGTCTCCTAGAGGACCGGTCCAGTTCGGACGTTACACGGGTGGTGATGGTGGCATTTCTACTTCTATTCCTTTTTTCTTTACAGGTACTGGTTCGGGTTTTGCTGATGTTGCTGCTGGCTCTGGACATGTTGGTGATCAGACAGATACAGGTTATGGAGGTAGCGGCTCGGGACAGGAAGAAGACCGCAACTGGGTGACAGATCTTTTTGCACCGCCCAGTTTCATGTATCCCGGCCAGTATGATTGATGATGATAGAGAGATGATGACTTCCATCCGGCACCGTGGGATGGGGTCATGTGATGGTTTATTGGTTTCATTCATGTTGGTATTTGGATGAATGTACTTGATACTTTATTTCTTCTCCTCTTTATTTCTGTTGGCATCCACCCTGCTGGGTGATGAAACATTGAACTTTGTTGTTTTTCTTTTATTAGGTTTGTTTGTTTGTTGCATGAACAGTTAAATAAGGATTTGTCTGGAATTGTTATGGTTTGGTTCTAATGAATGTGAAGCAGGTTATTCTACTTGATAGCTGTAGCGCAACACAAGTGTGGGGGGAACCTTTGGATTCTCTTCTCATCTCTTTTCTGTGGCGTCAAGTGTGTTGATTGTGTGATAGTGTGCGTATGCTGGCAGTAAGTTTAGCGCTTTAGTGTTGCTTATATATATGATGCACACGTAACTCTCGCACCTTCCGTTTTGGTACAAGTTGTTTATCCCGCCAACCAAAGTGTCCTTCCTATTTCGGAAGTGCCATTTGTGACACGGGGTCGATAACTTGTAACAAAACGGATTGTGTCCTTATTCCGGTATGTGCTCTTATTTTACTATGTCGCTTACCCCTATTTACTTTTGATTGACCGATATGGACATTGAGGGCATTCTCCATCTTAAGTGTGGGGGTGGGGGTGGCAAATAGGTTTAAGCTACCGGGTTTTATCACTTTTGTTGTTTTGCCATTGAGATTTCTATTGGTTTTGTTGATATGTCCCTCTCGTAGGCCTTTGGATTCTATCTAGGGGTTTGACTCTCTCTTTTGAGCTCTTAACTATGATGTGCATGTTTGAAACTGGTGCTATCGATTTGGCGGGATAATAGAAGTTGATATGATTTTTAAACTTGAGTTGAACTTGTCCTTGTGGTAAATTGCTTTTGACACTTAATTGATTACTTATTAAGCAATTTTACTACAAGAATTTTTCCTTGACAAAAGTTTTTATTTGGCGAAGTGTGTCCTGAACAGTAATTTGGCTAATCCTTCGGGATTGATAACAGTACTTGCATGCTCATATACCCAAAACACCAAAATTGTGAGATTTCATCATTTCATGTATAGTGTGTCAGGTGACGCTTTTGGTTTGTTTGCCTCATAAATACGTCCCTCTCTTAGGCTCTTGGATTTATTCGGGAGTAAGGGTATTCATTTTTGATGCCTTGCACTAGGATGTGCGTGTTTGAGGTATTTCTAAACCATTTCAGAGTTCTTTTATTGATAAGAGTGTGCCGGTGATGTGTTGATTCTAGAAATTGGCCTGGTGATCGTGACGAGTACATCGGATGATGAATTGGCATTTAGGTTTGACCATGCATTTTTCTTTCTCTTTCTTTTCATTTTTCTTTTGTATATCCCCTTTCACCTATACAACCTTATACACACACTTATACTTGTATACATACACATTTTCCCTTTTCTTTGTATACCTTAGATAAATCTTATACATATATTCATCACTTGTAATTTAACCTTTTACCCTTGTATAAATCCACCTTTTCATGTAAACTTCACCTAACTATACCGTAGTCTAATCTGGGAGAGTTTGATGGGGTGATTTGTGAAACATTCTTGTTTATGAGAATGCGTAAACGGTTTAAGTTATTGAAGATTTTCTTGGATTGTTCAAACAAAGAAAGTGAGATGTTATAGACATGTTATCATTGTAAGAGGGTATTTACTAGTAGAGTAAAAATGGTTCAAAAGAATAAAGAGAATAGAAAAATAGAAAAATTAAAAAAAAAGAAAGAAAAAGAACTTGGGCTACTAGTAAGTATTTCTCATTTTCAAATGTCTAGAAAGTTTGTTGTATTATTATGGAAGATTTGGTTGATTGTAAGTTGTTTGAAGTTGATACACCACAATGGTGTCGGGTTTTGCTTGATACTTGGAGGTGTGATCGAGGGATGGCAGCTTAAAGGTTGGTGGTTTGTTTGCAATCAATGGTATGGGTTTAATTAGACTATTTTGTACATTTTCACATATACCGTATACTTTTTCATTTTTCCATTTTATCATTAACCTACATCCATATACTCCATTTGTTCATATTCATATAAATAGCCTTAGTTTAACTATACAACCACCCTTTATGCCTATTTTGACGAAGTACTTGATCCTTGCGCCGTAATGGTGAAGTGACGATCCTAGTTCAAGCCTATGGTAAAAGAGTATACATCACAACTGAGCTATGAGTGATACCTCATATATTCAACCCCGAAAGTAAGTTTGTTGGAGTAGAATGATATTGGTAGGATCGTTTGTTTCATTTATGCTTAGTTGATTATCGTGGCTTACGGATTGTTCAGGTATTGTCAAACGTTTCGAGTTTTCATTTAAGATTAAAATTGCTTCACCCGTTTTTTTTTGTCATTTGACATGCTTGGTGTTGCTTCTTTTTGGATACTTGTAACTTGTTTGATAATTTGATTGTCAAGGAATGTTTTGCTTAAAGTTTGGATTTGCTTGAGGACAAGCAATGCTCAAGTGTGGGGGGGATTTGATGTGACTAATTTATACCCATTACCCACATCATTATTGGCCATATATTTATATGTTTTAAGTCGTTTTCGTGTGCATTTGGCGCATTTATGGTGTTTGTTAGTGGTTTCAGGCTCTAAACAGGTTACGCGTTCATTTGGTGCGTTTTTGAAAGACTTATTGGCCTAAGAAATGATTTATGATGTCGAGAGTTGATTCAAATAGAGAAGAAGTTGAAATTTGGAATTAAAAAGTCGAAAATGAAGAAATCATTTAATTTATGTTGACTGCGACGCAGTGGAGGTGCACACATGCCCACTGCGCCACAGTGGTGGTTAATGTACGAGGAGTTTTGATCAGAGAATTTGGGCTACGACGCAGTGGCTGGTTCCTCGTGTCACTGCGCCGCATTTGTTCGGAAGCCAGCGACCAAGTGAAAGTGCCGTGACTGCGACGCAGTGGGAAGTGCAATAGGGCCACTGAGCCGCAGTCATCTATATTGAAGAAGATCTTGGACAGAGAATTTGGACTGCGCCGCAGTGGGGAGCATCACAAGCCTACTGCGCCGCAGTGAGAGGTCGGTCAACTAAAGTTTTTGGGCCGACTTAAGCTTCTATTTTTAAAAGGGTATAAATACAAACCCTAGGACGAATTTTCGGGTATCCAAAGTCTTTCTAGGAGCTGTTCTACAAGGTTTCTTCCTTCTCCAAGCAAGTTTTCACTTAGACGGACTCATCGAAGAAGCACGAACACCCATCTAGATCGTATTAATTACTGTCTTGCAATTTTCAATTTTCTCAAACGATTGGTACAATATGTTCTTCTCTTTTATTGATTATTATTGTTATTTTAGAATGAGTGGCTAAACTGTTTATCATCCACCTTGATGAAACGAGACGGATAATGTGATTGCAATATTTTCAATTCAAAGGGTTTATTTAATTATCGTTGTTTTGTAATCTTGATGATTTTAATTCTTTTTATTAATTATTTTGATATTGGTTGCATATAATTATTCGTTGGTGGTACTAGTTGAATGTGTATGTGATTTTAAAACGGTTACTTGTCTATGAGTAATTATCACTAGTTCATGGTATGATAGTGAATGTCAATTTAAGAAAAGAATAATTTTTGTCAACGTGATTGATAACGGCTGGTGGTACCACGTTATTGTCACATAGGTTCAATTGATAATTCGGTAGTCAATAAAACTAATTGTTGGAAAAAGTGTCTTTGCTTTGGTGGTACCGGCTTGAGTAATTCAACTAGCAATTAGGTGATACGATAATTTGTTCACGGTTGGTGGTACCACGTGAGTATTTTAATCTTGTCACGATTATCTCTAAACTCTTAAGAATTTGGTCTTAATTAAATGCAATCACATTTGAAGTTAAGGGAAGTTAAGGTGGATGACTTTTAATTATATTGTTTGAAGTTCTTCTCAATTTTATGCAATTTGCCTTGCAAAACATTTTCAATTTTCGTTGTCAAAAAGGATTTTAAGAGTAACACCCGTTTTCCAAACCATTCTACTAAACAATTATTTCAAACCAATCCCTGCGAACGATCTCGGATTTACCTCAATGCTATATTACAAACGATCGGGTCCACTGCCCGTGAGTGCATAGTAGTCAGTTTGTAGGTGGTTCTTGTTTTATAAATTTAAGACTCGATTTATCACATCAGTGTATATCTTGCTAGCATATGGGGTAGATTATAATAATAACACTCGTAAATCGTAATAGTTATATAATAGAGCATGTTGGTTAATGTGCGTAAAACATATCTTGAAGTATGAGTTGACTCATTTTATGCTTCACCAGTCCTTTCACTATCATCTGATGACTTAAATTGAGGTTCCCAATATGAGAATTCGTTAGCATTGATAACGATAATATATGTTACCTAGACACGAAACCTAGGATTCTGGAACTCGGTTCATAGATTTGGTAAGAACACAAACCTTTCCATTAAATAAAGGTCCCTCATTCTCAATAACCATATATATAGATGCATGCCCCCGTTTGAAAGGAGAGGGAAAAAAAGTGATGTATACCTTTATATTTTACGGTATACATATCATTTGATGATTTAAATGCGAAAACAACTCTATAAAAGCATTAGAGCTGTAATTTGTAATTTACATTTTTAAAGTAGAATACTTATTTAAATGCGACGGTGTGGGGGAGGGCAGTAGTGGTTAAATGTAGCAGTTTTGAGATCCTGTCAACACTCAGCTCACTGCTAGGTGAAATCGTTGATGATGAAGTTAAGTTGCAGTATCTTGGAGGATTGTCCATGCTTATCACTTTCCCAGATAAGGAGGCTGCCACAAAGTTCATGTATATGGAAGTTAAATGGAGGTCGTGGTTTTCTATGGTGGAGGAGTGGTCCGGTCAGTCCATTCATTTCGAAAGGATCGCTTGGGTCTATATACTAGGGGTGCCTATCCACTTGGCATCTGCGAAGCTGTTCAACAAGATCGGGGGAAGATTTGGCAAGGTGGTCATTCCCTCATTTGCCAGAGGTGACGATCACAACAAAGCAGGGGAAGGTGTTGCCATTTTGGTGGGAGATGGGAAGGAAGTTAGAGACGCTATTACGCTGAAATGGAGGGATAAGAAATTCAGGGTATGGGTTGTCGAGAAGACATCAAATTGGTGCCCCAACTGTATAGTTCTCAGAGGTGGTCAATTACAACCGGTGGGATCGGAAATCGGCCATTCCGGTGGATTTTCCGATCAGTTAAATGGGATACCAACGGTCAAGGACGTGGATGGTACAAAGATGGTGAATGAAGCGTTCGTGCATGGGAAGACGGAAAGGAAGATGCATGGGGAAGTGGAGTGTGGAGATTCTCAAAAATTTAATAATGCGGGGAGACAAAAAAGAATTTCGGTGGTTTATTCCAAGACACGTGATAGGAAAAAAGGTATTTCAAAAGACAAAACAATCTCAGATTGGTACAACAATTTTTTTGTCTCATCTTTGAGGCCCAAAAAAAGACCCAGGGACTCAGGCCCATGCGCTTTTGATGTTTCATCAGGCCCAACCGACTTTAACACCCTGCTCAACTCAAAAACATTTAACGATGGGCCTAATAATAGTACTACAGTTGCCAAAGAGGTAGATAACGACCCTAAAAAAGTAGTAGATGTGGATATTGAAAAAGAAAAAGAAAAAAGTCAGGAAATTGATAATTTTTCCCCCCAATCTGAAAGAGGAATAGAAGAGGGTGAAATACAAGAGCTTTAGATTAATAATCAAAATGAAGATGATGCTGAACCAGGAGCAGAAGACAAAGATATTGAAATGGAGGTCGATGCTACAGTCGATGTGGGAAAGCAATTCAGGGCCGATTTATCGAAAGAAAAGAAGCTCGTCAGGAAGATTATCGAGAATGAAGGTATTAATGTTTTTCCCCAATGAATTGTCTATCACTTAACATTAGAGGGGTTGGGGGGGACAACAAGGCCGACTGGATTAGAAGGATTATTGTTAAGGAAAAGGTTTCATGCTTATTAATACAAGAAACTCAGTGTGGGGGTGTCACAGAAAACATGATCAAAAGGTTCTGGGGTAGGTCGAACATGGAATTCGAGGTAGTTCAACCAGTAGGCAGGTCCGGGGGTCTTATAAGTGTGTGGGATCCGGGGGTTTTTCAAGAAAATTGACTTCGTCAAAGCTAATAATTTTATGATGATCAAAGGGGAGGTAGTTGGGTGTAACTATCCGGTTCACATCACCAATGTTTAGGCCCCTCAAAACAATAATGAGAAAAAAGTCCTATGGAATGTGTTAAAGGATTTGGTCACTAATACGGAGGGTTTTTGGTTCCTTATGGGGACTTTAATACGGTGAGGTCGGCTGATGAAAGGAAGGGGTCGAGATTTAAACAACATGTGGCCAGGGATTTCAATTTTTTCATTGAGGAGGCCGACCTCCACGAGTTCAACATGAAAGGCAACAAGTTCACTTACTTAAAAGAAGATGAAAATGGTGTAAAGCTAAGCAAGATTGACAGATGCCTGGTGAACAGAGGCGTGATAGACATGTGGCCAGATGCAACTTTCCAAGCTTTGCCCAGAAGACTCTCTGATCATAACCCTATTATGCTGACCATTAAAGAACTCAATTTTGGGCCGAAACCTTTCAGATTTTTTAATTCATGGTTGGACAGGCCAGAATGCGAGACTACGGTTAACGAGGCCCTAGATTCATATGCTTTCAACGGGCCACCTGATACCAAGTTAATGAGGAAGTTTAAATGGATCAGACAGGCTCTGAAAAAATGGAGAGACGAACTGACCAGCAGAGAAGGAGAAGAATACGAGATGTGCAAGAAAGAGCTGGAGGAACTAGACCTCCAAATGGAGATCGCCGATTTGAATGATGAGGACTCATGGGTCAGAACGGAGTGCAAGAGAAAACTCTCCGAGTTGGAAGAAAACAAGAAAAAAGATTTGAGGCAAAGATCGAGGTGCAAATAGGCATTGGAAGGGGATGAGAATTCCCGCTTTTTTCATGGTCTCATCAATAATAGGAAGAAAAGCAATTCTATACCAGGTTTGATGAATGGAGATGAGTGGGTTATGAAGCCAAAACTTGTGAAAAAACAGATTTTTGAATTTTACAGGGAACGATTCTGTGAAGATTGGAAAGTTAGGCCAAGTCTTGACTGCCAGTTTGACAAGAGACTTTCAGATCAAGAAGCGGCTGATTTGATTTCCCCGTTCACCAAAGAAGAGATTAAGAGAGCAGTTTTTTCATGCGGCGAAGACAAAGCCCCGGGCCCAGACGGACTTACATTCAAATTTATTAAGAAATTCTAGTCCAGGTTTGAGGATGATTTTTATCTAATCCTTTCTGGATTTCCATGACAGGGGCACGATAAATAGAGGTTGCGGGTCGGCTTTTATCACACTGATCCCAAAGGTCAGGGACCCAAGCCAATTAAACGATTACAGGCCCATCACGCTTATCGGGGTCACTAGTAAGGTTATCTCAAAAGTTCTTGCAAATAGAATCAGATTCGTGTTGGGCTCTCTTATATGCTGTAATCAGACGGCGTTTCTAGAGGATAGACTCATCTCTGACGGACCTCTCATCCTTAATGAGGTCATTTCTTGGATTAGAAAAAACAAAAAGAAGGCTTTTATCTTCAAGGTGGACTTCAATAAAGCGTATGATAACGTTAATTGGTGTTTTTTAATCGATATTTTGTCACAGTTGGGGTTCCCTCGCAAATGGTGTGATTGGATTTATGTTGTGTTAGCCTCGGCAAGATCGGCCGTTCTGGTGAACGGGTCCCCTACCTTCGAATTCCAGTGCTTTAAAGGAATGAGGCAGGGGGATCCTATCTCACCGTTTCTGTTTATTGTTGTGATGGAGGCGCTGTCTACAATGCTGAGAAAGGCTAGTTGCAACTGGTCGCTTAAAGGGATCTCTTTACCTAACAATGGCCCGGTTATCTCTCACCTTCTTTACGCCGATGATTGTGCCTTCTTGGGGGAGTGGTCAGTCGAGAATCTGAATATGGTAGCTAGGATCCTTCGGGTATTTCATATTTGTTCCGGTTTAAAGATAAACTTGGGAAAATCTCTAATGTTTGGGATTGGAGTTAGTGAATCAGAGGTCAAATGGGCAGCTGACGTTGTCAAATGTAAACCAGGTATTATTCCATTCATACACCTTGGTATTCGAATTAGCAGCAACATGAATAGAGTTGCAAATTGGGACTTTTTATTTGATATTTTTAAGAAGAGATTATCGAGTTGGAAGGCTTCTTGTCTTTCGATTGCGGGGCGGGTTACTCTTATCAAGTCGGTCCTTGAAAACCTCCCTACCTACTATTTATCTCTTTTCAAGGCTCCATTAAAAGTTATTGAAGGTTTGGAAGGAATTATAAGGCGTTTTCTTTGGGGAGGGAACAAAAATTCAAAGAAAATTAATTGGGTGGCGTGGGATAGGGTTACTTCACCGATAGATAAGAGAGGCCTAGGTTGTGTAAATTACATGATGCGAATATTGCATTATTAGCAAAGTTGTTTTGGCGATATCGAAAGGAACCGGATGGCTTGTGGAGACGAACCATTAAGGCGATTCACGAATCTAAAAGATGCTGGGCTGCAATCCCCTTCAATAAAAACGTCACTGGAGTTTGGTACAATATTGTTAGATCGATCTCGAAGGTGAAAGTGGCTGATGTGAGCCTCGGAAATCTTTTCAGAGGAGTATGTGGTGACGGCTCACAAATCAGGTTTTGGCTCGATCCTTGGTTACGTGATGCTCCTCTTAAAGAGGAATTCCCTGTTTTGTTTAAAAAAGAGAAAGAAAAAAAAATGTTTAGTTAAGGATAAGTATTGTTTTGACATTGGCGAATTTGTATTATTTGATAATGAGGAAGGGGGTGGGCTACTGAGTGGTGAAAACGAGGAACGTATCAGTCTGACTACATTATTAGAGGGGTGTCGGCTAAATGATAACAGGGATCGGTTTATTTTCAACTGGTCCAAGTGGGTTCCGATTAAGTGTAACATTCTAATGTGGAGGTTAGCTATGGACCGATTACCTACACTTATGGCTCTCAAACAAAGGAACTGTTATTTCGATGCGGGCATGTGCAGCCTTTGTAACCAGCAAGAGGAAACTAATGAGCATCTGTTTTGCTCATGCATAGTGTTGACACAGATTTGGCAAAGAATAAGTAATTGGTGTAAAATCTCTCCCATCTATCTGTTTTCAGTCAAGGACCTGTTTGATTTTTACCATCCTGGGAGTATGGGAAGGACGGAGAAAGAAACCATTAAGTGCATTGTCTTCGTAGCGTGTTGGTTTATTTGGAAGGCACGAAACGATAGGAGATTTAACAACGGCGGGGCCAATACGGCAAAGATTTTTCAAGATATACGTTCTTTAGGCTTCCTTTGGTATAGAAATAGGAAAAAACATTGTACAATTAGTTGGGAAAGCTGGTGTAGTTTCGTTTTGTAATAATGGTTGTATAGTTTGCCAAGCCACTTCGTTGGTGGTTTGGTTGTGTTAATAAAAGTTAAATTTCAAAAAAAAAAAAAGAACTTTTTCACTCTAGGTATAATGGCCAAATACACGTATCATAACATAGCAAAGTAGCCCAATAGCTAGCTAGGTAATGTAGCTAAAGCACGAAAGTCGAGTGTCACGTGTACTTCTCTTTGAAGAACGTAAAATAATTCATGATCCCATTGCACTACTCTTTCTTGTGAATTGATGCCATCCGACAATATACAATGTCTTGTATATTGATATTTGGTAGTTTTTCAATTTGCTCATGCCAAAGCGTCTGAGCTCTAAATTTCAATCATCTAGAAACTACGTTGTTGTCTGAGAATATTTATAGTCTTCGTTCATCCGGAAAATATGTCCGGAAATATCAATAGTCTTCTTTCGTCCAGAAAATACATCCTGGAATGCTGATAGTCTTCGCTCGTCCGGAAAATATATCCGGGAATATGATGGTCTTCATTCTGCCGGAAAATATGTCCGGCAATATTTAGTAATAGCCTTCAGCTATACATGCATATATTATATTTTGATTTATCTAGAAACATCATCTTGTTATCTTGGTACAATACCAACTCGGCTTGCTTTATCTTTTGCGCTCTATATTCGGATGATGGATATCGATGTGTGTATATAGCCTTAACTATATCAAATAATGATGGGTTCATATATACACATGAAGTATAAATCTAAATTCATTTGTGTACCCACATCCATAGATGTTTTAAATAATGTCCATAGTGTACTCCATATAATCCTGTGTCCTCCACTTATAACACAAAAATAAACCAACACTAAAAGTAATAATAATACTCACGTAAGGTCATGTGACTCAGGAGTATTATTGTAAAACATATGTTTAGTTTATTATTCATATTTCACACTACAAAAAATTCATTTAAGGCCCTCACCACCCACAATTAGTCAATCAGCAGGTAGGCTGATAGTTTAGGGTGGCTAAGATGATGCAGATATAAGATGTATAAAAGTAAAAAAGGCCCATGGTTGTAATTTTTTATTTATTTATTTATTTTACCTGGGCTATTGGCTTCCCTTTTGTGCTTATCTAGGCTCTAGACATCGAAACATTGATTTGTACTACCATAAGCTTTCTTGTAATTAGATCTAGGTAGTAGGCGCTTCTTTGGCCTAAGCTTTGAACCAGTCACACTTTTAACCGTATCTTTCAATTCATAAACTTAGGAAAGATGTTGGGAAAATGTTGACTGAGATAAATTCTTGGGAATGACTTTACTAGCTAGCTTAGGTCTTTTTGTTACTGCTTAGATGCATGATCTTTAAGCTTTATGTAGGGATCTTTGGGTAATACGATGTAAAACTCTCCTATTGAATAAAGTAATGTAGCTTTTTCATGAGCCTCATGTTGCTTTCTATATGTTTCTAATTACAAGAGCCAACAATTTAATAAACTATTGGCAATGTAGAAACTAAGTTTGTCATCAAAATGTATATGTCAAGCTTATTGGATCACCATGACAACTTGAAACCTTTCAAGAGTATATACATAATTCAACATACAAATGCTATTTGTCCTTTAGTAAAGACTTTATATCACTAAGTTTCACATATTTCCAAGTGTAAAATGTGACTAGCTTTGAGCAAACGAGTCATCTGACATTTAACATCCAATAGTACTCATGGCAGGTTTCAAGAAAGCATATCAACTACACATAGACTATATCTGTAGGTAACATATTTTAATATATGTATTTATATAAAGTGAGAGATATATAACTCAAAAAGAAACTCACATAGGACCGGATAAAAGGTTTCATTGCTGCTGTTACAGCAACATCATCGATCATCTGGACGAACCCGGGTTGCATGAGCCGTAATAAACAGTAAAGATGTTCATATAACATATACACTGGTTTTCACTTTTCACTGCCATTGTTGGTGTCACCTGACATTTGAATGTTTGACGACCGGATGACAGATGACTAACTCCAAGAGTCGCAAAAAGAGACTGAAAAAATCACTGTTATGGTCGTCCACCCTCGCCGGCCGAAAGTGTGGAGCCACTGCTGGTCAGAAGTAGTAAACGTCGCTGTTCAGAAAGAAATCTCCAGAAAAAAAGAAGAATGTGGGACACATTTTGAATATTGTTAGAAATCCAAAAATAGTGATACATTGTAATTTAAGTTATGGACTTACTTGTTGTTAAGTCATGAGTTGATGATTTCTAAGGTTGAGGGGCTAATTGTGATAATTAGCATAGTTGATTTGTTTAGACTATAAATAGCCCTCAATTCCTTAGAAAACATAACATTGGCATAACACTTGGCATAACTTTTGACATAATTTGATCATTACACTTGAATAACACACACTTGATCCCAATTTTCTCTCAACACACACACAAACACCAAGAACACACACACTAACCAAACGCCATTGTTGATGTGAATTCGCGTGATAAAATCGTGTTGTTACATGTGGTATCAGAGCAGAACATCGTTTTGATCTCGATCCATAACTGAATTCAATCACAAATCATCAAACAATCACCTGAATTATGTTTTTAATCCTCTTCTTATTCGTTTTTTTTAATCACTGAAAAATCAAAAATAACCTCTCAAATCACATAAAATTACAAATGTTTGTTCACCGTTCGATTCCTCATAGTTAATTACATAATCCTCTCAAGTTTCGTGTTCTAATTCGATCTGGATCAAAAGTTCAGATTTTGAGTTTTTGGTGCTAAAATTTGGGATTTGATTCTGTTGTGTTATAAGCTGAATTGTGTTAATCGGATCATTGCTAAGGTGAAAACAAACTGTTTGCAAGAAGTTTCATGTTCCAATTCCCAGTAAATCAAAAGATATTGAAGTTTTAAAAATCGTCAATGGAGTTGTTCATGTTCAGAGATTGAAGACGACACTGTAAAGCTAAAACGATCTTATTTAGATCGTTTCAGTTTTTCTTTCCTTGATTCTTACATTTTAGTGTTGTGGCTTGTAAAACGATACAATTTAGATCGTTTTGACAAGTGTGGTTGTGGTGTGAAGAGTTGATTGTGGCTAACTGATCCTTTGGATTGGTTTTGGTCAATTCAATTTCTTGAAAATAATCAAGTTGTTGAGAAATCCTGATAAGAAACCAAAACGATCTCTTTTAGATCGTTTCAGTTTTTTGTGAAACCAGAACGATCTCTTTTAGATCGTTTCAAGTTTTACTTAAACATTCTCTGGTTTGAGTAATTCATGAAGAGTTGTGTTTGGGAATCATAATATTCTTGGGTAATTGATCTTCGTGATTGATTTTGCTCAATTCATTTCATTCCATTTCATACCAAAACTCTGTCCAAATCATTTCAGAATACTTAGAATTTTTTCTTCAAAATTCTCAAGATCGTTTCGTTTTAGATCGTTTCATTCTAAGTTCAATTTAGATCGTTTCAATTTAGATCGTTTCATTTCATTCCAATTTAGATTGTTTCATTCCTTCTTCAAAAAGCAATTCAATTCTCAATTCAAATCAATTTCTAATGGCTACTCGTGAAGCGTTGGCTCTGGGTACTGATACAAGACCTCCAGTTCTTTATCGTGGTAACTATGGACTTTGGAAGAAAAGGTTCATGGATTATGTGGAACGTCAGACTAATGGTCACATGCTTAAGGATTCAATCATGAATGGACTTGCTATGCATCGTCATCCTACTACTGGTGCTATTTTGACTCCTGATCTCTTGAATGCCGAACAAAGAGATCGTACTGCTGCTGACAACAGAGCTAGGTCATGCTTGTATCAAGCACTTCCTGATGAGATTTATGGCTCAGTTGATTCTTATGACACAGCAAAGGAGATTTGGGATGAAGTTGCTAGACAAATGGAAGGTGCTGATGTAACCTCAACAATCCGACTGACAAATGTCTTAACTGAGTTTGACAATTTTCAGAAATCACCAAATGAATCTCTTGAGTCCGTGTACTACAGATTTTGCAATGTGATCAATGAACTGAGAAAGAACAAGGTCAAGAAAGATGAGATTGAGCTGAACATCAAATTTATCAAAGCACTTGGTCCCGAATGGGAAGATTATGGAACTCAAATCAAGCAACATCAAGATCTGACCAAATTCACCATTCATACTCTTTATGAATCTTTCAAGTTGAATAAGCATCAAGTTCTAAGCAAATATTCATTCAACAAAGTGCCAGAAGTTGTATCTACTGATCCTTTGGCATTGGTTGTTGAAAGAAAGGTTTCTGAGGCTCTTAAAAGACAAATGACTGTTGTTTCTTCGTCTGATGAGGAGGGAGAAGATTTTTTGGCTCCAAGAGATGGTGTTCCTGATGAATTCTACCAAGCTCTTGCCGCTGTGACTAAGCATTTCAAGAAAAAGTATTTCAAAGCGAGGCCAACTAACAACAATCTTCGAACTTCATCAACAAGTGCATTTCCAAAGAAGGAACAATATCATCACAAGAGTTTTGAACAAAGTGCGAGTGGTTCCAAGAAAGGAGATAAGAAAGCAGAAACTGAGAAACAAATCATGGAAAAAGGAAAAACATCTGACAAAAAGTGTTACAACTGTGGACTTCCTGGTCATTTTGCTGTGGATTGCAAGCTGCCTCGCAAGAAAAATTATGAATAATACAAGCAGAAGATGCTCCTGGCAAAGCACGTTGAAGCGGGTCAAGCCTTGATTGCTGAAGATGACAAGTGGCTTTTACTTACTGATGATGAAGATGAAGATCTGTTTGCAAATGTATGTTTCATGGCAACGTTGAGCAAAGACAAAGTGTTGGAGGCTGACAACATTGACGAGGAATATCCCGATGATGAGGTAAATCTCGACTCTACTTTTTCATCAATTAAGGATAAAGAGTCTTGTAGAATTGTCTTATCAAACTTGACGAATCATTACACTTCTTTAGCCAACAAAAACAAGAAATTGAAAAATAGCATTTTATTTTCAAAAAGGGAGTACACAAAACTTCTTGAAGAAAATTCTAAACTACTTTTTGAGTATGATGCTATGAAACAAGAATTTCAAAATTACAAAGAACAAATGTTGGTTAAAGAATGTGAGATGAATGTGTCTCTTGATTTTAAGTTATTGGAAAAGTGCCATAATTTAGAAAAGACCATGCTTGATCTTGAAAATGCCAATCAAGATCTTGAAGTTCAAAAGACCAATGAATGGCTTCGGGCAAATGCAAGACAAATGGATGTTGATATTCTGAATAAGAAGCTTCAAGAAGCTACACCAAAAACAATCGAACTCGAAAGAAAAGTTTCTGATTTAAATCATAATTGTTTTTTAAAAGGCATTGAGATTGAAAACCTTGAAAGACAAATTGAGGAATATAAGAAGCATATACTTTTCTATCAAGAAAAGTTGTACAAAGTTGAACAAAATCCTCTTTTGGATTTCACTGCCTATTTCAATAAATCAAAGATTGATAAATCGGAACTTCTTCTTGGGTTGGGATTTGAGAATATCACTCCATTGCAAAAAGCCAAAGACAAGATTGAACCCTTGTATGATGAAAAGTTTTTGAGACTTGGTATGGTTCAACAATTCATTCGTCCATTGGATGACGAATTTGAGACTGATGAAGTTGAGAAAATTCAAAACAATAAATTTTTAGTTAATTATGATGCCATCAATACTTCTTACGAAACGAAAAAGTCATCAATTTTTGAATTAGAAGAGATTGCGTCTAATTTTCAAAACCAAGAATCTGTCGTTTCCCCACCTAAACCAACTAAATTGTATGTTTCATCCACATTTTTGGAAAAACAAATAGAAGATTTACAACAAAAGGTGGAATCTCAACAAAACCCTATTAATAATCTACAGTCTCAAAGTCCGAATTCAAAGAATGAATCAGTTGTTGTTGATATCACGAAAGTTTGTGTGAATGTGTCTACCCAAACTGATTACAGTCTCTTAGTAGACCATTTCACTCAGACTACTTGTGATTCATCTACAAGTTCATCCACCCAGACCGTGACTGACTGTTCTGCATGTACTTGTCAAACTACTGCTACTTCTTTAGCTGCAAATTATGTGCAATCTGATTTATCTGATGAAGATCTTGCGCATAACTTAGTTTTATGGTACTTTTATAGATTTTTCACATGCGAAAATCTTGATGAGCTAGTTGTTCACCCTAAGCTTTGTGCTAGTATAGGTGTTGATACTTCTACTCAATTTTCCTGTGAAACCAAGGATGTTTCAGTCCAAGTCGACCTTATTCCTGAGACTACCCGTGGTATGATGTTGGACAACAAGATTCCTGATATTTCTACATTTTCAAATGAATTCACCAAAGATGATTTTGATAAATTCATGGAGGGAGAATATGTTTTTGACTCAGAAACTGAGAAAAAGATTGAATCTATCAAAATCATAAATTTTCAAAAAGAAATAAAAGGAGAATCTCAAAAACAAAAATCAGTATCCAAAGCTCCAACATCCTATTACTTCCAAGAACGAGTTAAACCCAAACTCATCAAGGCTGAACAAAAGAGTCCTAACCCTCCAAAACCTGACAAACATGTTAAAAAGAAACAAGCTGAGACCTCACCAAAACCAAGGTATCACAAAGTGAAACTTCCAAATGACAATCCAAATGCTTCTTTGTCTAACTCTCAATCTAGTTCAATTTCTAAAGTGCCTAAGTCTAGCTCCGTTTTGCTAACTAAGGATACTTTAAATGGTGTAACTAGATATAGGGATCGATATGGATGGTTTTCAATTGCCAAACCTAAGAAGCAAGAAGTTTCCTTAACCCCAAAAGAGACAAAAAGGATGAATAAGTTTAAAACCCCTCGTTCTAATCTTCTTAGGGTCAATTCAACAGGTGGAAAGACCAAATGGGTTCCTAAGTCATTAGAACCTAAGATCAATTTTAAGCAATTGTCTGTTGAGAAAAAGAAGAAGAGGAGGAGGAGAAAGAGTGTTAGTAACAGAAAGAATAGAGTTTCTGTTGATTTAAACAATTCATCTTTAGTGAACAATGTTAATAAATCCAAGGCTATGCCTTGTGGGATTGTAAACAATGATAATGGTCGTGCTTGTGTGAATGCTGTTAAACATGTTACTTTTAATTCAAATGTGAATTTGCGTACTTTTTATACGAATGTGCTTATTGATGGTGTGCTTGTTAATGCTCATATTGATTCTAAAGCATGTTTGTATGCATATCCTAAGTTATACCCCCTGTCTGTGTTAACTAACCACAAAGGACCCGTCTTTAAGTGGGTACCTAAAGTTGGTTAAATTTTTGATTGCAGGAAATAACCATCTGTGTATGGATACTCGATTCCGGGTGTTCAAAACACATGACTGGCAATAAATCATTGCTCAAGAACTTTGTTGAAAGGTTCATGGGAACTGTTTGTTTCGGAAACAACAATTTCACTCCAATTCTAGGTTATGGAGATATTGAAAGAAACGGAATTGTCATTAAGAAAGTCCATTATGTTGAAGGTCTGAGTCATAACTTGTTCAGTGTTGGACAGTTCTGTGACAACAACCTTCAAGTTTTTTTTCGACAATCTCTGTACAAAGTCCAAACTCTAGATGGAATTGATATCCTATGCGGAGATCGTGAAGATAATCTTTTCACAGTTAATCTTGATGATAACCAACCAACTGATAATATCTGTCTTGTTTCAAAAGCTACTTCAAAAAATTCTTGGTTGTGGCATAGAAGGCTTTCTCACTTGAATTATCAAACCATCAATGCTTTAGTCAACAAGCAACTTGTTGAAGAATTGCCTGACTACAAGTATGAGAGTGAGCATGTCTGTCCTTCTTGTGCAGTTGGGAAGATCAAGAGAACTTCTCATAAACCAAAGAAAATTCCACATACTTTGGCACCTCTTCATTTTCTTCGCATGGATCTTTGTGGGCCTATGAAAGTACAAAGCGGAAACGGGAAGAGATATATTCTGGTTATCGTTGATGATTATTCAAGATACACTTGGGTCAAGTTTCTTGCTTCAAAAGATGAAACAACTCAAATTTTGATCGATTTCATCACTTCCACTCAAGTGAATCTTCAACTTCAAGTCCGTTATATCCGTTCAGATAACGGTACTGAGTTCAAAAATGTCATCTTCAATGAATTTTGCAAATCAAAAGGCATTACTCACCAATTCTCTATTGTTCGTACCCCGCAACAAAATGGTGTCGTTGAAAGGAGAAACCGTACGCTGGTGGAAACAGGAAGGACAATGCTTGCTTATTCCAAGTTACCATCAAATATGTGGGCTGAAGCTGTTGACACTGCCTGTCACACTCAAAATCGGTCCATCATCAATCAGCTTCATGAGAAGACTCCTTATGAGGTTATTAACAAACGCAAACCCAACATCAATTACTTCCATATTTTTGGGTTTGTCTGTTATACCTTGAATGATCGGGAAAATGTTGGAAAGTTTGAAAGGAAAGGTGACGAAGGTTACTTTGTTGGTTACTCAAAGACATCGATTGCATATCGCATCTTTAATCGTCGAACAAACACGATTCAAGAAACCATGAATGTTTGGTTTGGCGAGATGTCTGGCATGATATTTGAACAAGAAAGTTTGCTACCAACAATTAGTGATCTAAGTACTTCAAGTGCTTCCTCAAAGACGTCTACCTTAGCTTCAAAGTTCAAGAAATATCCAACTCCAACAAGTGAAGAGCTAGATATTCTTTTCGAAGAATTCTACAACTCAAAACCGATTCAAGAAAAGGAACCTCAAGTCATCAATGAACCAATTCCGAACAATGATCCTATTCAAACAAATGAACCAGTTCCTGACAATAATCATGAATCATCTTCAAATTCTGCAGAGCAAGAAGAATCATCTTCAAGTGATATTTATTCTCAAAAGAATGTTCAAGAACAACCTTCTCAAATCACCCAAACAACAAACCCATCAAATACTCCAAATGAGTATGTACCAGTGGATTTTGATCATCCAAATTTTGAGGAAAGAATTCTTCCGAGCTATGATTCCATTTCTCAACAGAACTCTGGATTTAATGATGATAATGTTGACATTCATCAACAAGATCCTCTTCCTCATGACAACAAGTGGTCGCGTATGCGCAAAGATCATCCTACAGAACAGATCATTGGAGATCCAAAAGCTGGTGTTTCTACCCGTACTACAGTCAATGAGTGTCTTGTTGCACTTTCACTGAGTAACATCGAACCCAAAACAGTCTCTGAAGCTCTTAGTGATCCAGAGTAGGGTTAAAGCAATGCAAGATGAATTAGCTCAGTTTGAGAGACTAAAGGTATGGAGATTGGTTCCAAATCCAAGGAAAGAAGAACCAATTCGCACCAAGTGGATTTTCAAGAACAAGAAGGATGAAAATAGAGTTGTAGTAAGGAACAAAGCTAGATTGGTTGCAAAGGGTTACTGCCAAAAACCTGGTGTGGATTTTGACGAAACTTTCGCTCCTGTTGCAAGAATGGAGGCCATTCGTATATTCTTAGCTTATGCCGCATTCAGAAACTTCACAGTGTTTCAAATGGATTTGAAGACAGCGTTCTTGAATGGAGAACTCAAAGAAGAAGTTTACGTGGAGCAACCTGAAGGTTTTGTTGATCCTAAGAAGCCAAACCATGTCTACAGGTTAGACAAGGCTCTCTATGGTTTGAAGCAGGCACCACGAGCATGGTATGATTCCTTATCTACTTTCTTACTCAAAGGAGGCTTTACCAAAGGCACTATTGACCCTACCCTGTTTATTCGTAAGCAAGGTAAGCATGTTTTACTTGTCCAAATATATGTTGATGACATTATTTTTGGGTCAACCAGTCAAACTTTTTGCCGAAACTTTTCATCTCTAATGGTCAATCATTTTGAAATGAGCATGATTGGGGAAATGAATTACTTTTGGGTTTACAAATCAAACAATTACCAACTGGTATCCTTATATCACAAGGTAAGTACATAAATGATATGTTAAAAAAGTTTGATATGACTACATATTCTTCAATTTCAACCCCAATGGCTACTCGTATAAACATTAATGATGATAAAAATGGGAAACCATTTGACCAAAAGAGGAATAGAAGCATGATTGGTTCATTGTTGTATCTTACAACATCTCGCCCAGATATAATGTTTGCAACATGTATGTGTGCTAGGTATCAAGCCGCTCCAACTGATTTACATTACCAAGCTGTGAAACGAATTTTTCGTTATCTGAATGGTACACCCAATCTTGGTCTCTGGTATCCAAGGGATACTGGATTCAATTTAACTGCCTATTCAGATGCAGATCATGCAGGTTGTAAGCTTGATTGCAAGAGCACATCTGGTACTTTACAATTCTTAGGGGATAAGATTGTAAGTTGGTCATCCAAGAAGCAAAATTGTGTATCACTGTCAACAGCAGAGGTTGAATATGTGGCTGCTGCTAGTTGCTGTGGTCAAGTGTTATGGATGAAGACACAGCTTACTGATTATGGTCTGCAATATGATCGTGTCCCAATCTATTGTGATTCACAAAGTGCCATTGCAATTGCTGTCAACTCAGTCAACCACTCACGCTCAAAGCACATTGATGTGAGATATCATTTTCTCAAAGATCATGTTGAGAAAGGTGACATCAAACTCTACTTTGTGGGAACTGACTACCAACTCGCTGATTTGTTCACAAAACCACTGGACGAAAAGAGGTTTAACTTCTTAATCTCTAAACTTGGTATGCTAAATCTTGATCCTTAATTCACTTTACCATGGTAGGAATTCTTGATACATTTTTCAAAAATTATAAAAAAAAAAAAGTTGAAAAACAAAAATCAAATACAAAAATATAAAACTTTGAAAAATAACAAAAAGATTTTCTTCACCTTTTTCCCTTTCTTTTTATTTCATAATGGCTTACATATGCTATGTATGTAACATGTGCTTAAATGATGTTATTTATTTCATAGTGGCTTGCATATATTCTGTATGCAACCCGTTCTTCATTGAACTATTTATTTCAAAGTGGCTTATGCATACTCAGTGTATAACCCGTGCTTATTTGTGTTATTTATTTCATAATGGCTTGCATATACTCTGTATGCAACCCGGTTTTAAAAAGAAAAAATTATTTATTCTTCAAAGTTGGAATTAGTTAATGTTGTTATACATATAAATTGATATAAGATAATGCGGAATTGAACGCCTTTGTGTACTTCCAAGTGGTCTTATATGAATGTATATGTGTAATACAAGATGTTAATTGCAATTTTGTTGCACCTGTTTCAAAAACTCTCAATTGTTGATATGAGAAGCAAAGGATTGAACGCCTTTGTGTACTCCTGAGTTGTCTCATCTTGAACAATTGATTGAGTTCACTTTTCATAAAACCTATTTTGATTTCACACAAATCATTTTTGCTCCACCTTTTCTATGAAAATCTTTTTGATCTATCTTTGCATAGATTAAGGGGGAGTTTGTGATTTCAAATCTCTTTCAAACTTCAAATGTGTTGTTTAAACATTTTTTTTTCACATTTGATGATTTTTTCAAAATATTTTCTTCAAAGGAAGTTCGGTGTTTAGTTTGCACATGAGCGACTAGGTTTTTCTCAAAATTCTACTCCATGAACTTCATCATCGCCGATGAGTTCTAACCCCGGAGTTTTCACTT
The DNA here is from genome assembly GCF_010389155.1 of Erigeron canadensis. NCBI lineage: Eukaryota > Viridiplantae > Streptophyta > Magnoliopsida > Asterales > Asteraceae > Erigeron > Erigeron canadensis. The sequence goes on from NC_057765.1 coordinate 11,483,821, forward strand.
CTTTCATTAGATAGTGAGGGTATTTTTGAGTGATGATGAATTCGTGCAACTAAGTTGGAGGGAGTACAGTCGAAAAGTGAGAGGTTATGGTGATAATGTTGTGAGAAAAGGGTTAAAAGAATTGATACCCTTCACTAAAATTCTCAAACCGCCGGGTAAAACACATTTCTATCGGATGTCATTTGTTGATATCTCGGTATTGAAGAAGCCTTCATGGACCCAGTGAAGCGATGCACATCTTTACCTAACCACTCAAGTGTTTCTTAACAAATGCTTGTTTTATTTCTCACGGAGATTTTCTCATTTCTATTGACTCTTCATTTGGAAGACTTTAATATTGAAAAAGGGTGACACTCTGCTCCAGTCCCCGACTTCATTTGATCACTTTGTGTCTAGAGCTCTCATGATTGATCATTAATTTGATTGTTATTCATTCTTTAGGACACATTTGCGTCATATCTTTGTGATATACATGCTTATCTTTGTGATATAGCCGGAACATTTGTAGTGATATCTTAATTGATATTTCACGATGATCAAATGGAAATCCTACCATTGCTAACATCATTTCCCGCTTTGAACGTAGGTCTCATAATTGCATTTTTGTAATTATTGAGTTAACAAGAAGTCTATTGTGACCTTGGATTGTTTTCCTAAAAGTCTTTAAGGATAGTAGAACATGGTTATCGAACGCTTAGGTGACACTGACCATGGTTTACATTCTTTGAAGCAATCTTGAGGTTGGAAAGCCAAAAGACCAAACTATGTTAGAGGTTTGCTTTGTGCATTTCTCAATGATACATAGGAAATCCGATAAATGGTATACATTTCTTTCGGTCATTTCATTAATCCTTTCGATTTTTGAATGCAAACGGATCATTCTTATCCGGTTTCTTTTCTCATCACCCCAACACAGAAAACACCAACACCATAATAAAATGCTTATACCAACAACTTCAACCTTACATTTTAGTCACCCATAGGGTTGTTTGGGTTGGATTAATGGTTTGGGTTAATGAGTTGTTAGTTCATATATCTTTGTGTAAACACCATTGAGCTATGGTTCTTTTGATTTCTTTTGACATTCTATTCAATCAATGTTTGCATAATAACATTGGTTTCCTAACATTGTCATTATGAGGGGGAGAAAATAGTATGATTGATTTTTTTTAATTAAGGAAGAAATTAGAATGATTTTAAGGATAAGAAGATCAAGATCAATAATGAAAGGATGCTCACTCAAGATGTTACAAAAAGTTCAAAAATGCTCAAATCAAAGACTGTGATTACTCATGAATTGAGGAGGAGCATGATTACCTTCATAAAAGAATTTCCAAAACCTTGTTGAAATGTTTACTCTCAAAAGTGTTCAAGACGATGTGACAAAGATCAAAGCTTCAAAGGACAAAAGGCGGAAGATTTGTTGGAAAACGTGTTTAAGCACGTTCCCGGATCGATTAACACGAGATCTATACAATCATAGATGTGCGAAATCCGTCTATGATCGTCTTTAGGGTTAATTAATGATTATCATGATAAACACACACGAAGACAATAAGAACAAGAGATAAACACGAAAATACTATCATTAATCATATGATTACAAGGTGAATCCGTATGAAAAACATCTACAATGATTACGGATTACAATCATTGAGACGAATCGTGATAGTTTGGGCGGTATCTCAAGGTATAGATCTCTACCTCCAGAACCTAGTGAATGATTCTATGTTGCAACTAAATCATCAACCTAAATTCATGACCTAAGACTTATATTTATAGGCTGAACAAACGGACTGGGCTGTCAAATTCGTACAAACGGGATGGGCCTTACTAACTTAATAGTTCTTACGAACTTAAACTTCGTAAGCATAATTGTACGAATTTCTCAGCCTTTTAGAATTATTGCATCGGACAACAAATTGTGCACTTTATGTGCTCTAACAAACTCCCCCTTGGCCGGTGCAATCAATTCTTCACAAACCGATATTAGTTATAGAAAGTCTAAATGAATAACCTCCCCCTTAACTTGAGATATCGGATCTTCAATGTTGAGACTCGATCTTCTGAAACTGCAATCTGATCTTCAACCTGCAAAATCTCTATATCTTCATGAAAACTAACCAACCCAACACTTTTCGCTGTAGTTCTCCCCCTCAGTAGTAGCACCTCCAAATTAAACATCAGCAATCTTCCACCCTAGGATTTATTGCCGGAGACTCTGCTCATCTTGCTTAATTGGCATGTAATGGTGGAGTTGAATTTCCAACAATCAACATCAAATCAATCAGCTCTCACAAAAATAAGAAACTCTGTAGCTTGAATCACAAACTATAGTAACATGAATCCTGTCTCAACTAGAAGTGTCTGACTCTGTCTTGTATCTTCACAACTCTACCAATCACCCGAAGCCTTTCTAATCAGATATCCTCTTCAGTTGTATACGCTGCCATACATAAAGATCTTTATCTTCGTGACTGCTCCTCTCAGTCACCTGATATCATCTTTATGTCTTGGAATATAGATAAGATTCAATCTTCAAATACTCAACAACAAGTAACCAGCTTCATTGCACCAACACTTCAACAGTTCAAACCGCTATATCAAAAAGATCAACTTCTAATAATACTCCAATAATAACATGATGATCTTCAAACTCGAACATTATAATACTTTAATCACCATCAACCGTTAAACTGAATGAATGAACAGAATAACCTTTGATCTTCAATGAATGTCGAGTAGTTCATATTTTTGCTTAGAAATACCGAGGACTGAAAGTTTTATCCCCCTCATTTCTCTGCAAAAATCTTGAACTTCAGCCTGTCTTAGGTATCTCCTATCCTATATGAGGTTCCAAATGGCCTAGAGCATATAACAACTGCAAAGTCTTCGCCGGTAACAGGGTACACCATTTTCCCTCCAAATTTTCTGGGAAAAACACCTTTACATGAAACATTGGTATTCACGTAAATTATTGAATCTAAGATGGTAGGAAAAATTTGATGATTGTCGAAATTTTGTGCCGAAACCGTGCCAAATATGCGCGAAAACGGACCAAAATTTTTCGACCATTACCAAATTTTGAATCTCGCGTAAAAATCCACTTCTAAGACCATAGAAGAAATTAAATTTTACTCGAAATTTTACCAAATTTTTTTTTTTAATTTTTTTATTTTTAGGTTCAAAATAATAATCCTATTGCCAATACAGATTTCAGGACTCAACAATAACACAAAGTAAGACCAAGAAAACCGACTATAACTTGCTCTCATCTTACTGAACATATATGAATAGTGAGTTATCCAAGGAAATTCATAATCACCAAATGCAGTACCAAATTGCAGAGAACAAAATCTGCAAAAGCACGCTCGGGAGGTAAATCCTTGAATTCCTTGTTTTCTTTGTTGACTTGAATACGAAGACAAACAGCTAGGACGACTGTTCCAACACATGAAAGCACACCCGAGAGAAAATAGTTGAATGGAAACGACCCTACTATTGCCATGTAAACCACCTGAATTAGAGCAGTGGATACAGCGAAAACGACATACAGATCTATGATCTTGAGATTAGTAGGAGTAGCAGAATAAGCAGATCGGAGAGATTGAAAAAGAGCTTGCGCGTCATCTTTTGTTGTCGCCGATTTCCCCATTCTCTTTTATGTTATTTTTGGCTCAGAAAATACACACAGACTTGTATTATGTGATCGGAGGCCGGCCTTGCCTGATCTGTTTCTCTGGGCGTTTACTTATTTTTACGACTTTTGCTCTAAAAAAAAACTTAATTTTAACAGCTTTCAAGTGGGATTTATGCGGATTCTTATGTTGCTTTCCTTTCAAACACGGTACACACTTATCTTCCATCCCAAACTTCTTAACTGGCACACCGTCAACTAACCCAAGACTAATAAGTTCATTCATCTTCCGAAAGTTGATATGTCCCATTCTACGATGCCATAGGAGAGATTCAGACTCATTTGCCTTGCTCAACAAACAAAGGGGCTCCTTTGGATTATCAACACCTAATAGTAAGCCATAGATGTCTCTCTTCCTAGGAGCTTTGAGCATAATCCATTCTTCTGGAATAACGAACCCCGACTTCAAGATGTATGCCTCCTTTTCTGTGAAATGAACATTGTTGCCCTTATCACAGATATGTGAGACACTCATTAGATTGTGAGTAAGTTGTTCCACATAGTTAACTCTTTCGAGAGTAAGTTGTCCATTGACGACATCTCCTTGACCGGTGATATTGCCGCCCTTGGATCCAGCAAAACTAACATACGACCCATTTATACCAGTATAATTGGACAAGAGTTTCTTGTCCCCTGTCATGTGCCTGGAGCATCCACTGTCAAGGTACCACAAATGAATTGGTTTCCTAGGAACTTCCTGCACATAAAATGAGAAAAATTAGTTTTCATTGGGGACCCAAACCTTCATAGGTTTGGGTCGTCCCTTCTCATCCTTGAGAATCAGTTCAGTCCAATATCCATTGCTAGAAGCCGTGGGTGTGACTTGATTCTCAACTTGTCTTCTCACTGGAGAAGACTTCTGACCTCTCGTCGGAGAAGGTCTTGGGGAATGAGGGCCAAAAGAAGGTCTAATACTTGAGTGAATTCGGTCATAAAATGAATTACGACTTGGAGGTGTTTGTGACCGACTCGAACTCCTACTGGGGGTAGTGAATCTTTGTTCCTTAGGGGATGAACCTTTTGGTGGAGATTCACGTCGATGAGGTATAGTAAACGGTTTTGTAGAAGATTGAACTTTAGTCTCATGAACCTGTTTATCATTACCCAACCCCCTTTTTCCTTCCGGGGTGGAAACCTTTGAAGGAGAACCCGATCTCCAAGGTCGATTAGGACATACACTGTAAACATGACCTTTTTCGTGACAAGCAAAGCAAGAGAGGACTTTAGTCTTTTTCTTTGTATCTACCTTATTATTGGTACTTATTAAAATTCACTAGTGTCCACTGACTTACTTGTTTTTCTAGAATCCTCATGGTCTTGTTTGGTCGGTGATATCCTAGACTTACTTGGGGACTTCTTTCGTGCAGGCATTAAAATATGCTTCAAAACCTTAGTTGCTTCGACATTAACAACTAATTCATCTTCAGATTTGCTATCCCTAGACTGCTTAGGTAAAGGAGTTTGACGCAACTGACTTAGTCGCTTCATATCCTTAACATCAACATCCCTGACTTTATCAATCCTCTTAGTGTCAATTGATGCTAATGGAAATTCTAACTCAGTGTAGACCCTACTACTCTTTCGAAGTGTAAAGTGAGTAATACTGTCTTTTTGACCATAAGAAGTGGACGTATCTAGGACGACACCTTTCAATTTCTCTTCCTTGGTAGGTTGAGAAGAAACTCCTTTAGACTCTGTTGTTTCCTTAGTCAAATTTGGCTTAGGAGTTGAGTCTTTTGATTTACCATCATCAACACTAGGTTGAAGTAGGACTTCAGGAATATTGGGTTCAACAGGAGTATAGTTATTGTTGAAAGGAGGAGGCATGTTATTGTAAGAAACCTTAGCAGTGTCAGAAGTCTTAGATGGAGAATCCTCAAACTTTTTCATATGCATTAAAAGCTCATCATGTCTAGCAGAATCAACCTTAGCTTGTAATTCCACTATTTCTATCCTAGCATCAGCAAGTTCTTTCTCAATTGTAGCACACATTTTAGCTAACAATGCATAAGCTTCACCACCTACTCTTTCTACAGCCACAGCATGTTTAACTTTGTCTTTCATAGCACTAATGTCAGACTCTAAAGATTTAATCCTATCCTTTAAAATTTTTTCTCTATCAGTGACAGTTAAATCCTTTTTAATCAACTTATCTCTTTCTTCATGAGCAGCATTAACAACATATTCTAAATGCTTAATTTGTTCATTCTTTTGTTCAATTTCATCAAACATTCGATTAACAATTTTGCAAACATGAACAATAGTATGTAGAGAGTAAGATACCTGTTGATCTGCTTCTTTGCAGTCTGCCATGTAAGCAACAAAGTCATCCACACTCATGCCTGCTGGAATTTCATACTCCTTCATCTGCTCTTTAATTGTCTTTTCAACCGTTTCAGTAGCAGAATCGTCTTTGTTTTCAGCAGCGTTCACCTCTCTAGAATCGTTCATATCATCAACCTCAACCTCTTCATCAGACTCAGAATCAGTGTCATATACCTGAGCAGAAGATTCCATGTTTGAGCTTTGAACTTTTTCATACAAATGCTCATCATTGTGGTAAACTGTGGTGTCCAAGAAATCCTCAACAGAATCTACTATCTGAGCCATATCATCAACAATTTCGGCCAAATAAGCATTATTGGTCTCATCCTGTGGAAGATTCCAAACATAAGAACCATCAGGTTGAGCAGCTACGATAGCCTTGTCATTGCCATTTCCAGTAGTATCATCAGTCAAGAAGAGAGCTCTACTTGCATTCGGATTAAAAGGACGATTACCACCTCTATTTGGTCGTTGACATTCTTTGGCAAAATGTCCAAAGTCATCGCAGTTGTAACACTTAACCTTTGACTTGTCGAAGCCCTGAGTACCCCCAATAAGCTGTCTACCTGTTCGTTGCATAAACCGTTGCACTCTTCTGGTGATCATCGCCAAATTCCATTTCAGATCCATTTCTTCAACATCATCTGGATCTATTTGGTCATAATCTTCATCAATGAGTGTTGGATCTGTGATCCTTCCTGCAACAAAAGCTTCATGTGCAGCACACATTACGGCAAAGACATTCATCCTTCCCTCAGCAGATTTCATATCCATGGGCATAGACCTGTAACCAGCAGAAGTAGATGAAATGTTACCAAACATCATATTTCCTGGCTTTGCACTCTCATTAGTCTTTCTAGCCTTGTAACCAGCATCAGAAGCCATGAAACCAACAGAATCATCTCCATCCATAACACAATTAGAACTCTCTTTCGTGCCAGAAATACCAACCCCAGAAAAGAATGCATTAACATCAGCTTTTGGATTTTTCATAGTGGCATGATAAAGAGATGGATCTTGTGTGAAGTTGTCTTGGAGATCCTTTGCCTTATCCTTCATTTCTCTGTTTCTTAATGTAGATATAACACCATCTATACGAAGAGATGCATAATCAGCTCTTTCTTGCAATCCATGACGAAACTCTTTATAAGCTTTCGGCAAACCATCCAAGAATTTATCCACTATCTCAGTAGGAGTATACTTAAGATCAAAATAGGCTAGCTCAGCAAGAAGATGTTGAAATCTCAAGATAAGATCCTTAACTAGTTCGTTCTTGGTAGCATTAAAGCAATCAAATTATTTCTTAAGCATCTTAATTCTATTTTGCTTCAATAATGGATCACCTTCACAGTGAGCTTCAATAGCATCGAACAATTGCTTTGAAGTCTTGTACTCCTGTTTAGGAAACAGGTGCACTAATTCTTGAGGAATGCACATCCGAAGAGTAGAAAGAGCCTTAACTTCAACAGCATACAAAGATTTTTCTTCTCCTTTCAACTCTCCTACCTTGTAATTAATTGTAACACCGTTAACAGTGAGAGTTGGCCATTCATATCCTTCGGTGATCATTATCCACATGTTCAAATCTTCTCGTTGAATATAATCTTCAAATCGGCCTCTCCACGCCCAGAAGTCAGCCAATGAAACTAACTTCGGTGGAGAATTAGTACGTCCAACGAGATGATCATGATAGATAAGAGAATTTAGGTATTGTGCAACAGCAGTGTTGGTTGACGAGGAAGCCATTGTTTAAATTCGTTTTCTGCGACTTAACGAAAATAGGATTAAGTTCGTTTGAAAGAAAGAAACGAAGATAGGTCTAACTTCGTTTGAAGGAATTGAACGAAGATAAGGCTAAATTCGTAAGGTGAGAATAAACGAAGATAACTTTAAATTCGTTTGAAGGAACTTAACGAAAATAAAGCTATATACGTTTGAAGAGATTGAAACGAAGATGAGATTAAGTTCGTTTGCTAAATTCGTTTGAGAAAACGAACTTAGCGACAGTTAGGGTATCGGGAGGTTGTTTTGAGAGAAAATAATCAAACAAACGATCTCGAACCTTCGATAAGATATCGATTGGCTCTGATACCATGTTGGAAAACGTGTTTAAGCACGTTCCCGGATTGATTAACACGAGATCTATACAATCATAGATGTGCGGAATCCGTCTATGATCGTCTTTAGGGTTAATTAATGATTATCATGATAAACACACACGAAGACAATAAGAACAAGAGATAAACACGAAAATACTATCATTAATCATATGATTACAAGGTGAATCCGTATGAAAAACATCTACAATGATTACGGATTACAATCATTGAGACGAATCGTGATAGTTTGGGCGGTATCTCGAGGTATAGATCTCTACCTCCAGAACCTAGTGAATGATTCTATGTTGCAACTAATTCATCAACCTAAATTCGTGACCTAAGACTTATATTTATAGGCTGAACAAACGGACTGGGCTGTCAAATTCGTACAAACGGGCTGGGCCTTACTAACTTAATAGTTCTTACGAACTTAATCTTCGTAAGGCATATATGTACGAAGTTAATAGTTCTTACGAACTTAAACTTCGTAAGCATAATTGTACGAATTTCTCAGCCTTTTAGAATTATTGCATCGGACAACAAATTGTGCACTTTATGTGCTCTAACAAGATTCAAGACAAAAGAAGAAATGCTTCAAAAAGAGTCTTCATCAAATCAAAGATCTTCAAAGTCATACAACAACACTTTATCAAAAGCTACATTGCACATATCAAGGGGGAGAGTACATATTTCTGAAAATTCATTCCAGGACTTCAAAGAAAAGACTTCAAGATTCGAAGATTGAAGAATTCAAGACAAGTTCATATCTTCCGCATTTCAAAAGACAACTCTGATCATTGATTCAACAATCCTCGAAGATTTAATACACACATACTCATCATTCTCTGTTCAAAAAGAACATTGAGAATCAACAAATGATTAACTTCAAGAAGTCCAAGACCAAGACTGAATCAAGTTCTCCAAAGACAATGAGAAAGCTTTGAAGACTTGTTTCAACACACCAATTGTCTTCACCACCGGGTTCATCAAATTCATTCCTACAAGACAAAACAACACGTACTTCAAACCTTACAATATATCACTAAGGGGGAGAATGTTAAAAATCCAAAAATAGTGATACATTGTAATTTAAGTTATGGACTTACTTGTTGTTAAGTCATGAGTTGATGATTTCTAAGGTTGAGGGGCTAATTGTGATAATTAGCATAGTTGATTTGTTTAGACTATAAATAGCCCTCAATTCCTTAGAAATCATAACATTGGCATAACACTTGGCATAACTTTTGACATAATCTGATTATTACACCTGAATAACACACACTTGATCCCAATTCTCTCTCAACACACACACAAACACCAAGAACACACACACTAACCAAACGCCATTGTTGATGTGAATTCGAGTGATAAAATCGTGTTGTTACAAATATGTGTGAGTATATGTATTAGGTCTCTTTCACCTCCTCTCATTACATATGTCTATACATATGCTCGTATATGTATAATAACATACATGAACAAATGGGTGTGTTTGTTCTTGCAGGTGTGTTAAAAATTTGGTTTGTTTTGAGACACGGAGATCTTTTTGTTTTGGTCCCACGGATGGCGCCAATGTTTGAACCTAGATTGACCGGTTTAGTGACGATACGGGTTTGACTGCGACAACCATCGCATCTCCTGAATATACAATGCAAACCTAACAAGCTCTTAACGAGCCTAAGGCGGCAATGGTTGTCCTAGAGTGAGATAGACATTTCTCATGAGCTCTAAAAAGATAAGTAGAAGTGATTATGATCACTTGCTTTTGCATGTAACGTTTGAATGTATTTGAAGTGAATGTTATTCACTTGTTTTTGTATTAATCGTATGGTGAATGTGAGAGAAGGATCCAGTGACTAATGCATATCATATGATATATAGAGATAGTGTGTGTAAATGGGTTATATTGACTTGTCAAAGTGATGAGATTTCATTGTTAATATATATATGTGGGAAGTTCACTTTTGTTAAGTAACCAGAGAAGAGAGATTCATTTGTCTCCCCCTTGAATATGTTGAATATGATTTACAATTATGTAAAGAGAGAGATGCATGAATGTACTTGAAGTGAATATAATTCCCTTGCTTGAGTGTATAGTAGTGAGGACTACTTATGGGTGAATTGGGTAAGTATGTGCCTATCTAACAATTGTCATCCATTTCCTTCAAAGCATATAATATATAAATACATATAAAATGAAACAAAGGATTTGCCTTGTCATACATTTGGGTTTTATTAACATATATGTAACCACATACATGATCATCGAATAGATATGTATTTACTGAATACATATTTATCTATAAAAAGTTAAATGATGTTTTCTTTATAAAAAAACGCGCGTAACATATTTCTTAGGAATAGTTTGTATAAAAGAAACTATGCTACATCATTCGGTCTTGATATGATTTAGCATTCAATATTTATATTTGAATATCTAAAAAAAAAAAAAGTAAATTTCTACATTTTAACGTAAAACTATTTTCTTTATTCTATATACTAATTTTTATATTGAAAATGTAGTAAAATCCGTGTATTTATTTGTAAGGTGAATATTTGATTGTCTCATATCTAAGTTTAAATGTAGAATATTATATATAACTATTTTTTAAAATTATTCGAAATCCAAAAATATTTAAAAATTCTCATATGAAAAGTTTTACATTTAAACTTGAATGTAAGAAAAAGTATTCATTTTTACGATATATAATTACGTGGGTGATCATATATAATTAACCATATATTGTAGAGAATCGGTTGGGTAATTCATACCCTTGTTTAGACGGTTATATTTGTAAACCATAAGAGAAAGAATAGAGAGACAGAATATATATATATAAACTGCTATATATATTACGAATGGGATTTTTTTGTACAGACGACTTCAATCAATATATATACACAATGAACCGGTGCCAGTCAATGGATGTGTCGATTCATTAAGGGTATTAGAGACAGTTATGTAACTGCCTATTCCTGGCCCGTTAGACACTTTGAGGTGTTACACTAAACACCCTTTATTTATTAACTATTTACATAACTTAGATAAACTAATATTCAAGATACTTAGCAGATTATAAAGTGCAACATTCTCCCTCCTAAGCTGCAAAGTGTCTTCTGTCCTTCCTTCGTTTACTTCGAGTCTGGGCTGCTCTCTTCCAAGCCGCCTTCGGTGTCATAGTATTCGACAATACTTGGGTCTTCATCTTCACTTTCAGTTTCATCAAGGATTATCACGAGCGTGTCGTCATCATCATGCGACACGTTAACATCCACATGGTGGTAGTCATCGAGTATTTCATCAGATTTTCCTATTCCTTCACCTTGGTCTTCCTCTTCCTCATTCGTACTTCCAGAATCAGCAATGTTCCTTCCATCTACCTGATCGTCATCAGGGCTGATGTGTTCCACAGTGAGAGTGGCTGCGGGTTCTTTCCTGTCTTCAGATTCAGTCCTCTCATCTATCGCCAACCAGTAAAATGAGTCTAACATCTCCAAGTAAGTACCGTAAATTCCTTGAAGATAATGCTTCAGCCATGGAAGGAAACCAAAGTTCATTCCAACTATATCCCAGTTGTCTTACTCGCTAACTTTACCACTTCCTCCCATGCCGTCAACCAACACAAATAGATCAAATAAGCAGATTTCATGTAAACTTGATAAAACCAAACAACTAGATCTTGAAGTTTCCTTCTGAGAATTCCTTTGTATTTTGAGGCAGTTTGAGTGTGTTTCATCATACCCATGATGTTCATGAAGCCATCATATGTATCAGTCTCCAACATGATGCACCTTCCTTTCCACTCAACTATATCCTTCTCGTTTTCTTCCAACATTATCTTTCCAACATCATAGTATATTTCCAGTTGTTGTAGATAGTCCAAATAGTAATTCTCAAAAGTACCTGCATAGTCAATCGGATACCCAAGTGCATTCGCCAATCCATCCCATTCCTTTTTGACAATGATGTTACTACCACCCCCCAATTCCTTAATTGTTCTAAAGAGGTCCATAAGGCAAATGGGTTTGTAAATACCAACGGAAGGTATTTCTTTTCCAAGTAGGTGTCCTAAGAATTCCTTGAAAAACCGTTCCAACATCATGTCAAAGTTCCTCGAATAAACGTCCTTTTCTTCTATCGTAAATTTTCCAAGTAGAATTGTATCTATGAAGCCTATGACTTCCTCCAAATCACTTGGAATAATCATGTTCTCCCTAGACTTGCTTGATCCGCCCGTCTCATCACAGTTTCTTGTAACATACTCAGTAAGCATCCTTTTTGCAAGATCAATACAAATATTCCTTTCCAATTCATCTAATTTTCTTTGACCCACATGCACAGATTCGGTTTCATCTTTCTGACTTTTAGAAGTTTCACTTGTATCATCTTCAAACATTCTTTTAATTACACATTTTCTGTCAAAGAATTCAACAATAAATCCTTGTGTCATCAATTGAAACTGACTAAGAATGTTTGGTCCTATGTTTGGCACGTAGGAGACATAAGGGACAACATACTGGTGATTGTTAGAGGGTATTAAAACTTCACCAATTCCTTCACATAAAGAACGATTTTCATCTCCTGAAGCAACATCTAAATGTTTGTATTTTGTGAACCCTTGCATAGAAGATGAAACATGAATTGGAGAGTTTTTACTAACATACCAGATGAAGTTCCAATCGCCTGACTTCAAAGATTTCTTCTTTTCCTTTTTTCAAATTCGTCCCTTCACCGATTGTATCGTCCTCGCGGCTTTGAACATGTTCAATTTTCTTTGTTTTGTTGTGACAGTTCTGGTACACATGCCCTCTCTGATTGCATTCATAACAACGAATTTCCTTCTGTTTGCGCGCCATATTTGCAATCTCGAGTTTCCTGATTCGTTGAAGTAAATCTCCTTCTTTTGGAATCCAACGACCACTCCTTTTGGATGATAGTTTGTGAGAAAGGAGTGGCCCTTGTTTGACATCGTGTAACTGTTTCTTAATAGCCTGAGTCATGTTCTTCTTCTTCCTAGGATTGGGTTTCTGGCTCTGATACCAATGTAGAGAATCGGTTGGGTAATTCATACCCTTGTTTAGACGGTTATATTTGTAAACCATAAGAGAAAGAATAGAGAGACAGAATATATATATATATATATATATATATAAACGGCTATATATATTACGAATGGGATTGTTTTGTACAGACGACTTCAATCAATATATATACACAATGAACCGGTGCCAGTCAATGGATGTGTCAATCCATTAAGGGTATTAGAGACAGTTATGTAACTGCCTATTCCTGGCCCGTTAGACACTTTGAGGTGTTACACTAAACACCCTTTATTTATTAACTATTTACATAACTTAGATAAACTAATATTCAAGATACTTTGGAGATTATAAAGTGCAACATATATTAAATTTTATAATATCGTATTTCAATAAGTATAAACAATAGGTTGGAAAATAATGATGTTAAATCTTTTAGTTTTGATCATTCAATGCACCATATACATATCGATAAAATCCTTTATTTAAATACTAGATTTTAGACTTGTGTCAATTACACGGGTTTTACAATATTATTAATATAACAATTAGTATATGGAACAAAAAAAATACTTATATGTTAAATATAAAAAGGGAAATGATTAATCATCCTAACAAAATAGCCTAAAAATCCTCCTAACTATTGGATAATGACACGTGGAAAATTCAGGGGGCAAGATTAGGAAAGAGAATTAGTAGATGACACATGTCGCCTTCTTAAAGTTTTAGGAAGATTTTTAGGCTAATCTTTAGGAGAATTTATCATTTTCTAATTGAGATATTCAAATGTGAATACTGAATGCTAAATCATATCAAGGCTGAATGGTATAACATGGTTCCCTTTATACAAACTCTTACAGAGAAACAATATTTTAACCTTGATTACACAATTGACCAAGTTCTTATTGATGTATTGCAAAAAAGTAATTTTGTTTTTGTTAGCTATGGTTCTTAAGAACAATAGAAGTAGATGTTGTTTTGTGGGGTTTCAATGATTTCGTGTGTTGTAGACAATATCGTTACTGCATATACAAAAGATATTAATTTAAATAATTATTTGGTTGGAGTGTTTGTGTAGGAATTTTTAAAAGTGTTTGTGTGTTTTTGCATATATCTTGGTCGACTATTTTGTTTTACTTCTATATTACCAATATTCAATATATTTATATTATATAGCAAATTAATATATTTACATAAATATAATTCTTATTAATGCAAATATTGTAACATCTCTAACTTTTAGCTATATATTATTATTAGATGGACATTTTGCATCAAAATATTAATTATATTTAAAATTAGTGATGAAAACCAAAAAGTGTAAATTAAATATTTATAGATTCGGTTAAAGTGTAAATTGGTGATGAGAAAATAAAAAAGTGTAAATTAATTTAGACATGTGTTGATCAAATTATCTTTTAGAAATTGAAGGTTATGATTGGTCAATTGAGATTAGGTCAATTTCCTTTTAGTATATATTAAGATTAAGATTAAAATTAAGATAATAAATAATAACCATGTAAAACTAAAGATTTATAACGAATATTTATTACGTTATATGATTAGAAACTTATATAAAGCTATAATTTAATTAATTAAAATCATAATCAAAAATAAAAAAAGTGATATAAAAATAATATAATATACGAGTACAATTTAAGAATTAATTTTCATAAGTATAATTACTTTTTATAATTATAAAATATGCAAATCACTTTAAAGATTATTTGAATTTATTAAATTAACATTTAATTTAAAAAAGTTGATAAAGGTATATGAAATTATCATTTTGATATAATGATTTTAATTAAAAATTGAAGTTTTTATATAAGAATTCAAATTTCTTCAATTATGAATTAAGTTTTTTTTTTTTAATTATGTACTAGATAAAACTTTTATTATATATTAGACATTAAAGATATATATATATTTTTACAAAAATTAACAAATTTCTCTTGGAATTTTCTAGTACTTGATATGTTGACTGGAGTTGTACAAGAAATTAGTGATCTATTTGTTAAAGATTAATTAATAGATTTCATTATCATGATTGTCGGCAATGAGAAGATGGTCATGTCATTTTCAGCTGGGTTATTAACACTATTTATATAAAAATTTAAGATACTTGTTGACTTGTTGTATTTTATAAAAAAATTTTAAAATAAAGTATCAACTTCTCGTTCTATATATGTTAACTAAAAAAGTATTTATGTAATAAAACGGTAGATTGGTAGGAACCGTTTGATCCCATGTACCGAATTGGTACCCACATAACCCTCAGCAGAGATAGTGTCAAGGTAATTTAACCTTTTAAATTCAATTATGTCTCTGGTAAGATTCGAACCCAGGTTGCTCTTAGAAAGTGGCAGTTGGTAGCCAACTCTTTTACGAAGAGTTGGTTAAGTATTTATGTAATATGAGAAATGATATATCTATAACTACTTTTTGACATCTACAACTATATATGCATTAAACAGTTGTACATTGTGCTGTAAAATATGTACAATTGTTGTAAATGACTAAAAAGTAATGTAGATATATTTCTCCCCATGTAATATGGAGGTGGTGATGGCGATAATTGGTGACCACAATGGTGACGACCGGTGTTGATGATGGTGGTAGCCATTAGTGTAGGTAATTGAGATAAAAGTTGTTTTAAAAGGGATACTGGATAGGGTGTGTATTTGATATTGAAAAGCTATTGTGTTTTGAGTGGATGTTAATTATAGAATTGTTAATAATTTAGGAAGACATGCATATTGAGAATCTCAACTTCTTATATGGTTGAAAGAGAGAAGCATATTATTATAAAAATATTCGTGTAATGCGGTAGTGGTAATAATAGTGATGGTGTAGTGGCGATAACAATATAAAAATATTGTTATGGTGGCGACGGTTGGTAGCGATGGCTTCGTCAAGTTGTATATGTAATTAAAATAAATGTGTGGTGTAAAGAGGGTGGTGAACATATTTTAAAAAGTTTGATGGATAAACTAATTTATTAAAGAATGAAAAATTGTATATCTTAAAATTTAGTTTTCAATAAGAAGATTAAAATGTTTGTATAAAACTATAAAATTATAGATTATATGGATATAATAAATAATATATAAGAGTAACATCATATTATTATTATTATAACTTAAAAGTTAAACTCAAATTCCATTTTACAAATCTATCTTTAAATTCGTATTAATTGAAAATCATTTCAAATTAACTAATTAGATTGGGACTATCTCGATTATCTTTATATTAAATAAAAGAGGATTGTTGTGACATCATCATTCCATAAATATTGTTTATTTGTTACATCCAAATTATTTCTTAATATTAAGTTTGTCTTTTTTTAATTTATTTATGATGTCATAAACACTCTTATTCTTAAAATTTATGTCATTTTTGTTTTTGTTATTTTATAAAAAAATTTTAGAGATATATATTTTTTTTATTTTTTTTAGAAAAAAATCTAATAAGTTATACATTGTCTTATAAGTTTCATCGTCTAAATAATTTTATCATAACATATTTTTAATTATTCACATATTGTGCGAGTTAATAAACTAATTATAACTTATAAGATATATTACTTTAAGGAGACGAGTGCTTTTAGACTATCGTAACTTCAATGGCAAAAATACGATTTTATAAAACTTTGATTGATATGCCCGGGTTAAACCCGGGTTAATTAGCTAGTTGAATTAAAATTAAAACTCAAGGTTTGTAAATGAAATTTGAGTTTTAAAACTTTAACTCAGAAGACCAACTTGATTAGTCAAAGTAATCAATTATAGAATAACGAGAGTAAGTACTCACGCATTGCGGCGGTGAGATGGTGGGGGTGATAGCTAGGTCAGAGAGTGTGATAGTCAAATGCCTACGACCTCCGTCCTCGGATTTAAAAATTTGTCGAAAGTATATCGAATGACATCTCTAATGAAAGAGCATGAAATTTTAAGCACCCATACAATTTTTATAAATTATCGACGTATGATTTTTGAGATAAAAGATTTTGAATGAATTGGATGAATAAATGATTTTTGGAAAAGAGAGAAAAAAGATGATTGGTTGGGATTTGAGGAGAGAGAAAGGTATTATGGTTATTTTAGATAAATATAGAATAGATGAGAGGGGTATTTTGGAGATGTACTTAAAATCAATATTGAAAATTTCAATTTAATATTGAAAATCGGGAAGGAATCTACTCTATAATATAGTATAGATTTGTGAGAATCCAAGATCAACATAAAATTCAAAAGGACCAAAACATACCAAAATGAAAACACACTGGACTACTCCTAACATTTCTTAAAACTTCATCAACAACTTGAAATCGACATCCCACTAATAGCCTAACACGACACCGTTTCACATATCACCACCATTTTCCTATATATATACACACACCAAGATAGTCTTGGATTGTTACACCGACCAAAGCAAGCAAGAAAATGTTGATGAAGTGTTTTCAAAGATACGTTATCCTAACTTTCGTTCTTTATTCGATCTTGTGCATCAACCACACTGTCAAGTGCGATGGTAATTTTCATTTCTAGTCATATTTTAGTTTTGTTTTTATGTAATTCTTGAATCATGAACTAACTTTACATATTATTTTCATTTTAATGTGGGGTTTGTAGTTTTATATTGTACTAAAAACTTGTTGGTGTTTGAGATTTGGATCTGTTTTAAATTTGTGTCGGTGAGGTTGTTTAGTTTACATATAGAGATCTAAACTTAGTTAATATACTCATGGGTTTTGTTCTAGTCCAAGTAGGTATATCGATATAGCTTAGTTGGTCCTTGATTGACTTCTAAGATTGCTCCCAATGGTCTTGTCGGTTCTTGTTGGTTTACCGACGCCATTGACAGCAGGGTCG
Organism: Erigeron canadensis; assembly: GCF_010389155.1. Taxonomy (NCBI): domain Eukaryota; kingdom Viridiplantae; phylum Streptophyta; class Magnoliopsida; order Asterales; family Asteraceae; genus Erigeron; species Erigeron canadensis. The sequence continues at coordinate 11,501,859 of NC_057765.1, forward strand.
GATCTTGAGGAAGTCACGGAGGGGGCCAAAAGTCACCGGAACCAAAAATATTACTAAGTAAAACATTTTTTCAAACGATATACGATAAAATAGCACTACGTAGCGAAAAATGGAGGGGTCCGGGCCCCGAGGCTCCTTAATAAGATCCGCCCATGATTGGCAACGTCGTTTCGGTTTGCTTCGTCGCTTAACCGACAAGCGTTCGACGATCTTGGTAGGTCCACCCTCTATACGGGCCGCTAGTTTTTAATCTGATAAATAAATGGTCCGATAATTAATAGAGACTGTAAAATGATTAGGAAGGGATGAGAAAGTAATGAGGTGCTATTGGCAGGTATTTGTCAGTTTAGAAGTATTGACGTGACAAAATTGACGAGCAACTGATGTCGTCACCATTGGGAGGGGTCTAATAACTTGTGTTTGTTTAGTTTTGAAATAGTTGTATTGATGGAACAACCTACTTGTTTTGCTAAGTAATTGTATTAAAAGAATTCATGTTGACAGATATTAATTGTATAAGTATACATGATTCATAAAACAGTAATAGTATATATTTGAATGAACTTGGTAAGTGTCTATGTAGTCCTTGTATAATTATCTCGTACAAGATTTAATGATATATATTAAGTAGAGGCATTGGCTTTCACCAATTTATTTTCGGATGGGTTGATTTGGGTTGTGTTTCATTCCAAATGGCATAGATGGGTCTAATAGGTAATTAGCTCAAGCCTAAAAAAGAATATATCAAATCGGTTGAAGCTTAGAAGTTGCCCAAAGCTTTTTTTAATGAGGTGCATCCTCCTACTCTCCTAGATTGTTTTATTCAAGAAAGTAGATTATGATAGTATATTTTGTTCTTGTAATAGTAATCGCCATGTATGTTATTAAATCGAAGATTAAAAACTAAAAAAATCGTGTTTGGGGTCATGTCAACCCAATCAAGTACCCAATGTGATCAGCCTGTGCTACTTCATGACATATTTCAGGATGCTTCGATAAATGAAATATTTCAACCGCCCCCTATTTTGCTGCCGTTAATATCAACTTCATATCTAATGGATGACAGTTTTAAGTTAGAAGTTTAGCGTGATGCTAAGTGCTGAATTATGCATTAAGTAAAAGTAGGTAATTGACAGTTATTTTAATTCATTAAGTAAAAAAACATGAATTTTGACTGAATGCATTAAGTTCTTAATTATTATAGTTAATTACAAAAATCGTCCCTGTCGTGGACCTCCACTTGCAGCTTTCGTCCCTAAGTTTAATAAATTACACTTTTAGTCCAAAAAACTTTGTCTCGCCAACACTTTTGGTCCTAGGTAGTAATGTCTGTTTAAAAACCCATCACGTGCCCTGCACATGATGGGTATAATGGTCTTTTTCTTTACCACAAGACTAAAAGTGTGGATTTTTTCATACCACAGGACCAAAAGTGTAATCAAACCTCATATTATCATTTTCATCAATAGATCAAATTCTAGACAAAGATCATTTCACCCTTTAAGTTGATTACTTCACATGTAAATGTTTTTGCAGATCTAGAAATCAATACAACAAATTTAATTTGCAAATCAACAACAATAATCTTAAACTACATCAATTACAACATTACCAACTAAAACAAAATCAATAAAAACCTTATTCAAAATTACAAACACCAAAAAAGCTTTACTTTTGTTACTCCAAGTTCAAACATTCATTTTCTTGAAATTTTTTATTCAAACACAACCAAAAAATCCTATTTTTTAGGAATCAGAAATCACAAGTTCCACCAAATAAGAAAAAAACTAAAAGAGTAATAATGAATCACATAGATCTAGAAAGAAGAAAGAATTGTATTAGCAAGATTGTCACAAAAGTTAGATGAAATTTATTCTACGACTTAATCTCAACTCTCTTTTTAAGATCATTATCATCCACTTCAACACAAATGTGCGGTTTAGATCCACAAATCAATCAAAATATAGAAATGGTGGCGACAGTGGTAGTTGTAATGGTCAGATCTTGGTTGTCATGGTGATGGGTAGCCGGATCTTGGTGGCTAATGGGTTGTTGTTTTTGGATTTTTTTTGAATCGCCTGTTCATATAGATTGTGTTTTTTGGTGATAGTTTTGTGTGATTTTAGAGGTTGAAATGGATTTGCTATGATGTATGCATAGATATAGTCATATAGATATAGAAACTAAATACAGATATATTGTATGAATATATTTGTTTAGAGTTAATTTCACTTTTGGTCCTTGTATTAATGAAATGACAAAATTACACATCACGTGTCTGGCACGTGATACGTTTTTAAACGGATGTTACTAGTCAGGACCAAAAGTGTTGACGGGGCAAAGTTTTTTCGACTAAAATTGTAATTTATTAAACTTAGGGACGAAAGCTGTAAGTGGAGCTCTACATCAAGGACGATTTCTGTAATTAACTCTAATTATTGAGTCTATTTTAGAAGACCTAAGGCACCTGTTTGGTTTGATCTGTTGCACTTATATCTAGTTTAAAAGCCACTACTTCAGATCATACCATGGCATTGGGTCAAACCAGAATGTAGCCCATAAAACAATTGGGCTGCCTGCTACATGTTAAGTTACAACCCACAACGCTACCATTGAAATAACGTTTGGTCATTTTACAGATGAAGATGACAATCTCCTTATAGGACTCAACAGCTACAGAACAACCCTAAACTTATCAACTCTGACAGAAAATGACCGAGCCGAATGTCTAGCCGATAAAGTAGCCGACCAATTTAAGAAGCAACCATGCACAAACACTACTGGTTCTAACACAGTTCCGGGTACTGAACAAGAGTTTTCTAATTTCCCAGAACTCCTAGAGAAATGTCATTTGAACGTTTCAACTACAAGAGATGGAACTATTCTTCCTGCTTGTGTTCCTAACCTTGACCCGACCCTTGTACTCTCCAACTATACTCGATCTCAGTACTCAATTTCCTTGAATGACACCAAGTTTACAGGAGTTGGAATTGGTTCTGAAGGTGACTGGATCGTTGTTGTGTTGACTACAAGCACCCCTGAAGGTGGCTATTCGCCTGGCAGTAATGCTGTAAATTTTGTTTCAAAGATTGGTCCTATGCACTACTCAATGTTTGTACTCGTGGCAGTCTTCACATTCTTGTGGATTTGATTTGTGTCAGGGCTGTATGAGCAGTTTGTCTTTGATTTTCATATTTTATTCACACGGAGTTGTAGAGCGATTACTTATCTTAATGTACTTATTGGCTTTCTAGAACGAAGTCAGGATTTTGCTTTAAGTTGCTTTAAGGTGTTTGTTAAAATTTTATGATCCAGGTAAATTCAATATGAAATTTCATAATGGGTTATTTAAGGTCTCATTTCTAGATAATTTTGTTTGTTTTTTTGTTGGAGATGAAAGATATTGTTTCTTCCAAATCGTATGGGAACATATTGGTCTATTGTTTGGTGTTTCCAATATTCGAAATCAGAGATTACGTTTGCAGATGGTATGTTGTCAGTTCTCACTAGGGATATGGCAAAAACACCTAACAGGATCTCGGTCCGGTTATGCGGGTTTAAGGCTGTGTATAGCCGGGTTTAAGGCTGTGTATAGCCGTATAGGATGGTGATGTGTAATATCTAGTCTTAAATTTATAAACAAGAAATACCCTCGAACTGACTACTACATACTCTCGGGCAGTGGACCCGTTCGTATGCAATATAGTTTAGAGGTAAGTCCAGGTCGAATCCACAGAGACTAATTAAGAGTAAGTGAGTTTTAAATAGTTTAAGAAAAACTTTGGATTTTAAAGACTCCCGTCATATTGGATTTTGAAAAAGTTAGTTAATTAATGAAATTAGTGATTCCGAAGAATTAAACGAAAAGAGAGTTTTTAATATCAAAATTAATTAAAAGATCATCTACTTTCGACTCCATGACACATTAACTCCGGTTGCATTTAAATTAAGACCCAATCCAAATATGTGGACAAGATAACCTAGATTCGAACAAAGAAACTCACTTGGTGGCCAACAAGCTTATAACTCCATTCAATTCCATTAACTAACTAGTTCAATCATAGAAAACTGGCACCACCAACGTTTAATATAATCTACCTAATTAATCAATTTGTTTTGGCTATAAATTAACAATCATGCCTACATGAAACTAACGTGACACCATTAACCGCTAATCCCATTTAACAAATTACTTCCTATTATTACTATGTTGTTTACTATCACACCATGAACTAGCACCAACTACTCATAGACAAGCAATTGAAATGATACTTATATACTTCCGACACCATCAACAAAGCATACATATATCACCAACAAACATAATAATAAGTGACAAGAAAACAATTCATTAAAATCTCGACACAACGTTAATTAAGATCAACTTGGATTAAAAACTATGCAACCATCGTTTTTGTATCACTTCATCTAAGTAGATGATAAAAGATTTAGCTACTCATGACAAGATTAATAAAACTAACAATAATAAAATAGATAAAATCCATAATAAAAATTGTATAGTAATATAGTCTCACAATAAGCAACTAATAATAAAAGTAAAAGGTATAAGAATCGAACAGAAACTGATTATGCGGCTGTTATTGAAGTCGAACGAAACAAAGTCTAAAGACTTTAGCGGCTGCTTCTGTTCCTTCGTAAAACACCTCACGATTCCCTACGAATTTTAATTGCCAAGTACATCTTACGAATTTAATTCCTTACACACCTACTAAAAACAATTTCCCTCTTACGAACTCCAAAACCCTTTTTCTTATTATTAAAGTCGATAGATTAGATAGATTAAGTTGTATCCTCCATTGGCTCCAGAATCATAATATATATAGTTGTTTCGCATGAGGCCTACGTATGACTATAGTCGGTTAATATGGCTTGACTTTCTAATTTTCATGACAATAATAACATTAATTGAAAACTTGTAATGGACTTTTGCTCAAAGTTGGGCCTTTTCTCTTGTCAGCTCACGAGACACAAAACCTACAAGTGGGCTGCCCCCACTTGTCTTCTTTTATTTTCTTCCAGCCCATAATTTATGAACTTCACTTTGTTGATTTCGGCTGTCACATGCACCTTGCTTCTTTAATTGCAAAACTAAATGATAGGTATTTTAGTTTTTGTTGTTCACATGATCACAAGTCCAGCCATTATAGTCTTAGATCTTGTACTAAATATTTATGCAACACAAATAATATGTGTCACATTATTAATCTTTGTAGCTTCAATCAACTTTTTCTTCGTAACTCATCTCCATTTAACTCACTTCGTCGAATCTCATATTTTAGACCTATAAAATAATAAAAGCACACTTTAAGTATAAAATCTATCAAGATATTTATAATTCAAACGTAAAAAAAATGATATCGCATAAAATAAATATATATAAAATTTGCGAAATCAGATGGTTATATACTTATATTACAGTTTTGAGTTTGGGCACGGTTTCAAATTAAAGCCCGTAAAACTAAAACCCATCCCGAACCTACATATCTAACCCGTATATATATATATAATTATTATATACTAATAGAGTAATAGTATGTATAGTTTTAATGGGTATTGATTCTTAAATAGCATGAGATGGTAATTGGTTTAACAGTTAATACGTGCTACTTGTGGAAGTCATTAGGCATTGTTAGGGCGGTTGATTGCTTGATTATAGAGTTAGGAGTACTCGGCCTAGGAGGAGAGTACTTGGGGATTACACGGATTCGAAATTTTAATACAAAAGTAGTTATAATTTGGAAATTTACATATATAAATGAAAAATATTCTTAAATTTTTTTTAAAAAAATAGTTTAAACGGGCGATGACCTTTTGATAATTTTAGAATTAATTAATAAATCGTTCTTGGCTTTTTAAAAATTGCACGTTTTATCCATATCTATACTATTTTACAAAGATGACATCACCCATGTTGAAAAGTTACATCTTTGGGATATAAGATTGGGATTAATCACAGAAAGACCAACGTACTTTCCCATTTGTACACGGTTGCCCATTATACTTTTTTATTGATGAGGTTTACCCACATACTTTTTTTTTGTACACGGTTGACCAATATTACCGACTATCACAGGTAAACCGGTCAACTTTGGGTCAACCGTGTACAAAAAAAAGTATGTGGGTAAACCTCATCAATAAAAAGTATGATGGGCAACCGTGTACAAATGAAAAAGTACGTTGGTCTTTTCGTGATTAATAAAAAAAAAAATAAGTAGTGATGTATTGCTAAAAAAATATCTTACGGATGATCCCGCATACTTAATACATGCGAATCTTTCTTACTAAAAAGGGACTAACAACCAAATATTTCATACGAAACCCAAATTACAAAAATTTTGAACATTTTGACGTTGTGGATGTTGCATATCATTGCAAGTTTGCAACCCAATAATAATGAATGTTGGTGCCCGACCTCAAAACTTGTTTTCTTTGTAACGAGGTCTTAAGACCTGTGCGTTGCACGTCCGGGATGAATTATATTATTTACATTTTTAACGTGTGGTTTAAAAATGATTTATATTAGAACGATGTTCAGTTTTTTGTAAGAGTATAGTTATAATATTGACATAATTATGAAAATAGAATTTAAGGAAACAATTGACAATATAATATATAGTTGTGTTGATTAAAAAGAACATGTTTACGAACGTTGATTAACATTGGATTAATCACAAGAAGATCAACGTACTTTCCCATTTGTACACGGTTGCCCATTATACTTTTTTATTGATAAGGTTTACCCACATACTTTTTTTTTACACGGTTGACCCAAAGTCAACCGGTTTATCTGTGATAGTCGGTAATATTGGTCAACCGTGTACAAAAAAAAAGTATTTGGGTAAACCTTATTAATAAAAAAGTATAATTGGCAACCGTGTACAAATGGGAAAGTACGTTGGTCTTCCCGTGATTAATCCCTATAAGATTTTACCAAGTACCTTTAGTGATTAAATTACATCATTAATTACCTATTTTCTAAAATATTTTTACAAACCCTTTACATTAATTATCTACAATACTCGAGGCCGTCACTACAACCTGTCGGCTGTTGCCGCCACAACCAAAATGTCATCGCCGCCGCCACCGCCACATTACGTGGGTATTGTGCTAGTTTTTCACAATTTATAATTTTGATCTCTGAGTTTTGACCTCCATTCGTATTTTTGGTCTAAAACACAACAATTTTGGTCAAGAAATCAAAACTTTTGATTAAAAGTCAACAGTTTTGGATTAAAACGGTTGATGGCCGAACTCACTGAAGTCCCCATTTTAATAGTACCAGTTTTATGTCTCACACACTCAGACAGTAATGGATTTCGAATCTCTAATCTCACGCATCTAAATGTGATTAAATATCATATCTACATTGGGCTCCCGCAAAGTTAATGTTATTGTTGGGCCATATGCTTAGTTCGCCCACCATGAATTCGACATGCAATAAACATTTGGATTTTGGACCACGATGCATACATGACTTTTATGACTTTCTTTTCAGTCATACAACGAGATATGTCACCCGGGCGTTGCCTCGAGAGACATGACGTTTGTAGATGTCTTTCTTTTTAAGAAAAATTATCTAAATTTATTAAGAAAATGGTATTAGGAGAAATGACAAAATATGATACAGAAACGACGCTCTTATAAGAATGAAAAAATGTGTTGTGATCATAATACAAATAATAATAGAAAAAAGATGACTTTGATATATTGATTTCTTTCTACCATTTTCTAACCAAAATATTACATGTTCCCTTAAAAAGTTTGTGTGAAAATAAAAAGGGTTTAATGGATGCCTACAATTTAAAATAAAATCCTTAGTACAAAATGTAAGAGATCAAAGTTTTTAGTATAAATGTATTTTAAAGAAATAAAATTAAAAAAATTTACAAAGATAATAAATGTATAATAAGGAAAAAAAAGTTAAGCATATAAAAAATGTAAGTTAAAAGTAATAATTAAAAAATAATGGACATGTGGGGCCTACAAAAAAAATAAAAAAAGTTACTATTCTTTGCACAAATCCCAATACTCCCGGGCGTTGGCCCGGGACGTTACGTATGTGGATGTTTTAAAATAAAATTACTTAAATTTATTAAGATAATTGTATTAGGAGAAATAACGAAATACGTATATAAATAAATATATTAATACCGAGACGACGCTCTTAAAAGAATGGCAAAATGTGTTACGAACATAATACAAACAATAATAGAAAAATATGACATTTTTACATATAAATCCAAAGTTTTGAATTAACCTGACATACTAAAATGTCAAGACAAGGCCAAAAATTAAATATAAAGAAGTAGCCCAAAAGTTTAAATATGGAATAGCAAAGCCCATTAACGATAACTATATTAATACCGATAACGACATTCTTAGAAGATTGGTATAATGTTAAAAACAATAATAGAAAAAAATGAAATAAAAAAATATTTAATATTATACAATGAGTTTATGTTTTACAAATAATTATGGGTTCATGAGTCGGGAGTTAAAAGACACAAATTTTTTAAGGGGAACATGTAGTATTCATCTGGTGGTTAAAAAAATGGTAAAAATAAATGAAGGTGACATGCCCATGTGAAAAAAGAAATATTAAAACTTTTGTGTGAAAGTGAAACTTGTACAGTTTAAAATGAAATCCTTACTGTAAAACTGTAATAGATTAAATCTTTTCGTATAAAATGATTTTAAAAAAAAATAAAAATAAAAAACGTTAAAAAAAGTTAAATAAATTTACAGTGAAAAGAAGTTAACCATTTTTTTAAAACGGGTAAAAATTACTTTTGTGTGAAAATGAAACCCATACAGTTTAAATGAAATCCTTAGTGTAAACTTGTAAGAGATCAAAGCTTTTGGTGTAAAATAGTTTTAAAAGAAATAAAATAAAATAAAAAGGTTTGAAAAAGTTACATAAATTTGTGGTGATAAAAATTTAACCGTTTTAATAGAAAAAGGTAAAAAATAATAGTATAAAAAATAATGAATATGTAGACCCCATCAAAATAAAAAAAAAGTTACTACTCTTTACACGGATCACGAGATTTTGTTTTTAATATATATATACATATATATATATATATAATGTCGTTGAATGCTTTCAAAACTGAAATGGATGTTAATTAATACCAGTTACCACTATATAAATCATCGACCCTTATCTATTTTAATAGTACAACTTTGATCAACCAAAAATATCTCTCACCACACTAACCACCTAACATATTTGGTCTATCAAAAATACACTATATAAACATCAACTGTTGGAATAAACATGATTCGATTCGAGTGATAAAACATCCCCCATCGTCCTGTGGAACCTGTAAAAACATAAAGCATGAATGCTAATGATTTCGGGTTCCCATAACAAGGTGATTGAGTAATAATGTGATGATAAATTCGGCTGTAACATGATGCATGAATTTAATAAAGAAAGAAACACGAAAATTAGGGTATTATGTGTGTAGGGATTAACCTTAACTTAGGGTTAATTACCCTCTATTTATAATGAGAGCAATTACACATTCAACCTTTTAGTATTTACACATTCAACTCTTATGGTGTTTAATGTGTGTACCATTAGTCCTCTTAGTTACAATCACCTAATGGGAAACCCTATACTACGTTTGTAAGAGTAAATAGGCCCATCATATATTTACTAGACATAGGGATTTCAGTTATCGTCAATTATCATATCAAGAATGATACATGATCAGTGACGGTCACACTAACGTGTTTCCAACATTCTCCCACTTGACCAAGCGATCATTTATCTATGAGTATTCAGTAAGTCCGGAATAATACTCATTTTGATTTAAACCGAAATCATAGCCAATAAGTACAGTCGTAGAGAAGAACATCAACTCAGGACCTCCACTAGTCAAACTATGACTCAAATTTAAAACTAATAAGCAATGATCAATTGACTAAGACAAATTTTGTTATATAATGTCTTCACACTGTTATGAGCTCGAAGTGTAACTAATAGACAAACAAAATCTGAATAAGGAGGAAATTTTTTCATTAACATAATAATAATGACTAATAAGTACAACATGCTATCATAATGGGTCATTTAGTAAGCCTCATCTTCGACACGTGTCCTACAAAGATTTTAGGAGGAAGACCTTTCAGTCATTAGATCCATTAGCATATTTATGTGTACTTATGTACTCAATACAAAGAACATTTTCCTCAATCCGTTCACGTAAAATAGATACTTTGTATCGAGATACATCTCAGCGCCAGTTGAACTGTTACTGTTCAAAAATTATGGTAGCTGAGTTATCACAGTAAAACTTCAATGGTCTAGTAATAAAGTTGACGACTTTCGAGTCTACTGACCAGGTTCTTTAACAACATCTCATGACATGAACTTATGAACGATCAATCATCATGGTAGACGTTGCAGTCAGTTTTTTTTTTATCTTTATTTATGACTCCGTCAAAATTTAGGTTTGCTAGCTAATCATAGATATACATTCAGATTTAGATTTCTTATTGGAATTGGAACATCCCATTACTTCTAAGTTGTCACCTTTTCTATAAGTTAATATGTAGTCTTTGGTCCTTTGCAAATATCGTAGAACCTTTTTAGCCATTTTCCAATATGCTAATCCGGGATTATAAACTTAACTCCCAAGCATACCGGCAATATGAGCGATATCTGGACGAGTATAGACTTGAGCGTACGTAATGCTCTTAACTACTTATGAGTAAGGTATCATCCTCATTTGCCCCTTCTTTAATCTCAATGATTGGACTTTGGAAACAATCACATACGTCTCCTTTTACTAATAGATCTATAGTGGGTGTGTAATGTTGCATGTTATGGCGTTCTAAGATGTGTTCAATATAAGTCTTTTGAGAAAGAACTAGAACATCATTATGCCTATCCCGATGTATTTCGATACCCGTGATATTAAAGGCATCACCGAGATCTTTTATGTCGACATTCTGCGAAAAGTAAACGCTTTGACTCATGCAACATATCCAAGTTGTCATTTGCAAGTTTAATATCATCCAAGTGCAAAACAAGGATTGTAAATTTACTCCCACTGATCTTGAAATAGGTGCATTAATTCACTTGATTCTACAGGAAGTCTTGTCCTCTTTATGACTTCGTTAAACTTAAAGTACCATTTTAGTGATGTTTGCTTCAACCCATATATGGACTTATTCAACTTGCAGATCTTGTGCTATTTACTTTATGGATCTTCAAGTTCACATGTATCCGTCTTAATGCAAGTTTGTATTTAGGAAAGTGGTCTTGATATCCATCTAATGTAACTCTAAATCATAATAAGTTACGAATGCTATGACGATCCTTAAGGTTTCTTTAAGAGACAGGAGATAAGGTCTCTTGATAATCGATTCATTCCTTTTGAGTAAATCCCTTAACAACTAGTTATAGCCTTATAGCATTTGACGTTTCCATTCGGGTCTAATTTGTTTTTGAAGATCCATTTACAATCTGCAGGCTTGGATTCTTCAGGAAATTCAACCAAGTCCCAAACGTCATTATGCTATATGGAATTAAGCTCTCAAATTATGGCTTCATTCCACTAAGTGGCATGATCGCTATTAATGACTTCTTAATAAGAGGTAGGATCAGTAAGCTTTCCAATGTCCTCAACTTCAGTTAAATAATGAAATCATCAAAGTTATGGTCTTGCGTGACCTAGATGATCTCTTGAGTTGATTTTCAGGTTTAGTATAGAAGATGCTTTAACATTAGTAATAAGATGCTTTGCTTTAGCATTATTAATAAGATGCTTTAACATTAGTAATATCTCAATTAGGAGGATTAGGATTTTGATTAGGAGAAAGTGGATCAGTGATATTAGGAGCAGCGTTGGGTACAAGAGGAGTTATCGGAGGAGTAATAATAACCGACGAGTGGTTCCCCCCGCTTCTTGTACTTCCTGCAAATCTTAACTTATGATTTGTCGTGCTCCCACTGATCTCTTAGTTCTCATGAAATGTGACATACTGCATGTCAATAATGCTAGTAGAGTAGGAAAGACTATAAAACTAATAACCGATAAAGAAACAAGTAAGGGATTTAGGATTCAGTTTCTTTAAGTTAGGGTTATAGAGTTATGCTTTGGCAGTACAACCTCATACGTTCATATAATTCAGACTCAGTTTCCTTTCTGTCCAAGAGTCTTAAGGACAGATTCTAATGGAAGTCTTATTGAGTATATGAATGGCTATACGTAAGGCCTCAGTCTAAAAGAAAGTAGGTAAGTTAGTGTCGACAAACATACTTTTCACCGTGTCCACTAAGGTTCTATTTCTCCGTTTAGCAACATGATTTCGTTGAGGAGAACCTGCATGGTGTATTGGTTTATTATGCCATGTTCCTTTCAAAAGTTATGTAAAGGACCATGAGCTTGACCAATATCAGTATGTCAACCTTAATACTCACCTCCTCTATCTGATCTCACAACTTTTATTTTATGATCAAGTTGGTTTAAAAAACAAAACTTTAAGATCAATAAAAGTCTCTAAGGGTTCACATCAGATATAGGTGCATATAATGTGAATAATCGTTAATGATTCTAATAAATGATGCATGGATGCGGGATAGGGGCCACTAACATTAGAGTGAATTATTTCCAACAAGTTGGAACTTCTAGTGGCTCCTTTCTTAATCCCTTAAGCAATTGAATACATGTTTCAAAATCACTAAAGTCAAGAGAATGTAATATTCCATCCTTTATGAGTCGTATCATGCGAACTCGTGAGATGTGGCTAAGGTGTTATGCCACAACATGGAGGAACTCTCAAATTATTTAGGTGATTTTGTCTTTGTTTTAGTTATGTCATCAATATTAGGAGACAACAGAGACTGTGACACATTATTATCTAGTTCTAACTGATACAACAATCCATCAAAGAAACTATGACCAAGAAATTCATTATTATGAGTAATGGCAATCTCGTCGTAACCATGAATTATTACAGAACTTTCAAGGTGTTAGACTAGAAAAAATATACACAATGTTTTGAGAAATTCTCGGTACACATAAGGTATCCACTAGTCTAATACACTTTTAAGTGTTTATATGTAAATCATAAGTCTCCATGGTTTTGACATAGAAGAGATCAACCCTTCCAACTCTAAGCTTTCTTTGGTCATTTGATAGCTTCTGAATTGTATGGAGTCCTTATGTTGAGTTAAGCATATGAACCATAGAACTAGAATCACTACATGTATTAATAGATACATCAAATATAAAAAAGGAATCATATATTACATGAAATAAGTTACCTTTATAGGCCAGCTACTCCTTGATTTTAGGGCAATCTGGGCACAAACAGAATTTGCAGTTAGGATTGCTCGTCAAGAAATTAAAGCTAGAAGCAACAACACCATGATTAGCCTTTTGAACTTTATTTGCAGTATTATTATTGTAATATCTTTCCTCTTTATGGAATTAGCAGTGGTAGTAAGGTAAACACTTTAGGTTGGCCCAACTTAAGACGAACATTTTCTTGCACACACATTGCATTAAGTTCACTCATCGACCATTTATCCTTCATAGCGCTAAAGTTAATTTTGAAGGTGTCGAAATGAGCATGCAATGAGGTCATTAGAAAATGCACAAGAAAATTATCAAAGACTTTCAATTTTAGGACTCTTAAACTTATGAGTCATGTCAGTCATATTCATTATGTGTTCACAAACACTGCTATTTCCTTTGTTCTTAAGCTACTTGCATACGCTTTTTAGTTTCCCTCAGATACTTTAATTGATGAAGTTCCTGACCATCAGTAGTGACAAGCGATTCACCTTATCCCACTTTCTTAAAATTCGCTTTTTGAGCTGCAGAAAACTTAGCAGTAATAGTAGTGGGTTCATTGTGGCGAATGGCATAGTCAAGGTCTAGCATCTTCGGAGTTAGAAGTGATTAATCATTTCATAAAGCAAAGTTTGCATCAATAAGTGGCTTAATGCCTAAGTTAGGTACTACAGTGGAAATAAGGAGGATATCAATTTATGATACAAGTAATAGAAGATTATTAAAGTAATGCCTAAAACTAAGGGCAATAAGATTATAGTGACATAATTAGCTATCTAAGGCAGACTAAGCAATATCTATAAAACTAATAGAACAAAAGTAATGCCTAAACTTAACCAAGGGCTAATAATAATGTTTCTCATAATTAGATATCTAAGGCTTATTAAGTAATGTCTCTAATAATGGAACTAACGTAATGCCTAAAATACGTAAGAGGCTAAAGTAATGTTCCTCAGAATAATGAGACTAAGACCATTAAATTAATGAAGCCAGTGATAAGTAAACCTATTGTAAACACCAAAACAATAAGTTAACATAAGGCTCTACTAAGAATTTACATCACCTTTGGGCAGAAGTAACTAATATCTAAGTACAAATAAGCATTAGAGTCATGCAACACAACGCTTATCTTTTGACCTTTGGCAACAAAATAAAGAATCGTGTATATTATGTATGAAAATAATCCTTTTAGCACACAAAAGTATATTAAATCATCTTTGGGCAGAATCAATATACTTAGTGTTCATTATGCAAAAGGAAAAGAATAATACAACCATGAGAATCACATTTGACCTTTGGGCACAAATGATGAAACCATGTACATTAGTGCGAAGCCCCCACACTTTATGGGGGTCCGGGGGCAGTGCCACTGGAAGCGGGGTCCAAGGGGCAGAGCCCCTGGCGTCTGCCCCTGGCTGGGATCGAGCGCGACCAGAAATTTTCACCCTTAAAGTCCTATGGCAAAAATGTCTTAAAAAAAATATTTTTGAAAAATTAGAGACAATTTTAGCTACAAAATTATAGGGTAAAATAGTAAGCACGAACTCATTCATCAACTAAAATCATCTTCAGTATAACAGGAACTTAAGTAATAACTTGTGATAAAGTAAGCACAAAGTCATCTAATAGTTTGTGATAATGTAAGCACGAGGACATCAGTAAGTCGTGATGACATAGGCACGAAAACATCATCTAAGTCGTGAACATATAAGCACGAAGATATCATAAATTCTTGATGATGTCAGCACGAAAGTGTCATAAACTCGTGATGACGTAAGCACGATTTTGTAGCTAATTCGTGTATGAAATTAAGCTGAAGTTCGTGGTGACATAAGCGCGAATTCGTGATGACTTAAGCGCGAAGATAAGCAGAAGTGCGTGATGATGTCAGCACGAAGATGACGTCAGCGCGAGGATGACGTTAGCGCGAAGTAAACATTAGTCCGTGATGACGTCAGCACGAGTTTTGTAGTTCTACAAATATTTAGTTCGCGAAAACCCTCGAATTCGAACCAAATCATGATAGATCGTTCGTAACGCAGCTCTGATACCACATGTTGGAATAAACATGATTCGATTCGAGTGATAAAACATCCCCAATCATCCTGTGGAACCTGTAAGAACATAAAGCATGATTGCTATTGATTTTGGGTTCCCATAACAAGGTGATTGAGTAATAATGGGATGATAAATTCGGCTGTAACATGATGCACGAATTTAATGAGGAAAGACACACGAAAATTAGGGTATTATGTGTGTAGGGATTAACCTTAACTTAGGGTTTACCCTCTATTTATAATGAGAGTAATTACACATTCAACCTTTTAGTATTTACACATTCAACCCTTATGGTGTTTAACGTGTGTACCTATAGTCCTCTTAGTTACAATAACCTAATGGGAAACCCTATACTACGTCTCTAAGAGTAAATACGCCCATCATATATTTACTAGACATAGGAATTTCAGTTATCGTCATTTATCATATCAAGAATGATACATGATCAGTGATGGTCACACTAACGTGGTTCCAACATCAACCACTTCTCTATTTTTCAAATTAGAGAAATACCCCTCACCACACTAACCATCTACCAAAAATACCCCGGTTTTCCAATGAACCGGTTCGCACAAAGAAAACAAATGTCACCCCAGTTTTCGGTACGACTAGTACAAGTAGTCTGGAGAGTCAGAAGCTAACGTATAACTGTTTGACACTCGTTTATCACAAATTTCACTACCTTAAGAGAGGGTAAGAGTGTTTAATTTTTACAATGATCCCATGATTTTAGAAATGCCAAAAACGTTATTTTTGTACTAATCAAAGCCAATATAAAAGCCAAATATAACAGCCAAATGATATTGTGTACTCGTCAAAATGAATGTTCGTACATCAGATGCATGGGTGGATTTAGTGTAGAAACACCGGAGGGCGGAGGCAACCACCCCCGACGACCCAAAAAGTTTTTATGTGTATATCTTTATCTTTACTTCTTTACTCATGGAGGCAACCACCCCCGACGACCCAAAAAGTTTTTATGTGTGTATATCTTTATCTTTTTCTTTACTTCTTTACTCATATAGTGTAATAGATGAGCCCTTTTTCTAAATCTCAAATTACAATTTTGATCTACTTAAATTAGTCATCTTCTTTATTCATTATTTTAAAAATCTCTACCTAATATACCTATATACCCTTAAATCTCAACCACTCATTTTTCTCTCTCTCCTAAAATCTCAACCACTCATTTTTTTCTCTCTCCTCCATGAACCATTTATTCCTCTTATTCATTCAAAGTCTTTTATCTCAAAAACCATATATCGATAAATTATAAAAATTATATGGTTATTCTTAAAATTCATGCTCTTTCGTTAGAGATGTAATTCGATATACTTTCGACAAATTTTTAAATCCGAGGGCGGAGCCCTGATGAGCGTCGATTTTGTGATAAAAACCCCTAAAGAAAGGCTTCATTTCTATACTTAAATGAGTTATTATTCCGGAACTATTGGTACTTTATGAATGATGTGATTATGCAGGTTCCCGGAAGATGCGAGAGAGGGTAAATGACATCATGTGACTCAAGAAGGAAGCCTATGAAGTTACAAGACACAAGGAAGTGGTTTGGGAGCCAAACGAAGACACAAGTGCAAGACAACAGCCACCAGCGGCCACATGCCACCTAACCAGCGCCTCTGGTACTCACCAGCGTCCGCTCCCCAGCTAACCAGCGCCGCTACTCATTCACCAGCGGCCGCTCCTCGACCAACCAGCGCTGCTAGCCCAAGGAAGCCCAGGACCAGCGTCGCTGGTCAGCTCACCAGCGCCGCTGGTCGGCCTAGATCTGAAACTGACTTAAACCCCTATTTAAGTCGAACTAACCCTCAAAACCCTAAGAGAGAGCCGATTCAGCAGCCCTAGCCGCCTAGGAATAATCCTAGATCGAAATTGCAGATTCCAAGAAGGTTTTGGAGCATCTAAACACCATCTGATCTTCAGTCTTGGTCTAGATTTTTCATCTTTATTTACTCTTTGTTATTGAACTATGTCTTTTATCTTCCCAGACTTTGTTATTCCTTTAATAATGCTAGGCTAGTAGGCTGAATATTTGTTTGGATCAATGTGATCATGTAGATGCTTATTGTTTAACTGTTTTTGTTTAGTTTCTATTGGAATGTGCTTTACTGTTTATCGTAGATCCATGTTTATTAGTAATTCATGTTGCTATTGGTTTTATATCTGAACATATTAGTTTAATTCTAATGGTTGTCTATGATCATGCACTAGGAATAATATGCTAGGACAGAAAACAACTAGTTGGTCTATAACTAGAAGTAAAAAGTGATTCACTTGTAACCGAGGGATCCAGAACCATAGTAACTAGGATGAATTGAACACGAAGCTTAACAATACCAGACGCGATCCTTTGACTTGGAAACGAGCACTGTGGTCACTGGAGGGAATTATATCTGGTCATGGCTTAAGAGCCAGGTAATTAAAAGATGAATTAGTAACACAAACTTTAGGTCATAATGCTTAAAACAAGAATCTAGCGAGAATTTGTTTTAATGGGTAGTGTGAGTCTAGCGACAACACTACTAACTAGGTAAAGTGAATCTAACGAGAATCTGAACCGTGATTAAGTTTCCAACAGGCTAATAAACCAGTAAGATAGTATTTGGTCGTATCATGAGATCGGAGATGCCAAACAAGTATTTTAATTTAATTACTGTTATTTGCTTTTTCCAAACTACTTTCAGATTAGCTTCTCGCTGCAAAGCGCGTGGTTAGATTTTATTTATTGTACTGTCAAAAGTATTAGTTTATTAGGAGTTAGTGACAAACCCCCAAACAATCTAGAATTAGACGTACTACTAGATTAGGTAACGGAACGCGTCCCTACGAACGATCCTGTAACTTACCACTAGGTTATATTGCATTGACCGGGTTCTCTGCTCGTTAAAGTGTGTGTTAGTTTAGATAGTTACTTGTATAACATAAATTTAAAGATAAGAATAAAACACCACCATCAGGTCTTTTGGCGCCGCTGTCGGGGACGCGTCGCATTCTTAGTTTAGTAGTGTAGTTCGACCCTACTTCGTGTTTCGGCACGAAGTAGTTACTTTTCAGTATTTCATTTTAGGTCAAATTAGGTTAAATAGAAAATTAGGTCAAGTTAGGTTAAAATTAGGTCTAGCTTAATTAGTTTGCATTTTCATTTTTCTTTAAATTTAATAATCCAAAAATATTTTTGTTTTTCATTTTTAGTAGTTAATATAGTTTTTCATTTTTAGTTTTATATTGGTGCGTTGATCTTTTTCTTGAGTTTTGCAGGATATTTAGGTGGTTAATGCGTTTGAGATCCGGAACGGTCATAAGACGTAGCTTGACAAGCCTAAGTAGACTCAGACGAAGGAAGAGACTTTACAGATCCAACTCAACCCCCGTAGGTAATTTAGAACACCTTTTCAACTCAGAAGACTCATTAGGAACAACCGAAACCATGTCTCAACCAAACTCGCCTAGAGGTGTAATTGACGATTTCGACCGACCGATGATGGAAAGGACAAGAGTCGTAGCACCGACGCCAGGATCGACTATAGTCTTACCCAACTTAGGAGATTCATTTTCAGTCAAAGGACACCACCTTAAGTTGATCCAGGATAACCAGTTCGACGGCTGAGCAAATTCTGACCCTCACAAACATGTGAGCAAGTTCACTAGTTTATGCAAGATGTTCAAGTATGGAGGAAACATCACCGATGACGATGTGCAACTTAGCTTATTTCCGTCGTCTCTCACCGGAGAGGCTCGTGCTTGGTTCGATGAGCTCGATGAAAGTACCATCACCACATGGAATCAACTTCGCGAGGAGTTTGTTTCACGATTCTTTCCCCCGGGTTTAGCTAGGAAAATGCTTCAAGACATCAAAGCTTCAAGCAAGACGAAGGAGAATCACTAGTTGTTGCATGGAAAAGGCTTAGGGAGATGATCAGAAACTATCACGAGAATGGACTTAGCAAGGATGAGATCATGGAAATCTTTTTCTATGGTTTAACAAAGAGTTCCCAAAAGGATTTATACCTAACCGGCGGTGGTAACTTTTTGTACAAGACTACTAATGCCGCGTACAAAATGATGGAGGATATGGTGCAAGCAAGCTTAGCTCGAGACGTGGACGATAAGGATCGAGATAGAAAGCCGAGAAGAACCGTGGCTAGCATCGAGAGCAGCTCCGACAATGAGGTAATCCATGAACTTAAAGCTTTATCTAACCGTTTTTCTACTTTTGAAAATAGGTTGAATATTATGGACAAGGACCTCAAGGTGATTGCACACGGGTGCAATAAATGAGGAGAAATGCACTATACCGAAGATTGTGAAGAGGAGACCACCGAGCAAGTCAATTTTGTCCAGAACCAATATCGAGGAGGCTTTCAACGAGGACTATTTCAAAGAAATTCCGGTAATTCTAACTATAATGCAAATTAACTTGAAATAACTTTGGTTCTTTTCAAAATAGGTGGCAAAGGAGTAATGGTCAACCCGAGCAACCAAAGGTGGAAAATGAAATCAAGGAGGACCCTATTGCCAAGCTTACAAATATGATGGAGAAGTACATGGACATGAATGACAAAAGGCATGACTCTTTGGCAAGCTACACGAAGTCGCTCAATGAGAAATAAGCAATCTCAATCAAAAGGTTGACGAAGGAGTAAGGAATCAACATGCCGCGATCAAGGAGCTAGAAAGGAGGATAGATAGATGGATTGAGCAAAATACAAGAAAGGAGAGCAGTCCTATGCCTAGGCCGATCTTGCAAGGAAGCTTAAGCTCAAACCCTAGTTCAAGTCAAAAGTACCAACCCCCGATCGGACGGAACGAGAATGTGAACGCCATGTTCACCGAAGGTAATGACTCTATTGTGATTTCTAATGATTCTTGTGAAAGTTCCAATCAGGTACAGGTCATACGGAAGCAAAATGAAGATGAAACGGACGAAAAGGCAATTTTGGAATCTGTCCAGAACCTACCAGCGCCACTGGAAGTACCCTCCAGCGTTGCTGGTAACCCTACGGGCACCAACCAGTGCCGCTGGGTACAAACCAGCGCCGCTGGTGACCCTCCAAGTACAAACCAGCGTCGCTGGGAGCCTACCAGCGCCGCTGGTAGCCCCCAGATCAACCACCAGTGCCGCTCGCCTCTCACTAGCGCCGCTTGTGAATCCGTCAGTTCAGATTCACGCAAAGTTTCGATTTCGGAAGAAGACCTAGGTACCCAGCTCACATCCAAATGCAAAATGGAGGATGGAGACGATTCGGGCAGAAGTGAAGAAGGTCAGAATCCCAACACACCGGACGACGGAAAAAATCAACCGCAAGCAACCGAAGATCCATGAAGTTTTCTTATCCCTTGCACTATTAACAATGAGTATTTTTCGAGTGCATTAGCTGATTTAGGGTCAAGTATTAATGTAATGCCCACGACTGTTTATGAAAGACTTACCTTAGGTTTGCTAAAACCCGCCAACATGAGCATTCGGTTAGCCGATCAGACTTACTGACAACCCAAGGGGATTGTCGAATAGGTCCATGTCAGGGTTAAGGACTTAGAATTTTGGACTGAGTTTATTGTGCTTGATTTGTTAGATGGAATAGATACATCTGTAATTCTAGGTCGACCATTTTTGCATATTGCCGATGTAACCATCCATGTTCTTAAACGAGAAATATCATTATCCGATGGGAAAAATATGGTCGAAGTATCTGACTTAGATAAGGGAATTGAAGTGACAAAAGAAGAATGTCTTAGTATGAAGATAAGAAATAACGATCAAGGTCGTAATAAACAAACTCTAAAAGGAAAATGTGAGAATAGGATAACCTACGAATGCTTTAGGAATCTAAGGGAGAAGAAGGAGAAAATAGAAGAACAGTT
This sequence comes from Erigeron canadensis, assembly GCF_010389155.1. Classification (NCBI taxonomy): domain Eukaryota; kingdom Viridiplantae; phylum Streptophyta; class Magnoliopsida; order Asterales; family Asteraceae; genus Erigeron; species Erigeron canadensis. Next base: position 11,523,128 of record NC_057765.1, read on the forward strand.
TAGAAAGGGGAGAAAAGTAGCTAATAGAATTAGAAAGATTTTAGGAAATATGAAATGGGAGGAACGTATAGCTGAACTTGAAAGAGACAAAATGAATGAAGTAATGGCTAGAGAGCCCTACGGCAAGTTTTATGGAGACCCTAGCATATTTCAAATCCCCAGCCACATCAACTCCGTCTGTTTTGAAAATACCTACCTAGACTTTAGGTCCACCTCTAACATTTTGCCCATAAGAATTGTTGAGGACCTCATATTAGGCAGTAGGGACACGGCTAAACGAGAAGACTTAGAAATTAGGTTAGTAGGAGGAGCAAAGGTTCTAACTAAAGGTCTTGTCAAAGATGTGGTCATAAATGTAGGTGGACTAGATATCCCGACCAACTTCTATATAGTCGAAGATGACTCGATGAGAAGGGATCATATCATTTTGGGACAACCATTTTTACTCTCAGTAGGATCATCGGTTAACGTGAAAGCAAAGAAGATGACCATGACCTTAGGATTTAACCAAGTAGTTATCATCAAGGAAGACATTAGTGATTTAAACCCATTTGGAACTAAGTGTAAAACTAGAAGCTACATTTGGGAGAGCAAGAAAAGGAGGATAGAATCACACCTTAGGGATAGATCAGACCTTTACATCAAAACACCAACGGGTTTCGGCCCTAGGCCTAACCCGTACTCCTCAACCTAGTTCCTAGACCGAGTCCGGCTGAAGACTCATTAAACTTAGCGCTTCTTGGGAGGAAACCCAAGCAGTAATTTTTATTTTTATTTTTTATTTTTAGGAAATTCTGACTAATTGCAACCAAGTGACTGTTTTAAATTTTATCATTTGTGATATTTTATGAAAATTTTATGAGTATCACAGATGTAAGCTTTCGAAGATTGAAGAAACAAGTAACTTATTGCAATCGTATTTTATGTTTGTATTTTTCTTTTTGTTTTAGCTCGTATTTTTCTATTTTGATAAATTGATCGAAGTGTGCAGAAGTATAATGCTTTGTAGTCTGAAGGAAACCATGCACTTGGCCAAAAGCTAAGTGTGGGGGAGTTTGAGCATCAAATCGCTGAAGAAATCAGATTTCGGAACATGTACAGGAGCCACGAGCGTCGCTAGTCAAGAACCAGCGGCGCTATACCAGCGCCGCTGGGACTGCATGAGGGCAGCCCGGCGCCGCTGGCATCACCACCAGCGCCGCTGGACTTGCACCTATGCAGATCCAGCGCCGCTGCATACTCAGCAACAACAACCAGCGCCGCTTGGAACCTCACCAGCGCCGTTGGTCACCACCAGTACCACTTTTCGCCCCATCAGCGTCGTTAAAAACTCCGTTTTGCACACCAGATCGCCAAAAATACAAATAAATCAGAAAACCCAAAAATCCAAAAAAAAAAAAAATCAGAAAATACCAAAAAGAAAAGAAGATGGAGAAGAAACCATGGATCGCCATCAATTGGAGACGATTGAAGTTATCAGAAGCTCATCATGTTCAAGTCGCTCCACAAAATGCCATCTTCAAACAATAATCATGCAATTTCAGACCCGGGAAGTTTCGTTAATCCTTTTACTGCTAATTTTTACGTGTTTTTCCTATTACCTTTCTTATGTATGTCTAGTACAACGAGGGCGTTGTACAATTTAAGTGTGGGGGGATGGAATAGGAAAAACCCTTGGTCAAATTGTTTCATTTTAAACAAGTTTTCTACTACTTATTTCATGCAAATTTTAAGTTTTAAGTGTCTGAAAACTATTTTGAGAATATAAGCTTTGTAAGTAGACAAAAGATGATGATAATTAAGCAACAATAGCTTAGTAGGATGGCGGTTAGTTAGAATTGGTAGCTTAACTATAGATTTGTGGTTGTTCATGCTTCCAACTGGATTAGAGCTTAGACTGAAACTGTATGCGATTACGTTTGCCATAGCACACTTAACCAGACTTTAATATACCTAGCAAATTAGAGCTATCTAGTCATTAGCATAGGTCTATTAATTGGACTTAATATACGTGCTTATGTAGGAACTAATTTAGATGTATGGTTTACCTTAAATCTTACACTATTTAATGAGAACTAGTTGCATGCGGAGTAGGAGTATGAGTCATCTGGGATTTCTGATAATGTCTATTGCATGAATAATGTAGTAAATCTTAAAGAAAAGGCGATCAGTAGATTAAATAAAAGTTCAAAGAACTATTAACAAGTAAAATCTATATAAATGCATCAAGTTATCTCGCTCTGCGTGTGGGGAACCGCCGACCTGTCACCGCTGTCTTGATGTAAAACTTTTAGTTGAGTTGTGTCGCTCTGCGCGTGAGGAATCACTGACCTGTCACCGCTGTCTCAACTATTAAAAATGATAATATTGTATGATTGCTTTTGTATCTAGCTAGCAAACATGACTGTAGTGTAGGAGTATATCTAAGTATTGACTCACAAGTACACACACTTTTGAAATATAAATGCCTTGCTAGTAGCTAGTAGTTCTGATTGCTATACAAACTTGAATTAAGTACTTAACTAGTCTGCAAAAGGTGGTAAGATTGAGCTGTAAGACATGTGGAAGTATAGAATTGTTTTAAAGGTATTAACACAAATAAAAAGTTAGCTTTTAGTTTTGATTGACTGATTATCCAACCTCTAGATATAGCTTACTGATTTTGTCTAAAGCTTTCTCAAATCATTTTGCATGACTATACTTTCAAATGAATTAGATATAGTAGAATACCTTAACACTTAAAATGTCCACTCATCAATTGTTTTATTTTTCTTGGACTATTTGCTTGAGAACAAGCAAAAGCTTAAGTGTGGGGGTATATGATGAGCGTCCATTTTGTGATAAAAACCCCTAAAGAAAGGCTTCATTTCTATGCTTAAATTAGTTATAATTCCGGAACTATTGGTACTTAATGAATGATGTGATTATGCAGGTTCCCGGAAGATGCGAGAGAGGGTAAATGACATCATGCGACTCAAGAAGGAAGCCTATGAAGTTACAAGACACAAGGAAGTGGTTCGGGAGCCAAACGAAAACACAAGTGCAAGACAGCAGCCACCAGCGGCCGCTGGCCACCTAATCAGCGTCGCTGGTACTCACCAGCGTCCGCTCCCCAGCAACCCAGTGCCGCTACTCGTTCACCAGCGGCCGCTCCTCGACCAACCAGCGCCGCTAGCCCAAGGAAGCCCAGGACCAGCACCGCTGGTCAGCCCACCAGCGCCGCTGGTCGGCCTAGATCTGAAACCGACTTAAACCCCTATTTAAGTCGAACTAACCCTCAAAACCCTAAGAGAGAGCCGATTCAGCAGCCCTAGCCGCCCAGGAATAATCCTAGATCGAAATTGCAGATTCCAAGAAGGTTTTGGAGCATCTAAACACCTTCCAATCTTCACTCTTGGTCTAGATCTTTCATCTTTATTTACTCTTTGTTATTGAACTATGCTTTTATCTTCTCAGACTTTGTTATTCCTTTAATAATGCTAGGCTAGTAGGTTGAATACTTGTTTGGATCAATGTGATCATGTAGACGCTTATTGTTTTACTGTGTTTGTTTAGATTCTATTGGAATGTGCTTTACTGTTTATCGTAGATCCATGTTTATTAGTAATTCATGTTGCTATTGGTTTTATATCTGAACATATTAGTTTAATTCTAATGGTTGTCTATGATCATGCACTAGGACTAATATGCTAGGATAGAAAACAACTAGTTGGTCTATATCTAGAAGTAAAAAGTGATTCACTTGTAACCGAGGGATCCAGAACCATAGTAACTAGGATGAATTGAACACGAAGCTTAACAATACCAGACGCGATCCTTTGACTTGGAAACGAGCACTGTGGTCACCGGAGGGAATTATATCTGGTCATGGCTTAAGAGCCAGGTAATTAAAAGATGAATTAGTAACACAAACTTTAGGTCATAATGCTTAAAACAATGAATCTAGCGAGAATTTGTTTTAATGGATAATGTGAGTCTAGCGACAGCACTACTAACTAGGTAAAGTGAATCTAACGAGAATCTGAACCGTGATTAAGTTTCCAACAGGCAAACAAACCAGTAAGATAGTATTTGGTTGTATCATGAGATCGGAGATGCCAAACAAGTATTTTAATTTAATTACCGTTATTTGCTTTTTCCAAACTATTTTCAGATTAGCCTCTCGCTGCAAAGCGCGTGGTTAGATTTTATTTATTTTACTGTCAAAAGTAATAGTTTATTAGGAGTTAGTGACAAACCCCCAAACAAACTAGAATTACACGTACTACTAGATTATGTTACGCAACGCGTTCCTGCGAACGATCCTGTAACTTACCACTAGGCTATATTGCATTGACCAGGTTCTCTGCTCGTTAAAGTGTGTGTTAGTTTAGATAGTTACTTGTGCAACATAAATTTAAAGACAAGAATAAAACACCACCATCAAGCCCGTACAGCTAAGGAGTTTGAATATCACACTCTATTACTTATCACCTCCACCATCTCACCAACGTAACGCACGAGTATTTCTCTCGTATATCATAATTATGATATTGTCATGCTTTAGTTTTATAAAGGCCTTAAACTTTTAAGCCATTTTTTTCCCCCCATACAACCCAGAATCTTGAATCCGTTTTTGATCAGATGTATCACAAACAAGTGAACAACATAATTTCATAATTATCATTTAGAACCCATGAATCACAAATGAAGTGATTATCGATCATTTCATTTGTAGCTTGACCAACGAATGAAAATAGACCAATATATATTGACATATCGATTTGAGTCACGTGTGATACATTGGCACGACAAAATATAGTGTTGTGACCAACACTTGCAAGTTGCAGGGTACCAATTCCAAATTAAAAACCTGCGAATGAATCAGCAGAAAATAGCAGCTTCACATTGTAGATCAGGAGATGCAGAAATATGCATGCAAACAAATTAAAACCTGCAAACATGGGTACCAATTCCAAAGGCCGTATGATATGGTTGGACCATCTCTCTCTTTCTCTCATAATAATTAGCCCAATTGTCAAGCTGTACGAAGTTATTGTAGGTCTCTTGTGATGCAACCGTGTAGTAATAGAAACCACTACAAATTACTAAAGATGATTCAATTCTTCACGTGCTAGTTAAGACCATTTTTAACAAGGAAAATGATACTTGAACTTCTGTTTATTATTGAGGTTGGTATATAATCACGTTATAATAAATGCATGTTCGTAAATCATTTAAGCCTATGTGGTTACACAAAATGACATGTTAACTTTATATATTTAACTAATGTATTAATGTAATATATTAATTAAACGATCATTTAAATAATTAATTAAACTAATTAAAACTATTAATAGTGTTTAATTAATTAAAGAGGAGGTATTGGAGTGTAATTAGGAATTGGTATTGTTTCCTAAAACTACTCCATAGGGCCGAAAATCTCATACCATGAGATTACATGGTCACCAAGTTTAAAACCCTTACATTAAAGCCTATAATTAGAGGGCTTAGGCTAAAGAGTTTTACACACAATTACACATATAATTAGTTGTAGGTTTTCTCTCCTCTCTTCTCTTTTGGTTCGATTGTAGGGTAGCAAAGAAAAGGGTTATGGGTTTCGCTTAGTTCGACTTCAAGGGGTACAACACAACGGGATTGTGAGTTCGTGATCGGGTACTAGAATATGATATAGGGGTGTCAAGTGTTCGATCGTAGAGGGGTTTTAGTTTAGACCCTATAATAATAATAATAATAATAATAATTATTATTATCAAGATTATTGAAAACTTTACGCAAAGGTACACATATTCTATTCATTACTTTGTTAATTAATATGATTATATATACGTTTCCATTCCGCTGCGTACTCGTGATTTGTTATGTGTCTATGTTCATATATTCTAACTAACAATAACATACTCAACACATTGAACCAATTTTAGAATGATTAATTAATACACAAATTGTTTGTTGTCATTATACCACGTCTAGTACTTTTATGATTATCAAAGTATATATGTTTTATCTTTAACAATTATTATCAATAAGTTTATGTTTCACGTTTCCTAAGTGTTATTAAATTGGTATGTAAAACTTTATATCTTACATATATATTACCACTCTTTATAAAATAAATTGTTGCGAACCTAAATACAATTATTGTGACAAACCTATGCCTAATTCTAATAATTTGTGGTGAATTGATATGATGTACGAACGAGCTAGAAAAATAGACCGTACACCTTTATTTGATGCTGATTAAACAATTGAACAAATATAATAATATTATGCTTTTTGGATGAGTATCTTTTAAAATCCATTTCAACTTACAAGTAAAATTGAAGACATTTTAATAAGTAAATTTATAAAAATTATATTTAAATCTTAACTTTTGATTTTATTTCAAAAATTAAAATTCCGATCAGTCTTTACCTATAAAGTTGGTGACAACTTTAAGATCTCAATCTATAACTATAAATTATAATTATTATAATTATAAATTATGTAACACAAGAAGAATATGTGAAGTACTCATTTTATTATACAATTAATTTCATAAGAACGTAGAACAAATTAAATCAACACCTTTTAATGCAATCCATCATCGACATCACATCACACTTGTAAGTCTGAAAGTCACGGCTGTTTGTCTTAATTACTCAGGATAACGAGTTATTTAATTTGACTCAAATGTAATGCCTAGGTATTTCTTCTGTATTCCATTCCAGCTATTTTACCAACCACACGTAAGATATTTTTCTATACAATTATCAAAGAATTAAGATCGGAATGCAACATGTTTAGCATGTCATATATGCATCTTTGCTTTTGCATGGTGGAACTTTCTTCATAAAGTGTGCCAATAGCCCAATATCGACTCTTGCCAATTAAGGAACCAAAAGATTTTGCAATGTGAGCGGGTCCCAAATGAGAAGTTGGCCCAAAAGAGATGATTAAATAAACCCAATTATTGTAAAAAGGGCACTTTCTTATGAACCAACACTTTTTGCATCTCTTTTATGACTGCTTTCAAGAGTTTGTGTTGTGTTTGGATTGGGTAGTCACTTGGCACCGAATATATGGTTTCCGTTTCCGGAAAACAATTAGATAACACTATTCTGGTTGAGCATACGTCATTAATTGTCTGTTAATTAGAAAAGTTTTTGCATATGCGAAGTTGTTTCATACTTATCCATGCAAATATTTGACTACGTACCAAACAAATGTACTTTCTTAATTCGCTAATAATTATAACCTAATGCTTACACCTAAAACCATGAACATATAATTGTCTTTTTGAAAGTGGATTACGTTGGAATATATAACTAAGTATCATTATTCACAAGTACATAACGGAAGCAAATAAAACCATGTAATCAAATAATTAATCTTCAAATAGGATTAATGAATACCTTTTAACGTAAATAATAAAGTGAAGAACTTTAAAAGGATTTGAAGTAAATCCCTCTACGATCGCACACTAGACACCTCTTATATCGTATGCTAGTACCCTTATCACGAACCGAACAACCCTTTGTTTTTATCCCTAATAATCGAACCAACCAAAAACCCGAAAACCCTTTTTGTTTGGGGTTCGGCCGAAGCCAAGAGAAAGGGAAGAGATGAGAGAATTAATGTGTGAATTGAATCTATAAAACCCTTAGACTTAAGCCTCTATTCATATGATTAATGATTAGGGTTTTAGACTTGGTGACCAAGTAATCTCAAGGCCAAAACCCTTGAGAATTTTCGGCCCCCTCTATTAAGGAATTAGAGCCCAACTCTAATTTTCTTATTTCACATTTAACCTCTTTTTAATTAATTAAATACAATTAACCTTTTAACTTATTTAAATTAATTATTTCGTGATCAAACTAATTAATATATTACTTTAATAATATAAAGTTACCATGTCTTTTTGTGTGACCCCATAGGCTTAAATCATTTTCGGACATACGTTCATTTTACGTGATCATATACTAATAGCTCCCACTTGAGCTCGTAATAAATCAAGGTAATAACATTGGTTAGCGTCTAGCAAAACGCCAATGCTCCCAGAAATATTTAAGTATAGTTTCTTAAAGTATATTTAAATGGTTGAAGCATTTATTATCCCTTTGTTCAGATACCGTGTTAAACATGAATATGGATCAATGTCATTTCATGATTTAACTATTCTGTTTCTCATTTCATCACTACTTAAGATTACCAAACATAATCGAGACACATCTGGATTCATTTGGACATGGCCATGTAAACATCTTAAATAGTCCCAATGTGGGGCCCAATAGTATCAATCTGCAACTATCAGTTGGAGGAACAAATCCTGTATTGACTACACGTCTCAGTCATCATACTTCACTACACTTTCTGAAAATAGCCCTTTATGTACTCCCTTATTCAGGAGAGTTAGAATTATATCAAGTAAGTGCAATCCATACATGTTGACCTGCTTGTATCTCAAGTCAAAGGATCAATAAAGTAACCCTTTACGAATTTCACTTAATGACGGCGATCCATAAAGTGATAAATTCGTTAGTGGGGTAGTCCGATATGCATCATATGGATACCTTGTGAGTTTGTTGGGACCAGCCATTATATATTCAAAGAATATAACCAATCACTTAGATTTGTCTTAGTTTAATTATATTCTCATATAATTAATCGACATATAATTAAACGACAATTGACAATTTAGAATATTTAATAAAATATTCAAGGATTAAACATACAAATATATGATACAATTAATATTAAACGAAATCAAACATATCAAGTACTTTATTTCATTATGTAAAATATAAATTGTTTAACATCCCTTATCCAAATACCGAAACAATAGATTTACATGAAATAACTAGCTACTTTAAGTCCTATGCCCTCGGCATGCCTTTCAAGCTTGGGCCTAGCCAAAGTTTTTGTGAAACGATTAGCTAAGTTAAAATCTGTGTAAACTTTGAGTAATTTGATCTCTCCTAGTTCGATCTGCTCACGAACATAGTGATATCTTTTAGCATGATGTCTGGCACCTTTCTGAGCTCTGGGCTCGTTGGCAATGATTAATGCACCAGTGTTATCACAGTACATATCAGTGGGTAAGTCACTCGAGGGGATCGCGTCAAGCCCGCTAATGAACTTCCTTATCAAGACTGCTTCCATTGCGGCTTCTGAGGCGGCAATGTACTCAGACTCTGTTGCAGACATGGCGAACGTGGTTTGCTTCTTCCTTTTCCAATCCACAACACCTGTGTTAAGAACGAAGACGAATCCTGACTGAGACTTCGTGTCATCTTTATCAATTTGAAATCCAGCATCACAGTATCCGGTCACTTTGAGCTCTAAGTCTGGATTCCCTCCACACACCAAAATCATACCTTTAGTAGCTCGTAGGTACTTCAGAATGTTCTTAACAGCAGTCCAGTGACTTTCACCTAGATTCTGTTGATATCGGCTAACGATGTTTTGTGCGAATGCCACATCGAGTCTAGTGCATCCAACCGCATACATAATAGATCCCACAACCGAAGCATAAGGAACTCTTTGCATACGCTCCATCTCATTAGGTGTATTAGCACCATGTTTGACAGATAAACTAAGTCCTTCTTGCATAGGTGTAAACCCACGCTTAGAATTCTCCATCTTGAATCGCTTCATGATCTTATCAATATAAACACTTTGCCTTAGTCCAATCAACGCTTTGATCTATCTCGGTAGATCTTGATTCCAAGAATAAATGTCGCTTCTCCTAAGTCGTTCATGGCAAAACACTTTCCAAGATGGGATATAACATCTTGCAACATTGGAATGTGTTTTCCTATGATCAATATGTCATCAACATATAAGACAAGGAAAGTAACATTACTCCCACTAGCTTTGCAATATACACATGGTTCATCGGGATTTTGAACGAAGCCAAAACTTTTGATTTCTTCATCAAACCGCTTGTTCCAACTTCTTCATGCTTGCTTTAGTCCATAAATGGACCTTTGAAGCTTGCATACTTTGTTGGGATGTTTTTGATCAATAAAGCCTACGGGTTGATCCAAATAGACTTCTTCATCCAAGTAACCATTTAAAAAGGCAGTCTTAACATCCATTTGCCATATCTCAAAGTCATAGTACGCAGCTATGGCTAAGAGAATCCTAATAGCTCTAATGTCCGCAACTGGAGAAAAGGTCTCATCATAGTCAAGACCGAAACATTGAGTATAACCTTTTGCCACGATACGAGCTTTATAGGTGTGTACATTTTCATCCATGTCCATCTTCTTCTTGAAGATCCACTTACACCCAATAGTTTGAGCATTTTGTGGAAGATCAACCAAGCTCCAGACTTGATTGTCTTTCATGGATTTCATTTCCACCTTTGTAGCTTCAAGCCATTTGTCAGATTCCGGATCTGATAATTGATGTGTGAAATCTAGTAATAAAATTTATAAACACGAATTACCAAAAGACTGACTACTACACACTCACAGGCAGTGTACCTGATCGCATGCAGTATAGTTAAAAGCTGGTAAGCCGAGATCGTTCACAAGGACTATTATAAGCAATTGTAACAATTAAGTGAATCAAGTAAAAATGGGGGTTTTGTGGCCGAATTGCCACGTTGCAAGTAGTTAGTGAGAAAAGTCAGTAATCCCTCAGGATTAATCGAAAGAAGATTTTGTTGTTTAAAACATTAAATTAAAGGTCACCCACCTTAATTTCGCTCGTCAACATGTTAAGATTGCGCATTTGATGAAGTTCAAATTCCATTTAGTTGATTCAATAACCGAGATTCAAATTGATCGCTAACCCCGTACCCGTCAAGTTTACAACTTCATTTGACTCTCTTTTTTAAACTGGTTCCATTATTAAGACCGGTACCCCAAGACACCTTTTTATAACTTCACGAATTCAACAATGTTTTGGTCATTTCAGATAACAAATGTGTCTATTGATTGTACCCAATCGATCAAAATAACTTCTACCCAACCCGAGTTGCCACTAAGATTGTGCAAAAGTTATCCGCAATCAATAAATAAATGATAAAGAATTAATAAACTAAGATCACGACACAACGTTAAATTGAATCAACTTGAATTATAAAAGTAAGGCAATCTTTACATATTGTCTCGCTCCATCAAGATGGATGAAAAGGCGATTAGCCACTCATATTAAAATACGAATATCCAATCAAATAAAAAAGAATTCATCGTTACCGAATACAAGGAATTGAAAAACGAATAACGGAATTGATCCAATGGTAATGAAGTTCTTTGAAAGAAAATAATCGGATGAAAATCTGCTCCCAAGGCTGCAAAAGTCGACTGGAAAGTGAAGGTAGGGTTTCAAGAATGTTTTAACAAGCTATTTATACTTTCTAAAAATTTTGTTCAGATTCGACATATACTGCGTTGCAGTCTCCTGTTTTGACTTTGACTTCCGTTGACTGGTCTTTGGCTGTATATGGTACGACTGCGTCACAGTCTTAGCACACTGCGAAGCAGTTTGTTCCTCAACATGAATTACTGCGACGCATCACAATACTACGCCACAGTGCCCGTTGACTTGCGTTGACCAGTATTGACTTTCTTTGACCAGCTTCCAATCTTCATTCTCGTGCCTCGTAAAACATCCGTAAGCACTCATATTACTCCAGAAACTTCGTTTTTTTTCAGATTATCGCTTAAGTACATGTTAACTCCTGAAGCACTAACAAATACCATAAACGTACGAAATATACACGAAAACGACTTGTAAAACTTACTTAAACAACTAACTAAACCGTGGGAAATGGGTATAAAATACGACATATCAATTATGCAGCTTTGAAATTCGGAGGCTCATCGAGATCTCCTAAAACGTTTTCTTCTACCATCAGACATTATCTGTTAGTAGGACGTCTTGTCCTTTCGGACCTACGAAGTGGGATCGCTTCATCATCATCGACTTGAGGTTCATCACTTTGAACACCCCCCCCCCCAAGTTGATGATTGCTAGGAGCTTCAAAAGGTGACACATCTTCCTCTAGAGTCTCATCAAGTTCTACAACCCTCCCACTATTCTCTTGAGCTAATTTCTTTTCAAAGAATTCAGCATAACGAGCAACGCGAACAGTGTTTTTGACGGGATTATAGAAGTAGTAACCCATCGTTTCCTTAGGGTATCTAACAAAGATGCACTTAGTAGTTCTGGGTTCTAGTTTGTCAGGTGATGGGGTGAGGTATAAATATTACCCTAAGGAAGAGGTAGTGTGGACGGAAAGAAGAGAAAATGGATGTAAGGTTGGGAAAGACACGAAAGAGACGGTTGGAATTAAAGATCATATGTGCTTGGGAAGTTCTAGCGGATCTAAAGATATTGCCAAGTTGAATGCCAGCCGATACCCCGAGCCCCAAGCTAAATACCAGCCGATACCACGAGCTGAATGCCAGCCGATTGCAAGCCACATTCCAACTATCTCCAAGCCAATCCCACACGAAGGGTATAGTAAACACCCATGTGAATTCCCTGACAATTATTGTCTCTTATCCTTACTAATTCCCTTGCCCTTGGGGATAATCCTCAAGCCTAGGGAGAGCTCCTTGGGGAGGAGAGATAATCCTCAAGCCTAGAGAGAGCTCTTTAAGGAGGAGAGAGAATCCTCAGGGAGAACTCATTGAGGAGGAGAGAAAATCCTCAAGCCTAGCTCAAGCTTAGGGAGAGCTCCTTGGGGAGGAGAGAGAATCCTCAAGCCTAGCTTAAGCTTAGGGAGAGCTCCTTGGGGAGGAGAGAGAATCAGGAGTATACCTCCAGGTGAGGCCAGCCGAGAGTTCCTTGGGAATCTTTCTTACTTCCTTCCTTCCCTTGCCTTATGCTTCATTCCCTTGCCCTTGGGAAGTATTATTTCCCTTGCTAGTTGGGAACTCCCTTGCCCTTGGAACCTTGTTTTAGGAGTAAAGTCTATGGCATAACTTCTTTTCATTCTCTTGGCAAGGGTGCAAGGATTGATCAACAAGGATATGGACCGAGTATAAAAGTATATTATCATTATTCTCGAACGTTTTATTCCTCTTATTGACATTTTGGGATTCAGACGCCAGGGCCCATTTATGATAAGCCCAGAATACGATGGTGACCTAACTGGATGCTTATAAATACCCCAATCATTAGTACTCAGTATTTGATTCAACATTCAATTCAAGAGAATCATTCATTCTTTCAATCAATTAAAAGCACATACATCCTTCTAGAGAGAGAAACCAAGAGCTTTCTCACTCTAGGTTATCCTTCTATCACCTTAGGTTCATGAAGAACTTAGTAGGTTTGCACTCTATAATTGAGGAGATTAAATGGGTAACACGGTAAAATCTCTTTTGTGATTGAGCCTAACATTCAATGCTCAAACATTGGCGCCATCCGCAATTTTGCTGATTACTCGACGGTTTTTTGTTGTTTCAAAGCAAAAATCTTCATATTTTTTCTTGTTTATTCTTTAATTTCATATGGCTGAAGAATTTACTCCAGTTTCCCAGGTGGTTTCTTCTGGGTTGGGGATAAATATTGATGGAGGAGAATCTCCAGTTAGAAATCTGGAAATTTCTGATGATGGCACTCAAAGAAATCCAAGTTAAAAGTTTTCAGAATTTGGTCCTAGATTTAGTGAAATCTTAAAAAGTTCAACAAATGTTGTTTTAGGTGATGGATCTGGATTACCACCCAAAGGGAGCTTTGGATCTAGCCTTGGTTCTGGTAGTGTTGGCTCACTCTTTTCCACACCTTCATCTTCTGCTACACCTCTTAACTCATTGTTCTCAACACCTCCAACCCACTCATCTGCCATTCATACACATTCTCTAAGGGGCATAATGAGTTCCAACATGGCTAGCATGGCTAGTTCTTCCTTGGTGGGAGGTCAAGCAAGTTCATCTCAATCTGTAACCATCTAGGAAAGTCATTTGTTGGAGTTGATAAAACTAGCTGCCAAGGGCACTCAGCAAATACAAACTTCATCGCCTCTTCCAACCGATTAGTTTTCTCAACTTTCTGCTGCTTTAAGCCCAGCTCAATCCCAGCCTATTCCCCAACCTCCCCCACAGCCTACAGGCATGGAGTCTATAATGAAGTTGTTGGTGGAAGAGCTAAAGAGGCAAAGGTCAGTCGAGCCTGCTCCTGAACCGGTCAACCCAGCAAAAGAGTTGTTAAAAATACTAAAGATTGCTGCAGGAGAGGAGGCGGATGAGCAAGCAAGGGTGGACACAGTACCAAAGTCTGCAACAAAGTCAAGGTTTTGTGACTGGGTAGCAAACTATGCCTTCCCAGACGGTCAGAAGGTTCCTACTATCGTTGGCACTTACGATGGCACTAGGGATCCAGAAGATCATCTCGCAATATATGATCAAGCCGTATTAACTGAAAAATGGGTGGACCGAGTGGCATGTCACTTGTTCCCCGGCACTTTGTAAGGTTATGCTTTGGAATGGTTCACTAAACTTCCTGAAAAAAAGCATCCAAGACTATGCAGACTTGAAGAAGAAATTCATAGCTCAGTTTGTCCAACAGAAGAAGCGCCAGGGAAGTCACTTGGAAGCTCACCTAATTAAACAGAGAGAAAGCGAGCCACTAAGGAATTTCATCACAAGATACACCAAGGAATGCCAGTAGATACCAGGTCTCCCTGAAAGCCAACAAGTCTCAGGTTTTACTTTAGCATTACTCCCTAGCAATCTCCAGGATGATTTAAGCAAGAGAATCCCATTGACGTTTCAAGAAGCTATTGATAAGGCGTTCGATTTCATCCGCTCCAAAGAGACTGCCTCACTAGTAAGAGGTATCACAAAGAAAGATAAGTCTGGAGGAGGATTGACTAGTGAAGAGTGGAGCCAACATGACCATAGGCGAGGGGAACGTCTGGATGAGCGTCGTGAGAAAAGGTTTGGACCATACGTCAAAGATGTACCAATTGTTAACTTGATTAAATGCCCTAGAGAAATTTTGAACACTGAGACAGTGTGTGCTACTTTCAAACCTCCCTCACAAATGGCCTTCAAGTCTGGGAAAAAGAACATGAATCAATATTGTGAATTCCATGAGGACCACGGACATGATACTAATGCATGTAGACAGCTAAAGTGGGAGATCAAGAGAGTATTGGAAGAAGGAAAGCTTGAACACTTGGTCCCAGGAGCTAAGCAGGCAAGGAAGACCTTTGCATGGCAAAGGAAGTTGGTAGAGGAGGATGATGATCCAGGAGAGCCTGAGGGCCATGTATTCATGGTCCATGAATAAGACAAAACTCTAAGTTAGTATGGCTCTCAACCCCCTCCTTAAAATACCATCTCTCCTCTTTTCTCAAGCATCTTCATTAAGTTCCTTTGTCAAGAGTTATCACTTTATTTTTAAGTATTTTCATGTCATTTTACTTCAGCTATTATGATTGTTGGTCTGATCATGTATCACAACCTTATCATTAATATTATTTTCTTTTCGAAGATATTGGTTAATAAATTGTAAAGAATATATTGTCTATGAGACAAGCTAAATGGGTAATCCGAAGGAAAATGCCAGAAGTCAAGTGCTAAGATGGAAGAAAGAATTCCTAGCCAACTTCTGACACAGATTATAAAAACCCAAGTACTTGTAAAGGCAAGAAAGACAAACAAAGTGCCTAAAGGCTAAGGCATATCTCATATGTATATGTATGAGTGGAAACTACAAAAAGGGATAAAAGCTACAAAGCAATCCCCAGCCCACACTTAAAATGATTTTCATCTTCCTCGCCCATGAGGATAAACACTTTGTAAGAATAATAATATAAAGTGGAACATCTAAGCTAAGCTTGGCTAGCACTCAGAGAATTTTCATCCTCAAGAAGGAAAGCTTAGTCAACACTTAGAAAGTTTTCATTTTTTCTCATCTACAAGATAGGAATAGAGTGCTTCTCACTGGGAAGCAAGACACAAATAAGACAAAGTCTCGCCAAAGTGTGAGTTCCAAGTGTAGCAAGCCAAAATTGGGCCCGGCTGAACACTAACAAAATTTATTCGTCTTTTTATCCATAGGATAAAAAGGTACGCACTTCTCATCGGGAAGTGATATATCTATTCATCTTTTTGTTCATCGGACAAGAAGGTAAGCACTTCTCATCGGGAAGTGATATTGATGAAGGGATAGCGAAGAAATTACTCCACCCACATCAATTACACGTCTTATTCATTCATTGGATGATAAGATAAGCGTTTCCTATTGGAAAGCGGCGCGCATAAAATTTATTCATCTTTTTATTCATCGGATAGAAAGGTAAATGCTTCCTACCGGGAAGTGAAACCATCCTCGCGAGTAATAAATTTTTAAGACCCACACGTGGGCGAAAATTAAAATAAAATAAAATTCAAAATGCAAGATTTTTTGTCAAGAAAACACTTTGTAATTGAATAGAAAGCAAAGTTCTTTCCTTTCAGACAACGTTTATGGTCCTTCTTTAGAAGACCCTCCAGTCAAGGAAGCCTTCCCAAGAAGCTCTCTAGGAAGTACCTTCTCTCCGCCCTTCTTGATAATATATATATATATATATAAGAGAAAAACTTTTTGTTATATATTATACCCTATGAAAAATGGTCCAAGAAAGAAAAAGAAAACCCTCCTTGATGGGAATGAAGAGAGGGAAAATACCTTTGCCTAAGTAAATATGCTAAAAGAAAGTGTCTCCACCCTTCTATGATTACCATCATAAAGAAAAAACCAAAGAAATAGGTTACGCAGTATAAAAAAGAAAAGGAGACGGCACCTAAGAAGAAAAAAGGGAAGAAACGGATAAAGAAATTGGAAGATCAAAGTTTGAATCTAAATTTTTGAAAAAAAAACTTAAACCCAAACTTGGGGGACTTGAAGAGGTGAGGTATAAATCCTATCTCAGAGAAGTGGTGTAGAGGGAACAGAGAGAAGAAAAACTTCTAGTTCACCTCTCGGCTCACAAGTGACACCCTTAAGAAGAAGCCCTCGGGAAAAAGTCAAAAGCAAAAGAATATTTCTTAAGAATATAAATCCCGGATGCCAAGAAAAAGGAAAAGGAAATAAAGTTCTAATTTAAAATTAAAAAAGAAAACTTTTGATTAGAACTTGGAGACGTGAACGGGTGAGTTCTTAATAACATATATAGATAAGGACAAATACTATAATCTTGGATAAGAAGAAAGAGAGGGAAGTATATCCCCAGCCGAATGGAAGCCTTTCCCTAGCCAAAATGGCCAGCCGGATTGAAGCCATTTCCGAGCTGAAACTGAGCCGGATTGAAGCCATTCCCCGAATTGGAGCCAACTTCCCGCCAATCTTAGCCATTGCCTAGCTACTCTCCCTAGCCCCTTGCTAACTACTCTCCAACCGGTTTCTTTTCTCCTTACTTGTCATATTACTTCCTTATCTTTCAAAACATCTATGAGCATCGAACACTACATGTGGACAAGGAAGGGGAGTACGGAGAGGATAAGAATATAAAGTATGAATATAAAATATTTATACTTATATTCATTTATATATATGTGTATGGCAGAGAAATACATGGTCGAGGCTTCTAAAACCTAAGAAAGAAAATATAGTTATATTTTTTTGATCCCTTTTGACTAACGAAAGAAATAAAAGAAAAAGGAAAAGAAAATTGTGGAATGAATTATCCTTTTTCTATGGCCAAGGAAATTTTAAAGTTCAAACCCAAAATTATTAGAAGTGAAATTTTGCATATGAACTTGAGGGACTTCATGGGGTGAGGTATAAATATTACCCTAAGGAAGAGGTAGTGTGGACGGAAAGAAGAGAAAATGGATGTAAGGTTGGAAAAGACACGAAAGAGACGGTTGGAATTAAAGATGATATGTGCTTGGGATGTTCTAGTGGATCTAAAGATATTGCCAAGCTGAATGCCAACCGATACCCCAAGCCCCAAGCTAAATGCCAGCCGATACCCCGAGCTGAATGCCAGCCGATTGCCAGCCACATTCCAGCTATCTCTAAGCCAATCCCACACGAAGGGTATTGTAAACACCCATGTGAATTCCCTGGCAATTATTGTCTCTTATCCTTATTAATTCCCTTGCCCTTGGGGATAATCCTCAAGCCTAGGGAGAGCTCCTTGGGGGGGAGAGAGAATCCTCAAGCCTAGGGAGAGCTCCTTAGGGGGGAGAGAGAATCCTCAAGGAGAACTCATTGGGGAGGAGAAAAAGTCCTTAAGCCTAGCTCAAGCTTAGGGAGAGCTCCTTAGGGAGGAGAGAGAATCCTCAAGCCTAGCTTAAGCTTAGGGAGAGCTCCTTGAGGAGGAGAGAGAATCCTCAAGCTTAGGGAGAGCTCCTATGGGAGGAGAGAGAATCCTCAAGTAGGGAGAGCTCCTTGGGGAGGAGAGAGAATCGGGAGTATACCTCCAGGTGAGGCCAGCCGAGAGTTCCTTGGGAATCTTCCTTACTTCCTTCCTTCCCTTGCCTTATGCTTCATTCCCTTGCCCTTGGGAAGTATTATATCCCTTGCTAGTTGGGAACTCCCTTGCCTTTGGAACCTTGTGTTAGGAATAAAGTCTATGGCATAACTTCTTTTCATTCTCTTGGCAAGGGTGCAAGGATTGATCAACAAGGATATGGACCGAGTTTAAAAGTATATTATCAGTATTCTCGAATGTTCTATTCCTCGTATTGACATTTTGGGATTCAGACGCCAGGGCCCATTTATGATAAGCCCAGAATACGATGGTGACCTAACTGGATGCTTATAAATACCCCAATCATTAGTACTCAGTATTTGATTCAACATTCAATTCAAGAGAATCATTCATTCTTTCAATCAGTTAAAAGCACATACATCCTTCTAGAGAGAGAAACCAAGAGCTTTCTCACTCTAGGTTATCCTTCTACCACTTTAGGTTCGTGAAGAACTTAGTAGGTTTGCACTCTATAATTGAGGAGATTAAATGGATAACACGGTAAAATCTCTTTTGTAATTTAGCCTAACATTCAGTGCTCGAACATCAGGCGTATCACGCTTCACAAGTGCCTCACATCCACAGACTCTTAAGTAAGACAGATTAGGGACATTTCCATGCCATAATTCATATGGTGTCTTGTCAACCTTCTTGGTTGGGACCATATTGAAAATGCGTACAATAGTGTCTAGAGCATAATCCCAAAACAAAAATGAGAGAGTCGTAAGGCTCTTCATAGATCTCACCATGTCTAGCAAGGTTCGAATTCTCCTTTCAAACACTCCATTATATTGAGGAGTGTATGAAGGAGTAAGCTGTTGGACAATTCCACATGCTTTTAGATAATTCTTAAACTCTTGACTTAAGTATTCACCACCTCGATCCGAACGAAGAATCTTGATGGTTTTGCCAAATTAGGGTTTTAGACTTGGTGACCAAGTAATCTCAAGGCCAAAACCCTTGAGAATTTTTGGCCATCTCTATTAAGGAATTAGAGCCCAACTCTAATTTCCTTATTTCACATTTAACCTCTTTTTAATTAATTAAATACAATTAACCTTTTAACTTATTTAAATTAATTATTTCGTGATCAAACTAATTAATATATTACTTTAATATATTAACTAATAATATAGAGTTACCGTGTCTTTTTGTGTGACCCCGTAGGCTTAAATCATTTTCGGACATACGTTCATTTTACGTGATTATATACTAACAGATTCTAATCATAATATTGGTAAATTTATCAGGTTGATTTTCGATATGAGATGATAAACAATAAGATAATTGTTGTGAAAGGATTTTTATACGAAACAAATTATATAATGATCGAATGAGGTAAACGTGAATATATATTATATATGCTTCATTTATAACTAGCAATGTGCCCGCACGATGCGGCGTTGTTGTAGAGGCATATGCGTTGTTAGCGGCAGCGACTGGTGGTAGCGGCGGTGGCAGTAACAATATGGTTATTAATGTAAAGTAATTTTTTTAAAAGAAGGTAGTGTAGTTATCTTAAGGGGTGAGGGATGTATGTTGGTTTAGATGCGGGAATAAAAGACTATTCAATTTTCAATTAGCCCTTTGATGCGTTTCCAAATACGACTCCTCTCATTTCCAATCGTTTTCATTACTTCGTTTAAATGATTTCTGCGGTAACTAATTTCATTAAGGGTATTATAGTTATATTAGGTGGAGATATTCAAATTAGTGAATAAAGAAGATGGGTAGTTTTGGTGGATCAAAGTTCTTTTTTGAGAAAACTAGAAGAGTCAAATGATTTATAAGGCTATATAAATATATAATTATAAATGTTATCAAATGTTTTTTTCTTTTGAACACGTTTTTGACCGATTAAACGAGAAACCATTGAACTCTTATGAATCTAGCTATACAACCATTCATTTTTTTGGGAAAGTTTGGTGAAAAATGACACACATAAAATTGTACTGTCACTACTAGAATTTTGGGTTGATGATGCATTATTCATGATGGTAAGTTGATGAATAATTTTTTACATCCATAAAAGTTATAGAAAAATTTTTATTATTGGGATGAATGACTTTTTTTTTTAAATATTGATTTATTTCAACCTAAGCAAAAGCTTTTTTTCATACACTTAATATAATCAAGAAAAATGGAGAGAAAGATGTTTTAAAAATTAAAATTTTGTGTATATATAAAGAAAAAAAAAGCTATCAATAATCTTTTACCATTGAAAATGCTGAATTTTTTTTTGTTGAGATGGTCGTTTTTCAAAGATGTTTTGTCAAACAAGTTTTATAAAAAAGATTGTAAAACAAGGTAAACCGGTACTCGGAGTACCGGTTTCAAATTTTTGGCTTAAACCCGGTATTCACAAAACGGGTTTCAGAAAAAGCACTCTGAACCTGGTAGTAGTATTACCGGTTTCAGAGGTACACTGTGGCTTTTCAGAAGTGTTCAGACGATGTGACAAGGCGGGGTACCAACGTTGACTAGCTACAGTTGTCTCACGCAACAAAATCGAAATCGGTATTGCCAAAACCAGTTTCGAATCAGGTATTTATATATAGATCAGTTTTCTTTTAAGCATTTGAAACAAATAACTTATAAAACATTATCAGTTTTGTTTTTAAAACAAAACTTATGGCTTCTTCATCATAATCTGAACCATTATCACCTCTTTCATTAATATTTCATGCGTTGAAATCGCAATGTAAAGAGGATATAGACGACGGGTATGAACTTTACCACAAAATTAATGATTGTAAGCTTCTTATGGTAAAGGAAGCTCGAACATAAGAAGAAAATAAAAGAAACAAGGAAAATTGGCAGTGGAATCATTATAAGTGAAGAAATGCATACCGAATATATTGAGTCTACATTACTAAGCATCGATAAAATAACTTCTGAAGTTCAGAAACTGTTAAAGTTGATTGATAAAAATTGGCAGTGGAATCATTATAAGTGAAGAAACGCATACGCGACATATTATAAATTGTTAGCCAAAGACGGTTTCCGTTAGAAAATTTATGTAGTATTTTGAATATGTATTATTTTTATCTAAGTTTTATATCGTTATTTTGAATATGTATTTATTTTGATGTAAGTTTTATATCGACTATGATGTTTTTTTATAAAATATCAATTAAAAAACATTATAAAAAAACATAATATTTATCTTATTGACAAGCAGATTTTTATTAATAAAAACATTAAAAAAAATACATAATATAATATTTTTAGCAACCCCCCCCCCTCCCCCCCCCCCCTCGTTCCACATCATGGTGGGGCACGACGAACTCTGCGACTTCTTCGTGGACGCACATGTTGTTCTTGTTGTTGTTTTTCTTAATCTCCTTCGTCATTTCCTAAATTTGTAACTGGGTGTTGAGAAGAACTTGAAAAAGAAGATAAGTTTTGTATTGGAAAAGGAGAGAAGTTTCATGTCGGTTGACCACTATATGAGTAATGCTACTACCCGGTTCAAAGTGTTTTTTCTAAAACCGGTTTTGCGAATACCGGGTTCGAGCCAAAAATTCGAAACCGATACTCCCAGTACTGGTTTACCTTGGTTAACAAAAACTTGTTTTCGAAAACTTCTTTGACAAAACACCATTAAAAAACGACCGTTTCAAAAATTTCCAGAAAATGCTTTGAGATGTATTTTTGGGAAGACAAGATGTGCTACAAAAGGCTCGCTAAAAAGACAAAAGCACCACATGTTTTGACTTTAAACTATGACTTTTTTTACTATGAGTTTTTGGGACGTCGCAAAAGCCACCTTATTTCATTAACTTTTTCATTTTTCGTTTTCCCTCCACTTCAGAAATCTCTTGCCTTGCTTTCTAACTAAATTTATTGGATGAGGAATTTCCTGGTAACCGTTATATAAATTATACATATGTATATTTGTATTGTATAATTCATTTATCTTGTAATTAAGAATTGTTACGGGTACTGCACAATTTTCCTAAAATCCTACTAAAATAGGTTTTCTGTTAATTATACTTGAAGCATCACTACTGCCAACTTGAGGCAATAGAGACCGGTCAAATAGATAGAGACCCGATGTTTTATAAAATAATGGTCTCTAAGTCTAAACAACTAGTCTCTATATGTACAAGGTATAGAGACCAGTTAAGTAAAGATTAGAGACCTGGAGGTTACAAAAACACCTGTCTCTAAACTTCAAAAACTTTAGAGACTAGTTACTTTTTAACAATCCGATCTCTATAGTATTTTTATTCTATAACTAAACAATTTAACATTTTCATTCCAATAACTAAACACTTTAACATTATTTCCTTCAACATCCCTCTACAAATCAACTCTCACCTACCACCTCCTTTACCTATGGCTGCCGGATTTTTTCCCAGTAGACCGGAGGGTCTCTCACGTTTTCACCTTTTTTTTTCATTTCTACAAATCGTGGATCTTAGATTCTCAAGCAAGATCTAGGATCTTGTACTAGTTGTTAAAGTTTTTGGCAAGATCTAAGATCTAGAATCTTTGTCTTACTTTTGCTTGTCCATCCAAAGCCTCACCAGCCCATCAGCATATAAGCACAAATTACAGGTATCGATCTTGTTATAATAACTTTTATTATATGTATAGGAAAGATTCGTCCAATACTTTTTGTCAAATGGAAATTTATTTTAAGCTTGATTGCTGCAGGTTGCTTTGCATTTTCAGATCTCCAAACTTTATATTTGAGAATGCATTTTGGCACAAGCAAATTACGGCTTTTTGCAAGCTTTGTTTATGTTGTAATGTTGTATGTGTGTCTTATAAACATTTCAAGCATTTCAGGAGGTAGTATTTGTATATGTACAACAAGAATCAATATATGCAAGCAAATTTTCATATTGTAAATGAAGTTGTAGAGATCTAATATCTAGTAGTTTATTTTTGTTTACATAGTATATTTTGTTGTGTGTTTATAAATTGTATCATTTGGATTTAATAAAGATATAGTAATACTATTCAAGAAAATAACATTTTATTGATAATCAGTTCGAATTACATACAAAGAAAAGAAAAGAATTAAAAATTACAAACAACTAAGATTACACCAAACAAAATATAGAAAGTAAGAACAAAGAAAAGGGCACTGGCTGAAAATTCTATTAAACAGAGGTCCCTTAAAACAGATTTCGGGCTACCCAAGTAAACCCGTCTGTTTTCCAAGGTATAAGAGGCACAACAATTAGTACTGCCGCAGTTAACTTAGCACCTGACATGATACCTTCAATAAGAAAACGAAATGAAGAGAAGGAAGGAAATTTAGTTAGGGGATCTAGAGTGTTTCTGGTGTTGGTGTTGGTGTTATTGTGGTTGTGTTGTATGAGCCACTACTTAATGTAGAAGTAGTTTGCAACAGGTTGTTACACCTATCGCAACAGGTGGCAAGACTTGAGCAAGTCACACCATGTCACGCCAGGTGGATTCCACTGAGCTGTGTAAGTCAAAACCGAGCTAGCCAAAAACGTCACATTACGCCTCATCATCCACGGTCTCGGTCCCGGTTTCGGTCTCTGGTGCGGGCTTATCGGGTGCTTTGCACCCTCCTTGCCCACTTGGGGTATAGCCCTTATAAGGAATTATTATTCCTCCAACATCCTCCTTATAAACACACTTTCAACTTCATTTTAACATATCTATTCACTTGAATATTTAATGTTATATTATTTAAACATGTTAAATAATAATATACATAAAATATCCAACAAAAGATTGGTTCAGATTTGAAATTGTTTGGCTATATTTTAATTGGGTTAACTAAGTAAAAGTAAAGTAAAAGTAACTACTCAGTGCCGCCTTCCGCGGGTTTTGAGCTCTAATACTTCAACGGTGTATGGGGGAGGTTTAGATGTAGGCAGACCTTACCTCTACCAAAGTAGAGAGGTTGCTTCCAGCTTCTACCTAAATGGTAGAAAAGATCCTCCAACCTTTGCATGGGATGAGGATCAAACCCATGACCTCTGTCTCCAGAGGCAAGGGTGTTTACCACTGATCCAACCATGCTGCTTTAAATTGGGTTAACTAAGTATTGGCTGAAATATTAATTATTATTTTTTTAAACCTAAAATAGAATAGAGACTAATTTGTATGTAATTAACAGGTCACTATAAGAAGTATACAGACCGGTTAACAACCAGTCTCTATATAAGAGACCACTATTCATAAAGACCGGTTGTATAACTGGTCTTTATGAACCAAACCACTGGTCTCTATTGTCTTTTTATTTCAGAAATCACTAGTCAATTCATGTCACATTTGATTAATCAAATTCTGCAATTAATAAAAAGTCAACCCTTGAAACACCCAGTAAATTCAATTGTCTTCTATTAATTTAATCATATCTACTACCAATCTACCATAAAGATTCACACAGGATAAAGTTTCTAGTCATTCTGATTTGGAACCTATTCAAGCAAAAAAAAAAAACCACTAGTAGTATACCTTTTTATCCTTCAATAAGTTTCAACCTACCGTATAAACTTGTTATTGGATCATTTTGATTCAAATCTTGTTAACGTTGTAAGAAACGAATGAAATATCAATTTTGTGGTAACAATTATGAAGTTGAATGTAAAACTTATCTAAACAAAAACATGGAGTACTATGAATCCTTATGACTTTTCACTAACAAAGTAACAAGAAATTTAATTTTGAATCCACTGCGCCGCATGCCCGCATATAAATGAAGGCGCATATAAATGAAATTTCGTCTGCACGTTGCACTAGCTTCTATTCTAGTATTGCATATGGAAATAGGGGAGTGATATATTTACAACTGTTTTTTGCCATTCACAACAAATGTATATGTTGTATTGTATAGTGTACAACTGTATAAAGCACGTATTGTTGTGAATGGCTAAAAATTGTTGTATTGTTGTAGATATATCACTTCCCATGGAAATATTCTTGTTACTGAAATTCAATCCGATATTTTCGTGTGATCAGAAACAAATGAAGTTGGGATTGGGTTGTGTAGTGGAACAAAAGAGAAAAGAAAAGGAAAAAGTGTTATTTGGTTCTGACACTTTTATATATTGCTTTAAAAC
Organism: Erigeron canadensis; assembly: GCF_010389155.1. Classification (NCBI taxonomy): domain Eukaryota; kingdom Viridiplantae; phylum Streptophyta; class Magnoliopsida; order Asterales; family Asteraceae; genus Erigeron; species Erigeron canadensis. Next base: position 11,548,589 of record NC_057765.1, read on the forward strand.
GTGTCTTGACTGAAACATTATATTTAACAACCAACAAATTAATCTTCTAGTGGCAATGATGTTTGTTTTTTTACAAGTTGTTTAATTTCATGTTTGATTTTTACATTAGGCAGATTAGGAGGTGACTACAAGTATTTATTTTCTAACTTATGATAAAGTTTGAGTGAGTTTTCTTTTCATATCTTTTGGTTATAGATATTTTTCATCGAGAGATTTAAACTGGAAAATAACTTATTCTGGATTATTAGGTTGATTTTGTAAAAGTATATATCATTTCCCTAAGAAATACATATAAACATTTTATTTTCTATATTTGACTTTATGTAAACAGGTATAAAAGTAGCTTGATGAGTTGATGTAATAGCACATACATGAACTTATAATTAACAAATATTATTTGAAAATTTTAACTATAATTTTTGTCTATTAAATTTCGGATAAGATCATAATATATGATGATGGACGTAACAACGTCATTTAAATAAAAGGAAGTAACAATGACGGGCTCAAACTTTTTTGATGACGAAATAAAAAGTTATAAGAACACATTAGTACATGTTGATGCACTATGAAATATTCACAAATGAGTAGCCAAACAAATGAATGCCTTAACAATGATGATCATTAATGGGCAGTTTGTGTCACTTCTTCTTTTTGTAAAGAAAGTATATTACATAATTCTTCAATAGAAAACTTAACTTTAAAATTGGTCACATAACTCCCATGTCACTTGTCAATTATCTCAAACTACAAATTAATGTTATTATAAATATTTATAAGCAAAACCAGTAGTCTTTAATCTATACTAAAAGTATAATCGTGCAATACGACGTTGGTGGTCAACGGTGAAAAAGGATGGTTGATCACCATAAAGTTGAATGATAACCCATTAGTGTAGTAAATGTGAAATTGAGGGATATTATTAGTGCGGTAACTATGAATAAGTTACTACTATTTAGTTTATAATTAGTTATAGATATAGATGTTTTAGTGACCTTTTTTAAGATGAGTTTCATTAAGTCAATTGAATAGTATCAAATCTAACAAAACCAATTCAATAATAGTAAACTATCACTCTAATAGCATTCACAATGCACTCATCCTTCTTCACTCATCCTTCTGCCATGTTAGAATATGAACATATAAACATATAACAATTTATGAGTACGTAGCGGAAAGAAGCGTATATGTAATCAAATTAATTAACAAAGATAGAATTGAAACGTGTATATTTGCGCAAAGCTTTCAATAAAATTATTAATAAATAGATTATTATTATTGTATGGTTTAAAATAAAACCCCTCTATGATCACACAGTAGACACCCTTATACCGTATGTTAGTACCCGAATCACGATGAAAGAAACTCCTTTGTTTATTCTCTTAGTTCAAAACCCATCAACCGCTATGTGCAGCTATAATATCACGATGAAAGAAACTCCTTTGTTTATTCTCTTAGTTCAAAACCCATCAACCGCCATGTGCAGCTATAATTAATGCTTTCATTAATTAGATATGTAAGTCCTACATATATATTTGAATGGCACAAATCGAAAACCCCTTCAATGTAAGTTTCGGCCGAACCAAAATAAGAGAAAGAGAGAGGAGAGAATTGCTTATATAATTGTATGAAAAACTCTTAGAATTAGTCTCTATTTTTAGGTTAATTAGTTAGGGTTTTAAATTTGATGGGCAAGAAATTTTAAAGGGTTTCCAAGCCTTATAATTTTCGGCCCTATCACTTTAGAATTAGGAAACTTCCACTAATTTTTAATTACACTTAAACACCTCCTCTTTAACTAATTAAATCCATAATTAATTAATTCGTGATTATATTTTTAATTAATATATTACATAATACATTAATTAATAATATAGAGTTACCGTGTCATTTCGTGTGACCCCGTAGGCTTAAACTATTTCCGGACATACGTTTATATTTAACATGATTACACTCCAACAGCTCCCACTTGAGCATGCTATTTATAAAAGCAATAACATTGGTTAGCGTCTAGCAACACGCCAATGTTGCCGGAAATATTTAAGAATAGTTTCTTAAATTGCCAATTTGAAATGATTTAGTCTTTAACATCTCTTTGTTCAAATACCCTTGTTATATATGTTTATGGATCAATGTCATTTCATAAATTAACGAATATGTTTCTCATTTCTACCATTAATCAAGATTACCAAATTAGTCAAGACCTCCTCTTGAGTTCATTTGGGTATGGCCGTACAAACATCTTAATTAATTAATGAGGGCGCTAAATGGTATCATACTTGAGTTGCAAATTGAAGGATTAAATCATGTATTGACTACAAGTGTCTGGCCATGTCATTTCTTAACACTTCTGAAAATAGCCCTTTATTACTACCTTGTTCAGGACAGTTAGAACTATATCTAAAAATGCAATCCACACATGCATAACTCACTTGTATCTCAAGTCTAAGGATAAATAAAGTAACCATTTCACGAATTTCACTTAATAACACCGATCCATAAAATGAAAATTCGTTAGTGGGGTATGTCCAATATTCCCATTTGAATATTATGTGAGTTTGGTACGATATCCACCATCTCAAAATATTCCCTTAAATATTTTTACCAATCTCTCACAATTGTCTTATTTTTAATCATATTCTCATATAATTAATCGACAATGTATGTTTAGAATAGGGATAATGGCATATGAATGTAACCACCTATGACAAAATGGTTATGTAATGTAGTAACCTACTCAGGTGGCTATGTAATGTATGCACCTATGTTTTTTTTGGCTTTACTATATAAAATATGTACGGACCTTACATAGTATAGCCAAAAAAATTATATAGATCCTTACATTGATTGACCCAAATAAAAAGTCCTTACATAGTATAGCCAAAAAAATATAGGTGCATACATTACATAGCCATCTGAGTAGGTTACTACATTACATAACAATTTTGTCATAGGTGGTTACATTCGTATGCCATTATCCCTTTAGAATATTCGACTAATATTCATGGATCTAAATATGCAAATATAGGACACAATTATTATAAAAATGAAACTACTTATACCGTGTATAAAAATTCATTTATTGAAAATAACAATTGTTTAACATCTCACTATTCAAATACCAACAACAGATTTACATGATATAACCAACAATATCAAAGACCAATGCCCTCGGCATGCTTATTGAGCTTTCCCTTCGACAATGCCTTTGCAAAAGGATCCGGTAAGTTATAATCTGTGTGAACTTTGAGTAATTTGATTTCACGAGATTCGATTTGCTCACAAACGTAGTGATATCTTCTTTGGTAATGTCTAGCACCTTTTTGAACCCCAGGTTCATTGGCAATGATAATTACTCCTGAATTATCACAGTACATATCCATAGGTGTGTTATTTGAGGATTATCATGTTAAAATCCGAAAATAAACTTTCTAATCCAGACAACCTTCATGTCATCTTCTCTGACACGACAATATACTCATATTCTATCACATAAATAGCAACAGTGGTTTGCTTTTAGCTCATAACATTCCACCGTGTCTTCATTTAAAATGAATACGTATCCTGTTAAGTCCAGATTTACTGGACTCGCTCCAGAAGTAACTACTAGAGCCCTCTGAAGATTTGTCCAAAAATTATGTGAAAACCAGTGAACAACTTACTTGTATAGAAATCTGGATTCCACCAGATTTGTTCATTGGACTTCACTCCAGTCAAGATCTTTCCGCTGAAAAACATTCTCACTGAAGTCTGAAGAAAGAAGTCTGTCAAATAGCGGAGCTCACTGGAAGACTTACCAGATCTCCTGACTGGAGTCCTTGTCAGTGTTCTAGACCTTACAAGTCTGAACACTGATTACGAGGAATTGACTTTATGCCTTTACATGCCTTTAACCGGACAATCCATTTGTCTTTTGTTAAAAATCTTACACGCATGTAAAGGTGGTTGGTTAATTAGAAGACAAGTCACTATCATGTGACTTTATTCTTGTACTTTAATCAATGCTTTTAAGGAATTAATGTAATTTCCTTAAATGCATGTAACCATATTTGTACGGCAAAATAATATTATATTTATTCTTTTTGCCTATAAATACCAAGTCACTTCCTCGTCCAAATCACATACTTTTGCAATTTGGTGCCTTTGCTCAAATACTCTCGATCTAAACAGTCATACTTCACAACTTTAAGTATTTCGATCAAAGAGTTTATTTAGCAAAGATTAGATTACTTGTAATTCATAGGTTGTTTAGATACTTACTTTGTAATATCTTGTTCCGCAACAACCTTGTATTTTATTTAACATCAATAAATAAAATACACTTGAAAATTACATTGTGTCTCACCATTTACTTATTTGCTTATCTTTATATTGCCCAAAGAAGAGAAGAACTGAAAAATCTCCAACAACAAGTAAGGAGTAATGCAACTGCTCTGGAGCATGAATATAGGAAGAAAGTCAAGGGTTTGCCCAAGGCACCAGTCAGAAAAACCAAAGCTGCCAGAGATGCAGATCTCAGTACCTTCATTCCCTTGAACACAGCTAAAAGGATTAATAAAGAAAAATTTCAACAAGTTGCTGAACAGAGAAAGGTGTCCAGGGAAGTGGATGAAATGGTGAAAATGGCTCAGACAAAGGAAAAGTATGAACATTTGTTACAATTTAGAGTTGATGTCCGACCAATAATGGGTGCTGAGATCCATCTGGCAGAAAATCATGATAACTTCTCTAAGTTCCATGTCAAACTCTTCAGATAAGGGAACTTTACTGATGAAAGAAAAGACACCTCAATCAGAGCAGTGTTTCTAGAAGTGCCTCTAGTGAACAATGTTTATATGTCAGCTTCTTATCACTGATGGAACCGAAGAAGATTGACGAGGCAATGAATGACCCAAGCTGGGTGATAGCTATGCAAGAAGAGCTTCACCAGTTTGAACGAAATAAAGTTTGGAATCTGGTTCCTCCTCCAGTTGGCAAGAAAGAACTAATTGGAACCAGATGGGTCTTCAGGAATAAAGTTGACGAAAATGGTCATGTGGTCAGAAATAAGGCTAGATTGGTGGCACAATGGTACGTCTAGATAGACCTTGACTTTGAAGAATCATTTGCACCAGTAGCAAGGTTAGAAGCCATCAGAATGTTTTTAACCTTTGCTGCTCATCATAAATTCAAGGTCTACCAGATGGACGTAAAAAGTGCATTTTTGAATGGAGAATTAGAAGAAGAAGTTTTTGTCAAGCAACCACCAGGCTTCATTGATGAAAAGCATCCACATTGGGTATATCGTCTGGACAAGGCACTGTATGGCCTCAGACAAGCCCCTTGAGCCTGGTATGATACTCTGACCAAACACTTATCAGAAAATGGTTTTAAAAGAGGTGCAATTGACAATACCTTATTTATTCTTCGTGAAAGAGGTAATCTTCTGTTGGTACAAGTTTATGTTGATGTATTATTTTTGGTTCTACTAATGAATCTTTGTGCAAGAAATTTTCAAAAATCATGTCTTCAAAATTTGAAATGAGTTTAATGGGTGAATTAACATTTTTTCTTGAACTCCAGATTAAACAAACCAGTGATGGTATTTTTATTAATCAAGAAAAATATGTTAGAGATATTTTAAGAAAAATCGATATGAATTCTTCACCCTCAAAATCAACTCCTATTTCTGCACCTTTAATAATAGATTCAGACCCTGATAGGAAGCCAGTGAACACCACTGTCTATAGAGGCATGATTGGTTCACTAGTGTATTTAACTGCCAGTAGACCAGATATAATGTTTGCAACATGTCTTTGTGCCAGATATCAGTCTAACCCAAAAGAATCTCATCTGGCGGCTGTAAAGCACATTTTGAAGTACCTTAAGGGTACTCCCAGTTTGGGTCTTTGGTATCCCAAAGGCTCAGGCTTAGATCTAATGGGTTATTCAGATTCAGATCATGCAGGTTGTAAGATAGACAGGAAATCCACTACTGGTGGATGTCATTTCCTTGGTGGCAAACTAGTGAGTCGGACCAGTAAGAAGCAAACTTCAGTTTCTTTATCCACTACTGAAGCAGAATATGTGTCTGCAGCCAGTTGTTGTGCTCAGAGACTTTGGATGAAGCACCAGTTGCTTGATTATGGTATTAAGTACTCAAAGACTCCTATCTTTTGTGACAATACCAGTGCCATTGCTATCTCAAACAATCCAGTCATGCATACCAAGACGAAACACATTGATGTCAGGTATCATTTTATTCGCGATCATGTAATTAAGAATGATGTTGAAATCCACTTTATTCCCACTGATAAACAACTTGCTAACATTTTTACAAAACCTTTGGATGAGAAAACGTTTCAAAATTTTGTCAGTGAGTTGGGAATGTTGAACCCTTAATCTGGAACCTTGTTATGAACGCCTTTGTGACACTGGCAGGGTTCTTTGATTTCAGATTTATAATCTATACCAGTAAAGCTATCGAACGCCTTTGTGATACTATCTTTGCACTGATAGATTTATGGATCACCATTCCAGGGGGAAAGACTCAGACCACATTTTGTTTATATATATCTAAGTTTCAGGGGGAATTTATTAATTTATTTTTCTCACTGGACAAATTTTTCTGAAAAATATTTCTAGTACCTTGTAAATGTGTCCCTCTCATTAATACTGGATAAGTTGATGTGCATGTTTGAAGTAACTTCTGTTGCTTTGTAAATGTGTACCTCTCATTTGTTTATATTAGTTGATGTGTATGTTTGAGGATTACCAGAATGGTCAATCCGGGTACTTACTGGAGTGTCCCTCCAGTGTACCATTAATGCATGTTCTACTGGCCTAATCCACCAGTGAAACTAGAGTGTCCAGTCAACCTCCAGATGCATTAAAATGAGTCTGTGTGTGTCAAATCATTTCTTTTTTAATATTTAAGGATAGTGCATGCCAACCTTACAAATTTTTCATCTGGACAGTTACTGTTCAGCTTACGTAGCATGACACTTTAAATTTAAATGATGGTTTTTGTTACTTTGGGAAGACAAAAAGTGTTAGTGGGTATTTTTTTGTGGGCTGTCAACCGTCATACATTTATGTGTGATGGGAAACATTAAATGCGGATGTCAAAACCGATCAAAACTGTTTTGAACTTTTTCAAACTTACCGTTTTGAATTCCATTTTCTCTTTCCTCTATAAATACTCGCATTTACCTTCACTTTCAGATTTATCTCGAAAAATCATTTACTCCCAAATCTTCAAATTCTTTCATTTATTTCCTTCTTCATTTACTCTCCAATCATCATCATCTCTCTTATTAAATTTCTGCTTTCACTTTCATTTTCATAATATCTAAAATGGCTACTAAACCATCTCCTAAAAATCCTCTTGCTGCAAACTATAATTATGCCGATAATGTCAAGAAGGCATCTCATATATCTCTTTCTGCTGATGCCATCCGCATAAATATGAATAACTGGATGGCAAAACTCTCAACAAATCACACTGCCACTTCTATCATTGGAAGGTTGAACACCTTCTTCTTGAGTAGTCCACTCTATGGTGCCCTAACTCTAAATCCGGGCAAAATGTATCATGAATATCTCTGTGAATTCTGGTATACTGTTGTGTACGTGGAAAGTGATGAATCCATCCACTACACCCTAAAGCAAGGCACCAAACACTTCACCGTTACTGTTGATTCCCTCAGAGATGCCCTGAGGATGAATTATTTTGATGAAAATGAAATGCCCATTGAGATTCCATCTGGAATACCAGGGAGGTATGCAGGTTGATGGGGCACACAGAAATAGTGGACGAGAATGGTCAGCTGCTTAGGAAGGGCACTATATATATATGAGCAGGCTGACAGACTCATGGAGGTATTTCTTCACTCATCTTGTTAAGTGTTTGGGTGGCAGTTCTGGAGGTCTGGATCAGATTAACCAGACACAGCTCCAGATTGCTTACTGCCTATGGAATGGATACAGGGTGGACTTTGCCCAGATCTTCTTTAATGATCTGGTGGACAGACTGAGGGTCAAGAGCAGGAAGGCCTTCATTCCTTACATTCGATTTTTGTCCATCATATTCAGGAGGGCCATGAAGAATGAGTACAATGTAAATACAACTCATTTTTCAATGTGTGAATATCTGAGGGACCTCAACCAGTTGACCTCATCTCCTACTGAGGTCGACATCCCATCGGTGATGCTCTATCAGTTCAAAATTCAAGAAGATGCAATTGCATCATCACCTGATGAGGTGGTTGCTGGTGAGCCTCATAATGATGAGGAAATTGTTGATGATGGTACTGCTGAAAGGGTGCAACCTATTTCCCAGATCGCCCCAGATCTTCAGCAGCCTGGTGTGAATGTTGTTGAAATATCACCTAACCCCACCAGGCCAAGGAATAGAACTCGTCGTCTGAGGAGAGACGGAGTTCTGGTATCAACCCTTCCAGAATCTACTCATCAAGATTCTGGAGAAATGGGTCAGGAGACTGCCCCAGTAACCACTTTCCCAGTACAAGTAGAAGGAAGTGGTGAAGAAGAAAGAGGATCTGGATCACCTCTTGTTATTCCAGTGGCAATTGCTGAAAGTGGGGACATCATGGCTGCTGATGGGTCTCTGATTGTTGAAGAAGTTGAAGGGGAACAAGTTAGGCAGGTTGAAGGAGAGAATCTGGAGCAGGTGGCTCAGATTGATTTGAATGTTGGGGTGGAGAATGTACAAGTAGAGGACCAGGCAGGTGGAACCGGCCCAGATTGGGATATGGTTGACTCTCCACTGTCTGAGGATAATGATTTTGATGTGAATATGACTTTTCTGGGAGAAGAAGAAATTGATCGCACCATCCACTCTGTCTCCCAGTCAATTCTTTCTGATATGCCTCCTCCACCCCCAGTAAATACACCAACACCCCTTCCAGAACATACAACAACAATTCTTGAATCACCCTCTGCACCAGAAAATCAACATTCTGAACCACTGGCAGTCACCCAACCAACTGAAAATATCACAAGGGTGTTGCCAGTATCATCAATCACCAGAATCACCAAGCCTTCCAGTGGTCTTTCCTCTTCTTCTTCAACCGAGGTCCAAGGCCTTTTTGATAAGGTGGCGGACCTGGAGAGATCACTTCACGCTTTTTCTCAAGTTATTTCTGACTTCAAATATATAATTTCCAATAATCTTAAGTCAGAAATGAACATTTTTGCTGGTAACGAGAAAATAGTCTTTGAGAAGCTGGATGAACTTGTCTTGGCAACAAATAGAAATTCTGAATCAGTACAAGTTGCAGTCCAGGGAATCAAGGAGGATGTGGTAAGAAGTGTTCAGACTGCCATTCAAACTGAAGTTGCTCAACCTCTGGCAAGTCTGACTGGTGATGTTCAGAATTTGACCACCAGACTAAGCTCTCTGGGGAGCAGGCCAACCCTGGAGAACAACTCAGTGGTCAGCACCCTCAGTGATGAAGTTGTTAGGAAGTTCAGAGGAAATATGTTGAAAGAAATCATTGAGGAGGTGTCTGAAACTCTCCTTAGAAATCTCCGAGATGGGTTGTTGCCTGAAGTGTCTAGATGCCTTGGATGACGTCTATATTCGATCCATGTATGCTCAGGATGAACAAGTATATGATTCTGAAATTTATGGGGTGAGCATACTGGATCTTATTGCCCAGAGAAGAGAAGAACTGAAAAATCTCCAACAACAAGTAAGGAGTAATGCAACTGCTCTGGAGCATGAATATAGGAAGAAAGTTAAGGGTTTGCCCAAGGCACCAGTCAGAAAAACCAAAGCTGCCAGAGATGCAGATCTCAGTACCTTCATTCCCTTGAACACAACTGAAAGGATTAATAAAGAAAAATTTTAACAAGTTGCTGAACAGAGAAAGGTGTCCAGGGAAGTGGATGAAATGGTGAAAATGGCTCAGACAAAGGAAAAGTATGAACATTTGTCACAATTTAGAGTTGATGTCCGACCAATAATGGGTGCTGAGATCCATCTGGCAGAAAATCATGATAAATTCTCTAAGTTCCATGTCAAACTCTTCAGAGAAGGGAACTTTACTGATGAAAGAAAAGACACCTCAATCAGGGCTTTTGGGTGGTCAGAGTTAAGAGAGATTAGGCTTTCATTCAGGGGTAAAGATGTCTCCCAGGATGTGAAATACTTTATGAAGAGGATTGGCAAGGAATAGATGAGGAAGGAGTTGATGGAGATGGAGCTGGGCTTAAGGACTTCTCTTACTTCGTCTTCATCTCCAGGTGTAAAGAGTAAGGCCATTGAAGAGCCAGCTGGGCATGTTGAAAAGAAATAGGCCTGACTCTGATATTGTACTTGTATTTATTTTAATGTTGATAAAATTGTAACTTTCCTCCAGTTGATGTCTGTAAATATAAGTTGCAATTCCTATTTTTTTCAAAAGTACTTATCCAGATTAAGTCTAGAAATTAAAATGTACAAACTGGGAACACTGATGATCTATAAAGTGGCTCTCCAGAAATTTAAATTAGACTTAGTCAAATTTTTCAACGATTCTTCAAGCACAAACTTGTATAGATAAAAGCTTGAAAATCTTTGCATAATTTCTAAACAAATAGGGGGAATTTGTTAGGTCCAGATTTACTGAAGATTTGTCCAGAAATTATGTAAAGACCAGTGAACAACTTACTTGTATAGAAATCTGGATTCCACCAGATATGTTCACTGGACTTCGCTCCAGTCAAGATCTTTCCACTGAAGAACATTCTCACTGAAGTTGAAGACTGAAGTCTAAAGAAAGAAGTCTGACAAATAGCGAAGCTCACTGGAAGACTTACCAGATCTCCTGACTGTAGTCCTTGTTAGTGTTCTATACCTTACAAGTCTAAACACTGATTACGAGGAATTGACTTTATGCCTTTACATGCCTTTAACCGAACAATCCATTTGTCTTTTGTTAAAAGCCTTACACGCATGTAAAGGTGGTTGGTTAATTAGAAGACAAGTCACTATCATGTGACTTTATTTCTTGTACTTTAATCAATGCTTTTAAGGAATTAATGTAATTTCCTTAAATTGCATGTAACCATATTTGTACGAAAAAAAGAAATATTATATTTATTCTTTTTGCCTATAAATACCAAGTCACTTCCTCGTCCAAATCACATACTTTTGCCTATAAATACTCTCGATCTAAACAGTCGTACTTCACAACTTTAAGTATTTCGATCAAAGAGTTTATTTAGCAAAGATTAGATTACTTGTAATTCATAGGTTGTTTAGATACTTACTTTTAATATCTTGTTCCGCAACAACCTTGTATTTTATTTAACATCAATAAATAAAATACACTTGAAAATTACATTGTGTCTCACCATTTACTTATTTGCTTATCTTTATATTGCTTAAGTACGTATTACGTTATATATTCTTGCATTTATATTAATCGTAATACTAGTCCAATCTAGTGCTTACTTGACGTTTAATACTAGTCATCTCTAGTGATTACTTGACTTGTTATTCTACACTTGTGGGTTAAACCATCGAGTGAGGGACTTCACATATCCTGACTGATATTTTGAATCATCTTTATCAGTCTGAAATCCAGCATCACAATATCTATTACCACTGTATTTATGATCAGGATTTCAACCGTACACCAAGAATAATTCTTTAGAAGCCCGCATGTATTTAAAAATATTTTTCACAGCAGTTCACTGATCCACTCCGGGATTCTACTGATATTGGCTAACAAATTTTTGAGCGATCACAACTTCAGGTCTAGTGCATCTTACTGAATACATGATAGATCCCACAGCCGAAGCATAAGTAATTCTTTTCATACGCTTCACCTCTTTAGGTGTAGAAGCACTGTTCTTTGCAAGATAAATTAAGTCCTTTTTGCATCGGCAAATTCCCGCGCTTAGAATTTTCCATCTTGAATCTCTTCAAGATCTTATCTATATAAGCACTTTCACTTAATTCAATCAACCATTTACTTCTATCTTTATAGATCTTGATTCCAAGTATAAATGCCGCTTCACCCAAGTCTTTCATGGCGAAACACTTTCCAAGATAAGATTTAACGTGTTTCAACGTTGGAATGTGATTTCCTATTATCAATATGTCATGGACATACAAGACAAGGAAAGTAACATTACTCCCACTAGCTTTGCGATATACACATGGCTCATCAGGATTTTGAGCAAAACCAAACTTCTTGATTTCCTCATCAAACCTTTTATTTCAACTTCTTTAATGCTTACTTCAATTCATAAATGGACCTTTGAAGTTTTCATACTTTGTTGGGATGTTTTGGATCGGCAAACCTTCTGGTTGTACCATATAGACTTCCTCGTCTAGAAAACCATTCAAGAAAACGGTTTTGACATCCATTTTCCATATCTCAAAGTCATAGTACACTGCTATGGCTAAGATAATCCTAATAGCTCTAATGTCCGCAACTGGAGAAAATGTTTCCTCATAATAACTCCATAATGTTGAGTATGACCTTTCGCTACAAGACGAGCTTTATAGGTGTGTACATTTCAATCCATGTCGTTTTTCTTCTTGAAGATCCATTACACCCAATGGTTCTACCATTTGGTGGAAGATCAACCAAGCTCAACACTTGATTATCTTTCATGGATTTCATTTCCACATTCGCAGCTTCAAGCCATTTGTCAGACTTCGGATCCGATAATACAACTTTGAAATTAGGAAGTTCATTCAAATCTCCCATTACGTGTTCTCCAGATTCAATCATAAGATTTAATCTTTCACGAGCATGTATTGTCCTTGAGGACATACAAAGTGGAATCGCTTCATCTTCAACTTGTATTTCACCTAGAGATTCATCTCTTTGAACGTTCCCCCCCCCCCCAAGTTGAAGATTTCTAGTGTTTTCAGAAGTTGACACATCTTTTTGAGTTTCATCAAGTTCAACAATCCCCCCACTTTCCTCTTCAGATATGAGTTTCCTTTCAAGGAACTTAGCAAATCAAAAATACTTTGACAGTATTTTCGGTAGGAAAGTAGAAGTAGTAACCCATTGTTTCCTTTGGGTGTCCTACTAAGATGCACTTGACACCACATTCATGCAATGTCTTGTCAACCTTCTTGGTTGGAACCATATTGAGAATGCATGTAGCAATCTCTAGAGCATAATCCCAAAATGAAATGGGAAAGTCTTAAGGTTCATCGATTATCTCACCATGTTCAACAAGGTTCGGTTTCTCCTTTTACATATACCCTTATATAGGAGTAAGCTCTTGGATAAATCCACAAGCTTTTAGATGATCCTTAAACTTTTGGCTTAAGTATTTCCCACCTTGATCCGAACAAAGAAACTTGATGGTTTTACCGAGTTGATTCTCTACTTCACTTTTAAATTCCTTGAACGTTTCGAAGACTTCATGTTGATGTTTCAGCAAGTAAACATAACCATAATGACTGAAATCATCCATAAAAGTTTAGAAGTAGCTAGCACCTTTCCTTGACATATGTCTAAATAGGCTACATACACCAGAATGTATTAGTCCAAGTAGTTCCTTAGCCCTCTCTGGTTTTACGCAGAAAAGGTATTCCTGTCATCTTGTCATCTTGCCAAAGACACAAGACATGCATTTGACAAATGATTCATCATTTGTTAGATCCCTTTATTTTGAAGTATTTAAATGCTTTTCTTGTTAATAGACATGCATTTATTAAATGATTCATCATTTGATTGTGAAACATCGTCCCTTTGAAGTCTTTAAATGTCTTTCTAGACAAAATTAAACAAAATGACAATGTCAAAGATAATTAGAGTCCAAGTTAAACGTGACTCTTTTGCTATTGAATTATTATTTGTATAACAACACATATAATTCAATTGTGAAGATACTTGAAGCACTGGCCGAAACAACTTGCTTCTTCTTCGCATTCAACTCAGCTAGATACTTTAATCGTATGCTCGTTTTGCTAAAAGGGTCTTTTAAGGTTTTGAGACTAACACAACTTGTTTTCTCTTACCAAAAATCTAGCCCTTAGCTTACAGTTGTTTTCCTTTCTGAACCTTTCCCCCCTTGATCATTAGAACTTGGGATGTAGCAGATTTCTTTGAAAGCTCTTTTTCATACTTAATTAATATGACATGAATTTCAGCTATGGTTTTATGCATGTTGTGCTTATTATAATCGTGCACAAACTCCTCAAAATCCTTTGAAAAGATTTTAGATTTTGCAATTTGTAATAGCCGGATAAACATAGTACAACCTTTCCAATTTCTCATGAGTACCTCTTCAACTAGAGTACATGAGGACTAACCGATGTTCTTAGCTTGTGTCGCAAGTCATGAAGTTGATCAACTAGGTCGAACAACTCCACTCCGGCTTGCATTTCGTACAAAGACTTGAGTTCGTTGAGCATGTCACATGGAAATGAATGCTCAAATTGCTTTTGAAGGTCAGAATTCATGCTTCCCAACATCAAACAAGCAACCTCATTATGTCTATCGTACCGAGCATTGTGTGCACCCAGCTCTTCAGTTGAAGCATTCGCTCCCAGAACAACGATGTCTGCTCATCAATGACTTGAAATCAGTCATTGAAGTTTGGCTCCATAAAGTCTTTCCTTTTCTAGCATCAACCTGAAATCAGATTGGTGTATGTTTTGTGAAGGATTTGTTGTTGCCATCTTCAAAATAGACAAAAGTTCAATTATTGGTATTTTCGATAGTTAATCCTTAAGAAATGTAATTTACCCTTGTTAAATTCATCTAATAAATTACTTTCACTAAGGCTAAGATCCAACTTGACATACAATCATTTCATCAGTTGATCTGCTAGAAATGACGGTATTCAAAAGGTAATCGAGAATCGATAATTGCATTCATGCAATTCCTAGAAATATGGGACTTACAACAACACTTTTAAGGGGTATTAAGTGTTTTGTAAACATGTTTTGTCCCATCTTATGCCACGGGTCAAGGATCTCACCTCTTAACTCATTTTAAGTCGCCCAATTAAGAACATATAGATAGTCCACCGCTGGTCTCACAACGGAGTGGTAATCTACCTTGAAGAGATACAATTCGCCTATGGTGTCACGTAGGAGCGAAAAGCACTGGCAAGTGTTCTAAGCAAAGTGGGTGGCATTGACTTAACTTTAATCGGGTAATGCATTTGATGTGAATCAAAAGTTTATGTTTGAAGACTCATGCATAATCTTCATAACATAATCTGTGAGTCCACCTATACAAGATGTTAATCAAGTATAAGATATAATACGAATATGACAATAATGATAGTTATATCAAGTAACCCGACTGACAAGTGATTCTAATCTAGATGAAGACTAGTTAAGAATCACGATCCAGATGATGGATATGAACAAGTAAGATAGTAAAGAACAAATGCTAGAAACTATATAAATACTAAATATAATCAAGTATTATGGCAATGAGTCAAGATGTATTTTTCCAAGTATTTTATTTATTGCTATAAACAAAATACAAAGGTTGTTGCGGAACAAAGATAATCACACTTGTGAAGTTATCTAAACAAACTAGAAATACAAATGATCTAATCAACGAGGAGTTACTCGTAAGAATACTTAGAGTAAGTATCACACGTTGCAATTGCCAAAGTTACAAGCATTTTTGCAAGTTTGAGAAGTCTTATATTTATAGGCAAACATGTCTTGATGACATGGCAAATGCCGTACAAATATGGTTGGGTGCATTTATGGATTTGTTGGACAAATCCATAACATGTTTGTTTAAGGTAAAGTTTGTAAGTTTCTTTGATGTGACTTGACATACTTTATTCCCAACCTTTTGCCAAAACTATCCCAATCCCAGGTATAAAGTTATTAACCGGGTAAAGGTAGTTTAAAGCCTACAAAGAGACTTCCTCGTAATTAGTATAAAAGTGTTGTAAATACTTTTACACTGAGCCTCTTCAGTTTCGTCTTCAGATAAGATCTTTTCTGAGCTCTACTTCTGAAATGATCTTCTTCTTCAGTCTTCATTCTTTGACTTCAGTCTGAACGTCTTCATTGTTGGTTGATTCTGAAACTGAAGTGAAGCTTCAGTGAGCTTTATTCTGAATGACTTCAGAATCCTGAGCAAGCTTCATTCACTAAACTTCAACTATTTTGAACAAATCATACTTAGTCGATTTTCGACCTAACATAATCTTTAATAAAATCATTTGTATAGTCTTACCAACACAAGAGAGCTCGGTAGCTCCATTTGAACGCACAAAAAAGCACAAGGGCAAAGGTTTGTGATGGACGTAATTAAAAACCCGCCCTTTTAGAAGGCTAACGCACTCCGACTTATACTTCCCATAGAGTTTGTTCAAATGGGTGAGCCGGTGTATCTCAAGGTTGTAAGACTCCAATTTTATTAATGAAATCTCTATTTCGATAGTTCTTAGTCAAGTTTATATTTTTCCAAGAAAACAATTTTTGCATCATCTTTATTCAACTTATAAACAAGCAAAAAATAATAAACTTACTAATTACCGAACTACTTAATCATGTAACAAGTTAAGGTGGACCACCTAAACTTGGTCACTATGGTTCATACATATGTTTAAACCCGGACCCCCCTTCTGAATAAGGGGACTACATACATCAAGTTACCTTGATTGCATAAGCCTTTAAACAACTTAATTACCAAGTAAAACACGTAACCTAAAACTCACTAGAAATTTCCAGTAGCTTGTCGACCAGTTTCGACCTGATTCTGGTCCGATTCAGCTTTCATCCAGAACTACAAAGTTGTAGCCTATCTACAGTCAGAAAATTAATCTCTAACTCATTACAGATTAAAAGATATGAATTTTTTAGTGAACTATTGCAAACTAGAAAAATCACACGAAAAATTCACAAGTCACACAATAAACCCTAATTATTGGGCTATCATGCTTTGCAAGTTATATCTCTATATAATGGTAATAATCACAAGTAATCTTGCATGAATTCTTTGTGATTTTACCTTTTATTTAACAACTTTATAAATAAATAAGATACACAACATGCAATTTATATCACATAAATCATGTCAATTCACATAATTCAAAACTTGCTCGAGGGTTTCAATCCACCATTGAATTAGGTCAAATTAATTAAACAAAACCCTAATTTTATTTAATAAAAATTGTTTGTAATTAATTTAAAAAAATAAGAAAAACCTCCTTTAATTATTTAATAACTAATTAAAACAAACCAACCCTTAATCCCCCCTTCAAGTTTTGATCTTTGTAACTATTAGATCACATATGTGGCTCGTGATACCACTGTTAGAATATGAGCATATAAACATATAACAATTCACGAGTATGCAACGGAAAGAAACGTATATGTAATCAAATTAATTAACAAAGAGAGAATTGAAACGTGTACCTTTACGTAAAGCTTCTAATAAAATTATTAATAAATAGATTATTATTATTGTAGGGTTTAAATTAAAACCCTCTAAGATTACACACTAAACACTCCTATACCATATGCTAGTACCCGAATCACGATCCAACAAATTCCTTTGTTTATTCTCTTAGTTCGAAACCCATCAACCGCTATGCGCAGCCGACTATCAAATAAAGATATAATTAATGCTTTCATTAATTAAATATGTAAGTCCTACGTATATATTTGAATGGCACAAATCGAAAACCCCTTCAATGTAAGTTTCAGCCGAACCAAAAAAAGAAGAGAGAAGAGAGAATTGTTTGTGTAATTGTATGAAAAACCTTTAGAATTAGCCCTTTATTTATAGGCTCATTAGTTAGGGTAACTTGATGAGCAAACAACTTCAAAGGCTTTCCAAGCCTTATATATTTCGGCCCTATCTCTTTAGAATTAGGAAACTTCCACTAATTCGTAATTACACTTAAACACCTCCTCTTTAGTTAATTAAATCCATAATTAATTAATTCGTGATTATATTTTAATTAATATTATATAATGCATTAATTAATAATAGAGTTACCGTGTCATTTCGTGTGACCCCGTAGGCTTAAATTATTTCCGGACATACGTTTGTATTTAATATGATCACACTCTATATGCCATGGACGAGTGCACACTAGGTGTGATGTCCTTTACTAGTCCTTGGGTCATCCGTCCCCCCAGGGACAGACGAGTCCTTGATTTTTTTTTTCTTTTGGTTAGAAATGTAAAGTTAAATAATTGGTGTGTCGTAGAGTAGTCCTGACATTGTGG
Organism: Erigeron canadensis; assembly: GCF_010389155.1. Classification (NCBI taxonomy): domain Eukaryota; kingdom Viridiplantae; phylum Streptophyta; class Magnoliopsida; order Asterales; family Asteraceae; genus Erigeron; species Erigeron canadensis. Next base: position 11,566,764 of record NC_057765.1, read on the forward strand.
GTGTTTTGAGGGTTGAGTCATTGGTTAGTATTTGAGTTGATGTAGTGCTGACAGATACTAGTATACTAGTACTTGAAGAATGAGTCATAAACAATGTGAATACTCTAAGTTAATACTACTTCAACACTTATATAAAGGTTTAAATTCCTTTTACTTCTCCATTGCACTAGATTTATAGCTCATTAACTATAGACGTAATTCAATTGTGGTATTGCCATTATTTTATGTTTGTGATATCATATGTGGAGACAAGAGGAATTGATTTGGATTCTTTGTCATATTTTGCACCCATATTTCTAACACGGGTGGGTGACACATACACATCCATGATGCATATTCAAAATTAGACATAATAAAGATGACTGGCAATCCACATGTGTGTACAATGTGCTTCCTCCAGGCCTCCACCAATCCATTTGCGTTGACTGGTTCTCTTTGACTTCTTAAAAAGTTATATTAACCGACACCATACGACATACACCTTGTTGCTTCCTTTGCCGTCCTATTTTACTTTTCAAATAAACCTACACCCCGATCCGATGTGAGTTGTGACTTGTGACTTGTGAGTTACACTTCTTTAATTACAGGTAATCATGAATTGAACATTAGAACTACACTCTTTCCGAAATATTAATTACGACGACTACAACATTAATTATTTATTTTTTACTTTTTTTTTTTTTTTGGTTTGGAAAAGACAACTATAAAAATCATGTAATTTCCACACAAAAACTACACATCACGAGCTTTTTGATCAAGGAACCATGATTCAAAGTGACCTGTTGCATAATTATTTTTTTTATCACTAGTCTTGCATCGGTGGAAAGTACAATAACACTTAGATTGTTATGATTTTTAGCATTTTAAAAAACAATTTGGGCTATTCTAGCGGTTTTTAAGAGGTTTCTAACATTTTGATAGTTTTCATTGGTCATTTAGTTGCACATATATGTATTTATAAGTTTATTTTTAGTAAAATCTTTGAAGAGTTTAGAATTAGTTACATTGACCGTTATTCCAAATTATTTTAACCCGTAACACCCATAAACAATATGTCATTTTAAAAAAAAAATGCATTGTAAGATCTAACGGATACAAAGACCAGACTACCCTTAGTAATATGTCATAATCTATTAGAGAAATCGACATACCCCTTCTCTCTTGGAATCTTGAACATGGCAGTAATTGGCCATCATATATATCAAAATTGAAGTACGGATGTGTGATTAATTATGATATGTAAATAAGTAATCTATAATATTATTAAAAAAGGGATCGGGTACACTTGACACCTCTAATCCATTCATTTATCCTAATTCTCCATCCTTATTATTTATCTAATTTTTTAATATTAATCTAAATTAATTTACACTTTTTTATTTTTCCATCATTAATTTACACTTTAACCCCAATCCAAAACAATTAATTTACACTTTTTGGTTTCATATCACCAATTTACATTTTAACCCAATTTAAAAATAATTAACTTACACTTTGTGATTTTTCATCAACATTTTACACTTTAACCCAATTTAAAAATAATTAATTATACTTTTTGGTTTCCATCACCAATTTACACTTAAAAAATAATTAATTTACACTTTTTGGTTTTCCATCACTAATTTACAATTTCACCCAATTTAAAAATAACTAATTTAAACTTTTCGGTTTTATCGGTAATATATAATATAACTCACGTACGACAAAAAAAAACAAAAAAACTACGATCAACTACAAAATGATTTTTCTTTTTATATACTTTGCACATAATTAATCATTATTATTATTTTTTAACATTGAGTTCTTATATTATTGTTATTGTTATTTCTTTTATTTTAGTTTGAGATTCGTTATGGCTTTTGTTAGGTCCAGATTTACTGGACTCGCTCCAGACGTGACTACTGGAGCCCTCTGAAGATTTGTCTAGAAATTATGTGAAGACCAGTGAACAACTTACTTGTATAGAAATCTGGATTCCACCAGATTTGTTCACTGGACTTCACTCCAGTCAAGATCTTTCCACTGAAGAACATTCTCACTGAAGTCGAAGACTGAAGTCTGAAGAAAGAAGTCTAACAAATAGCGGAGCTCACTGGAAGACTTACCAGATCTCCTGACTGGAGTCCTTGTCAGTGTTCTAGACCTTACAAGTCTGAACACTGATTTCGAGGAATTGACTTTATGCCTTTACATGCCTTTAACCGGACAATCCATTTGTCTTTTGTTAAAAGCCTTACACGCATGTAAATATGGTTGGTTAATTAGAAGACAAGTCACTATCATGTGACTTTATTCTTGTACTTTAATCAATGTTTTAAAGGAATTAAAGTAATTTCCTTAAATGCATGTAACCACATAATATTCTTTTTGCCTATAAATACCAAGTCACTTCCTCATCCAAATTACATACTTTTGCAATTTGGTGTCTTTGCTCAAATACTCTCGATCTAAACAGTCATACTTCACAACTTTAAGTATTTCGATCAAAGAGTTTAGATAGCAAAGATTAGATCACTTGTAATTCATAGGTTGTTTAGATACTTACTTTGTAATATCTTGGTCCGCAACAACCTTGTATTTTATTTAACATCAATAAATAAAATACACTTGAAAATTACATTGTGTCTCACCATTGACTTACTTGCTTATCTTTATATTGCTTAAGTACGTATTACGCTATATATATATATATATTCTTGCATTTATATTTATCATAATACTAGTCCATTCTAGTGTTTACTTGAAGTTTCATACTAGTCCTATCTAGTGATTACTTGACTTGTTATTCTACACTTGTGGGTTAAACCATCGAGTGAGGGACTTCACAGCTTTTTCTTGAACAACAAAAAATATGATGACATTAGTTCATCTTGAAGATCTTAAGCCAACACATGTTAACCATCATTTATGACTCCGTGTTGTGCATGTATGGATTGTTTCGGAGTGGAATAACATGAAAAAAATCAAAAGGTTCGAGATGGTCTTTGTCGAGGAATTGATATGTATTTTTCAAATTATATAGTTTACATTTTAAAATATAAGAAACTATAAATTTTTTATATAACCAAAGTTGAAAAAAAAAGTAAACTGGAATCAGTATTTATATGGAGTTAACTTTCGAATGTTTCTTCTTTAGTTTTCGTATTGATTAAGTTGTGATATATGACTTAACTAATCTAAATATTATATATTAAATTTTATATTTGTAACCTATATTAACTCTTAGGATTTACGGTTATATTTTTCTATAACCTTTTAGATATAAATTTTAAATTTGCTATGAGTAGGTTTCTGATTACTTTAATACATTGACTTTGATTATTTTGATATCGTTTTGAAAGTAGCTCATTAATGGTGTATACTTAAGATTTACGATTATATCTTTCTATAAGCTTTTAGATAAAAAGTCGAATTTTGCTATGAGTAAGGTTATAATTATTTTAATATATCGACTATGATTATTTTGAATCCGTTTTGAAACTAGCTCATTAATGGTGTAATGTTTTAGTCGCGGTTATTCTATCAGGGAAAATGCTATGTATTGAAAATACCTTTAGATAAAACCCTTTGATCCACGTTATGTTTAGGATTTAACACAATAGGAAATGGCTTTGCAAGGTTTTTGACTCGACTCTTTTTTTTTATCAACAATTTGTTTCCCTATCTTTCTTGCATTAGCCGATAAAATCATTTGATCGACGTTTGGAATGTCCTTGGTTGGGTTGTTTTTATCCCGGATAATTTTCATAGATCTGTATGCAAAGATGTTTATTCGATTCTTATGGTTAACTTGTTTAGGATTTATTTTTTAAAATTGGATTAAATACATAGAAATACACTAACAGAACTTACCAGTTTTTTCCATCTTTTTTTGCTATTTGCAAGGCACTATCATACATGGCTCGGTCAATGGTGAATGGATGAAAAATTTTAGGAGTATTTTAACCGATGGAGTGGCTATTCAGCTAGCAAATTTCCAAGTTGATTTCGGTATATCTATTTAATATATTTGAATTCAAATTTTTTAGCTTTGATTAATATATTTTGAGACTACCCATCCATTAGACGGGCCTGAACACTAGTTGCTAAATATATAGCATGACAAAAGTTTTCTATTATGAGATCACAGAGTATATATAGGATTTTTTTTACCGACAACTTTGTCATTAACCTATATTAAAAATTATTGGTATGTTTTACATCAAATACTTAGGGGTGCCTGGTAAGAGGTATTGGGGGGTAAGGAATGGGAAAGAGAATGATTATATGTCACACCCTGACTAAAGCGGAAAACTCGGGATGCGACGCATAGTACATGCGTCATGGATACTACATAGGAAGACTAAATGAATCCACAAGTATTGATAGTCTTATCATAGATTATCACAAACATTTAACATAAATCCAAACACAAATAAAACATAATCCAACTCCCACGCAGAGGATCAAAGGTTAGGCATAATGCCATACTAATACAAAGAGAACATAAGATGACATAGCAGCAACAAGGAATCCTATAGTCCAAAGTCTGCTATAAACGTTCCATGCTACTCTCCTCAACCACCTCTAAACTGTGCACCTGAAAGGATACTTAAAAGCGTCAACACAATGGTTGGTGAGTTCGTAGTATTGTAGTCTAGGTTGTCAGGTTAACGTGATGCATTTAATGTATACTCAATGTTGCCATAATCACGAGGTTGCCATAATCACAATGTTGTCATGGACTTATCGCGGTTGACATAATCATAAGGTTGCCATGGACTTATCAAGGTTGACAACACTTACGGTTGCCATAATCACAAGGTTGTCCATGAAGGGACTTACGGTTCAACAACCAATCGTGCTAACAAAGGAAGGGACTTACGGTTCAACAACTAGCCGTGCTCAATAACATGTATCCAATGCATCCAAATGTATCCATAATGTAAATCAATAGGTATCCAAGTCATGAAATCATATATGTATCCAAATCACGTTATCAAAATGTATCCACAATATGTTATCAAAATGTATCCACAATAGGTTATCAATCGTGTAGTCAAAATACGTTGTCACAATATCATATCAAATTATTACAGTTTTACAAGAAAACATTTTGTATCCTTTCAGCCACGAGAAAACATGAAAAAAGGGGACTACGAAGCTCACCTAAATGCTAGCAACAAGATTATGCTACGCAAGATATTAGTAAGCAAGTAACCGGCACGCAACAATCTGTTTCAAGTTATCATAATTAAGTATGTGTTCATTATAGGTAAACGTGCTCTTAACGTGCCGCCAAGTGTTGACTATCTTGTCCAAACGCGTACTAGCTTGATTTAAACCAATTTTTATAAGTTTGACCAAGGTTGACCAAATTACAAGTTTGACTAAGTTGACCATATCGACTAAAGTTGACCAAATCGACTAAAATTGACCAAACCGACCAAAGTTGACCAAGGTTGACCAAATCGGGATAGTAATCGAAGTCTGAGGTCTCAATTGAAATTCGAGGTCTTAAATTGATCTTGAGGTCTTAAATTGAATTTGGAGTCTTATTTTCACTAAAGGACAAAATTGCAATTGAGAGGCTAAAATTAAGAGGCTAGTAAATCTGGGGTAGTATTTCCAAATACGAGTTCACATTTGAAATACGAGGTCACAAACTAAAATACGAGGTCACATTTGAAATACGAGGTCGCAAACTGAAATACGAGGTCACATTTGAAATACGAGGTCGCAAACTGGAATACGAGGTCACATTTGAAATACGAGGTCACATATGAAATACGAGGTCACATTTGAAATACGAGGTCGCAAACTGAAATACGAGGTCACATTTGAAATACGATGTCACATTTGAAATACGAGGTCGCAAACTGAAATACGAAGTCACATTTGAAATACGAGGTCACAAATCAAATACGAGGTCGCATTTCGACGGGGTCGCAAACTGGGTTGTTCTTCCCCAAAATTCATTCTAGTAAATCCTAATCGTTTCTTTCGATTTGGAAGGTGTTTTTATCATCAGATTGTACTTTTAGACTCCCTAATATGATGGGAACACAATCCTAAAGTTGGAAACTCGAAAAACGGACATAAACCCGAAGACCCATTTGAACAAAGTTTATAAAAAGTGTACAAAAATTCTTATATCTCAAGATTTTGTTGACGAAATCACACGAAACTTTGACAAAAGATGTAGTATATGATTCTAAACGTTTTGGACGTAAAAAGTTTGATACTTGGCGGGTGTAGTGTGTGTATTAAAAGAAAAACCGAAAAATACAAAAAGAAGAGCATAAAAAGGGTTTTGATTCTTACATTAAATCCGCTAAAAATAGATGTTTGTGATGATGCTTAGAAGGTATAAAAACAGTTTTTGACACTAAATCTAAACAAAAGTAAGGTTGGATTTCATTAAAGCTTGGTTTATGGGGTAGCAAAGGTGAGGTAGTAAGGATGGAGTAGTAAGGGAATATGGGGTAGCTATAGTGTGTGTGTGTTTTTGTTAGGAGGCTAAGGTGGCGGAAAATGAGAATGTATGGAGAATGAGAGTATTTATAGGTAGGGTTTATTTAGAAGATTCAATACAAGGCCATATTACTAGGCGTCCAAATATGAGGTAGACACGGGAATACGAGGCTAACACCAAAAATACGAGGCTGACACAATTACGAGGCTAAATTCCAAATACGATGCTACACTTAATTTACGATGTTGACTTAAAATACGAGGTTGAGTCCAAAATTACGAGGTCGTATTTACTGAAAGATTTATTTTGACTCGAAATCTTTAATGGTCAACTCACGGGTGTTACATTATAGATGCTTGGTAGTACTAAGGAAAGATAATCAATACCTAGAAGTGGGTAATGGAGCATTACCCAATTAATTGGGGACTAAGGTAATCATTCCTCAAAATCTTCTTCTTTCCTTCTCCATTCTCTTGCTAGGACTATTTTGTTCCAAAACTACCACCCGACATCACCATCGGACATCACCTCCAAAGACCGCTATCCGACAGTCGCCACCACCAAAAACCACCATCCGACATCCTTCAGCAATATCTACCACCGGGCGTGATTTATATATCTATAAATGTTTCTATCATGCCGTGTATATATATATACCGAGGGTAACACTCCAGTCAGAACACTCTTAAAAGAAGAACGGTGAGAACACTTAAAAACATCATTTTGATGCATTAAAAGTCCATAAAACTAACATAGAGCATAACTAATTATTATTATTTAAGTGTTTAACAACACATTGATCCGTCAAAATAAAAAAAAAATACGTTTTTTGTTGGGTGCATAATTTTGATGGATATGCATCCAAAATGGATGCACAAAACAAAAAAGATGATTTCCTCAATTTTGACAGACCAATGTGTTGTTAAACACTTAAATAATGATAATTAGTTATACACTATGTTAGTTTTATGGACTTTTAATGCATCAAAATGTAGTTTTTAAGTGTTCTCACCGTGTTCTTATTTTAAGACTGTTCTTATTTGATTGTCCCCCTATATGCCGATATGCGTGTATGTTTTTGCCGACCGGAGGGGATATGTTGATGGTGGCCGGAGACGACTTCCGGTGGGTGGTGGTGGTTGTTGAAGATATGTATTATAAGAGAAAGAGTAGGGTGATGGGATATCGTGATGGTGGCCGGATTTTACTTCCGATAGGTGGAGGTGGTGGTGGTGGTTAGATATGTATTATTAAAGAGAGAGAGGAAGGAGATGGAATATGACAGAGGTGATAACTTTTGAAGGCTTATAGATGTAATATTAAAAATCAATGACGGTTTGTTTTGCTTTATTATTATTATTATTATTATTATTATTATTATTATTATTATTATTATTATTATTATTATTATTATTATACTCTATAATGATACCCTTTCCCTTACCCTTTCTCTTTTGTGAAACAAGTACCCCCTTAACTTTTTAATTTTATAAACAAAGCAAAATTAATTTATGTCTGTCGCATCAATAACAACCCCCCCTAACACACACACACACACACACACACACACACATATATATATGTGTATGGGGAATGGGAATATAAGGCTATCGGGTATCTAAGTTTAGTGTGGAACACTCACATACTGTTTTTTTAATCCATAAAAATTATGGGGGTCCATGCATTTATTCATTAAACAATAAATAATAAAATATTTGTATGTGAGGGGTTTCACACCTAATATTATGTGTCGGACAACCTTATATTCTCTTGTATATATATATATAGTTTCCTTATTCTGAGAACCATTTTTTTAAAAAACCATGAGAACTCTTAAATTATATATTTGTTCACATGTTTTTTTTGTTCATTCACATGTGAAATGATATAAAAATGTATGTTGTAGAAGAAACTTTTTTAAGAAACCTTCAAAGTAGCATTTTATAAACTTGTGAATGAATTTCATGTGACAAACGACTATACATAAGGTTTTGAAAAAAAATTTCTTCTGCAACATATATTTTTATAACGTTTCACATATGAATGAAAAAAAAAACATGTGATCCAATATAAAATTTAGGAGTTGTCACTATTCTTACAAAAAAAAATGGGTTTTCAAAATAAAGGTCATATATATATATATATACTAGCACGATAACCGCATAATGTGGCAGTAGAGGTTGCGACGACTGCTCGAGGTGTCGGCGACGGGTGTGATGGTGACGACTCGGTGGCGGTGGCGGTGTTTATTGGTGGTGGTGGTGGCAGTGGCGGTCTGTAAATGTAATTCATGTAAATGTGCGGGTGGAAATATTTTAAAATATATAAGAATACTCATACAATGTGACGATGATGTGGTGGTGGCGGCAACCCATGGTTATGGCGGCAAGTGGTGATGGTTGTGGCGGCGAGTGGTGATGGTACTTGATGTAAAGGTAATTGTATTATAGGGTTAGTTGAGATATTTTAGGAGATAAATGACCCATTGCATATATTAATTCATTAAATGTAGTATGATCATTTCTTATTTTTTTTCCCTAATATTTCAACAAAAATGTATAATCATTATATTAAGGCTAAGCAATAGAAGGAAAGAGGTTTCACACATGGCTACGTGTATATTTGATATGTTTGACAAAAATTTCTATTCTTTTGTGAATGGAACGAGAATTTCTAACTAAAGTGCTAGTGCACTAAAATGTAAGAAATCATTGTGTGTAAAAAGGGTAATTGGATGGGAACCTCTTGATGTCATGTACCATTTGATACCCACTAATCTCTCAGTTACACTACTGTCCAGGTGAATCTCAATCACTTAACAATCCTCTGATTATCTTAAGTTTGTCTTTGGTACCTATGTATCCTTGATTCCTATCAAGACAGAAATCATTTTGTGCACAAGTGAAGCCGGAGCATCAAAAGCCTTATGGTATGATGCAACCATTGGAAATTCCCAAATGGAAGTGGGAAGATATTACCATGGATTTTGTCACCAAGTTACCCAAAACGCCTAGAAATCAATTTGATATGATTTGGGTAATAGTGGATAGATTGACTAAGGGTGTCTTATTTCTTCCTATTCGTGAGGCATCATCATCCGAAGTATTGGCGAAGATCTATGTAAAAGAAGTAGTGGCAAGACATGGAGTTCCCATCTCCATTGTTTCGGATAGAGACACTCGTTTCACTTCTCACTTTTGGCAAAAATTTAATGATGATATGGGTACCAAGCTTAAGTTTAGCACCACTTATCACCCTCAAACGGATGGTCAAAGTGAGAGAACCATTCAGATGCGTGAAGACATGCTACGGGCATGTATTATCGATTTTGGAGGTACTTGGGATCTTTACTTGCCTTTGGTAGAATTCTCATACAACAATAGCTACCATTCTAGCATTCAAATGCCACCATATGAAATGTTGTATGGGAGGAAGTGTCGATCTCCCATTTGTTGGGGAGAAGTAGGCCAAAGAGAAATAGGCGGCACGGAAATGGTGTTAAAAACCATTGAGAAGATAGATGTGATCAAGGAAAGGCTTAAAGCGGCTCAAGATCGACAAAAGTCTTATGCGGATAAACGAAGAAGGCCAATTGAATTCAATGTTGGAGATCGTGTTTTGTTGAAAATCTCACCATGGAAAGGTGTTTTACGATTTCGAAAGCGTGGGAAGCTAAGTCCTCGTTTTATTGAACCTTTTAAAATCTTGGCTAAGGTTGGCAAGGTTGCTTACCGTTTGGAGTTACCGGATGAACTTTCGGGAATTCACCCAACTTTCCATGTATCTCATCTTAGAAAATTCCTTGCCGATGAATCTACTTATGTGTCTTTGAATGAAATTGAGGTTGATAATAACTTGAACTATATTGAAGAGCCCATTGCAATAGTAGAAGAAGAGCTTAGAAGAGTGCAAAATAAGATGGTGAGGACTTATAAGATCTTATGGAAGATTATCCGAATGCACATGGGAGTCCGAGCATAACGTTCTAGTTTACTATCCGTCTTTGCATATGGCTTGGATCACGAGGCCGTGATCCGTTCTAAGTGGGGGAGAGTTGTAACACCCCAAAGATTTTAAGGTAAAAGAAATTAACCCCTTTCTATAGTTTTGACATTAAATTAATTTCGTAGTATTTTATTTTTGGAAATCGGGTTAATTTAGTTGGAACTTTAGCGGATAGCGGGTAAAAATACCCACAAAAATGGTATGAGACGTGACATCTCCAAAGAGTGCCAGCCACTTCTTTCTTTTGAGTCATTTTCCCACTCACTCTTATTTTCTCCTCCTTCACCATTTCCATGCATTCCATCTTAATCCGTTCAAAATCAAAGATCAATTCTTTCAAATAAAGGATAGAAATTATAATAATAATCCTCACCAATAATCTTCTTTAAGAGATTAAAAGTTAGGGTTTGTGTAGAAGTGGTGGTAGTGGCCAAAAATTGTAAGGAAAAAGGGGGAAAAAAAAAGTGTAACCTAAAGTCTTGAATTAGCTCTTTGAATCTTGAGGTAATGATTCCCTAACCTAGTTCTTATCTTTTATCTTCAAAATTAGGGTTCATGGAGTAACCCAAATTGGGGGTTTTGATAGAAATTGATTTATGAATGATTTTTCCCCAAATTTCTTAGATAATCTAGTTTGTCATGGATTTAAATGTTGAGTTTGGCTAAGAAAGTGGTATGTTCATGTGATAATTTTGGTTTATGAGAAAATATGAGTTTTTACTAGTTATTGAAATGTTGATGAAAATGGTAGGTTGAACTACCTAGTGTTATTGTTGAAAATGAAAGTAACTCAATGACAAATGGGTTGGGTTTGGGTTTAGAAAGGCTAGTGATTGAGTATGACTAGGTTGAGCTAGTCAAGTTGTGAATGTAAGCTTATGCACTTTTATGTTATGATCATGGGTTGAAGCTTGTTTGTGCATTATCGTTTTAGCGTTATTGTTCAAGTTGCGGAGGAGGTGAGTATATTTGCATACCTTCATGTATACGTTGGGTCAATTGACCACATTATGTTGAAGCTTGTTTATCCATGTGTGGTAATTGATTTGGCGCAGGCCCATTTTGGGGCATAGTGTTTATGAGGCCTAAGAACCTCCAGGGCCTAAGAATCCCGATAGTTGATTTGTTATGAAGCCTAAGAACCTCCGGGGCCTAAGAATCCCGATAGTAGTTATTGCTATGATTGTTTAGCTTATATGGATCCATGTATAGCGTTTAGTGTGTAAGGTGAGCATGTAAATGTGGCATGACGGTGTCATAGGTTACATGTAATAGTCCTTGCAGTTTGCCCTCCTTCGTGTTAATAAATGTATGCAAGTATATTCACTAAGCCTTTGCTTATATTTTAGTTGTTTACCATTTTATAGGTAGTTCCGGAAAAAGGAACTAGGTTCAATTCATTTGAAGCGTTGGTTTGGAAGTTGCTAGTTGAATTTTGAAGGTAATTGGCCATTCACGGAAGAGTGGTATACTTTTGGTTAGAGACTTAGATGTCCCTCTTCATCTTGGCTCCTTGATACATTTGTATATTTGGTTCACGTCAGCAAAGTTTTGATCAAGTGTGGTTCCATGATTTTGAAAAACTTGTATTTTGACTTAAAAAGCGTCAATTTCGGTAAATGACCCATTTGATGGTGTATATGAATGATGAATCAAATGATTGTTATAACTATGTTTAAAAATGTGTCCATTACTTTTTTGAATCTCAGGAAGATTGAGTATGAAGTTCGTTTTGAAATTTGAAGGTTGTAAGTTTGATCAAGTGCTAAATGAAATTGTGGTTTGCTGAACTGGTGTCCACTGCGGCGCAGTGGGGGTGATTTTGCCCACTGCGGCGCAGTGGAAACCCGCGGATCCGAAATGATTTTCTCCCACTGTGGCGCAGTGGGAGTGTGTCCAACCCACTGCAGCGCAGTGGGGTTTTTCTCGCGCAGGTCTGAGACTTTCCACTGCGGCGCAGTGGGGTATATAAAAAAAAAATTTCCTCGTGTTTTCAGTTATCGAGTCTAGTCCTTTCAATTACCTGTTGATTTTTATCACATTAAACCTTTGGGATTAGTGTCTGTGTCTGGTCATTATGTAATAAACACGAGAAAGAAGAAAGTGGAAAATGAGACATTCAATCATGATTTAGCGGTGATGGTTTTTAGATTCGACAAACATGAGCAACCCCGCTTAGGTCAAAAGCTATCCCAGCCTGGGCGAATTGGACCTTCGACCAGGCATTCTAACTTTGTCGAAACGGAACCAATACTACTCTCCACAAATATACATTGTGTGTAACAAATGATGCACAGATGTTCATTGTATATGATAGCAACCGAATTCAGCCGATTTATTACACGAGCAACCGTAAATATTGAACATTTAATCTACACTCAATGATTTCCATGGCAAACAAGCTTTGACTGAGTTTATAACAACCAAGGTTTAAATGAAAAATTGCAGCTTCGACTGTAATTTTTTTCACTTAATTTAAGTAACAAAGAAAAAAAAACTAAAAATGACAATGAATCAGTTATAAACTAAAGACACGAGTCAATGATCACCGAAAACGAAAGATATAACCAAAACACGCTAAAACGTTTATCGAAGAAAACTAACTCAAAACTCGAATATCCGGTGTACATAATCCCTACCCATCTAAACACGGTATATATAGACTAACCAAAACATGTTAAACTATAAATAAGATTCCACAACTATCTAAACACATAATTAGATAAACAAAACTAAGGAAACTGTCAACTAATCATATTTGAGTTAAACTTGGACTACACTCCAATACTTATTGTTTTAGAACTCGATCCACGCTTCAAACTATAACCGAGCTCAGTAAATTTGCCAACATAAACATGACTGTCTTAAATTAAGATCCAACAGCTCCTCGTTTACTTATAACTGTCGAGTACCAGGTTTCCTATGGATAACTAAGATATGTAACAATTTTATTATCAAAATCCATTTACCGACTATATTTAATTATGTTATTTCTCTTAAACTAGCACGTTGAACCCAATTAGCTTTCCAAATTTTTAAATGCAATAATCATATAAGACTTTTAAAAACCAGTTGGAAATATACCTATTATTATTATGTAATGTGATATATACACATCGGGTATATAGAATTTAAGATGCGTGGATTTAATCTAAAACTATCTTCGGATCCGAACTTGCAAAATAGATGAAACCATCCCGAACTGGGTCTTAAATGCGCATACCCGGACCCATTCGAGGAATATTAGGTTGTGGATTTTCATACCAAATACGAGTTCATATGTCATCTATATATGAAAGTTGTCTCTTGACGTGGTAAGACTCTAAATCTTAACTTCCCTTATACACCTACACCTATAGACAATATTGAGATCTATAACTCGTGGAAAAATGTATTGGGTATTAATTAAAAATATGATTAATTTAGAGACTATAAATATAAGGGAAAAATGAATATGGTGCTATCACATACTTAAGTTGGATGAAAGATCTCTCACATTATAATTTATGAAAGATCTCTCGCATTGTAATTTATTAATGTTAATGTATAGTGAATACATAATTGACTCCATGTTTTTTATGGGTTTAAAATATAGCATGTGACAAAAATTTTACTCAAGCTTAATGTATAAAAAGACTATTTTCACTTCTCCAGAATGTAATATAAGCTTATAATCTTTTGGCTAATTCTATATACCGATCCGAATCACATGGATTCATAATTTAGAAAAAAGGGAAAAAAAAAAAAAAAACTTGATATGTTAAATATAAGGACAAAAATGATTAGTTTGATAATAAGTTTGTTGATGTATAGTAAACAATTAATCTAAGAAGTAGCCACCCAACAACATGGCTCCCATCTAGAACACAATCCTTTATCCCCATGCTCATCTTCATTGCACCTTCGTACCCTTTGAATGTTCTCAATCAACACATTTCGTTCCATTTCCTCCTCATTATTCTCTAATTCCTTCTTGTCATTTTCATTGTTTTCGGTATCAACTTCGCCTTCTTCTTCGGTCTTCCAACACGTCAACCTAAGTCGACCATGACTCCTTTCGGCTATTAAAGAATTAGTCCCTAAGTTTGTCTCCATAGCTTCAATAATCAATCTCCCTCCTTCACGATGTGGCCTAACTTGAAATGGTTTAGACCCACTTATAGTAGTCAATGGAGGTGGAAAGCTACGTGATGACATTTTTTTTGACGACACATGTTCTTTTCTAGTCCTTTTAGTTAAACTTGATGCTTTGCACGCGAAAAAGGTGTCGTCCTCACTCGTGTCACTTCCCGTTTCGCTACCTAAGCTTTCCGTGCATATTTCAAGGCTCTTTTGGCTTAGTATGAAAGATTTATGGTTATGAACATAAGAGTTTGTTTCTTGGTTATTAAAACAATCATCAATGGGTTTGTGGGATGATGGAGATTGGACCAAATTCCAACTTGAAAAAAGTGTTTTTTGATTGTAAGGTTTTGGTGAAACTAGTTTGAGTATCATGGTTGTTGCTTCTACAACATGAGGAGAATCCATGGAAGGTTGTGAAGATTGTTGAAAGAGAATTGTAGACATGTTTATGAGTGTGAGGGATAAGAGAAATAATGAGAGTAGGGTTGAATATATAGGGAGGAAAAGTGATGACAAAAGATGATGTTAGTGAGACTGGTTGGCAATGGGAAACCTTTTTATACCACTTGATACTATTCAATATATATAGTCAATAATTCTATGATGATTAGAATATATATTACCAAATTCCAATGGATCATAATTCGATATTTCAATACTTATATCCACAAGATACAAGAGTCTTGAGGGTGTGACTTTGTTAATAATACAAGTGTCAGGTTCGAAACTAGCCTCTTATGATATTTTGCTCTACTAGGAAAATTGAACATTGATTAGCGACAAAATGCATTCGAGGTCATGGATCTCTTCGCTATACATCTTTTTCTTTCCAAGAGTTATAAAAAATACTATTTTGTAACAATTGTAACCATAATCATGTGTATAGATGATCACCAAACACATATTTTTGAGTTACTATTTACTATTATTAAAGACGATTACATAAGATCAAGTTGGATTGATTCTTTAACTTAATTTGTATATCTATATTTCTATAGTAATTAAATACTCCCATACTGAAAGTTACATAAAAGGAAATGTTTAAAATGTTCTTCCACGTAATATTTTTCTGACTTACCATTCTTTAAAATATTTTTATATACACTAATCCTTTAACTTTAATACGAGTAATTAAATTACACCATTAATTCTTTATTTTTTAAAATATCTCCATTAACTCTTTAAATCAATTATTTTTATATGAATTATTTATACTACTCGATGTCACCTCCAACACCAACACTCGCCCCCACCACCACAGCGTCGACGCCACGACCACCGCCACATTGTGCGTGTACAATGCTAGTATTCAGTCTATGAATTTTAATTATTGAAAACATAAAAATTAAATCAATTAAATTCAAAATAAAGTACTAAGTGATAACAGTTACTTAACTTTAATTTTATTAATAAGTAAACAAACATAATCAAACTTTGAAAGACTATGTTATAAAGCCAGGGGGCGGATATCATGTAAAAGCATCAGCGGCAACAGTTGTCAAATTTGGAAGACTGTTCTAAAAAAACTAGATAGGGTTATTAATGTACTTCCCATCATTAAGTGATTGAACACTAGCTTTATATGTTCGAGGTTTCAAGTTCGAGACATGAGACAAAAAATATAAAGATATTAATTTCACAAATAAAAATCCTGCAGTGAAACAGGTTTGAGTCCTGCAGAGGGGGCAGAGTTTTACCCAAATTAAAAAAAAGAAAAGATAAAAGATAAAGTTATTAATGTAAAGTAATAGATGTTATATGAGATAGTGTAGTTATTTTTTTAGGGTTGAGTCATGTTGTACATGATTACATTAAAGATAATAAAGTAATATAAGTATACTAATTAAGTTAATATATTTAAATTAGTATATAAAAAAGATGGTAATTTGGGTAGATAGCGGTTGAAAAATATTTTGAGGTTTTTGTGGGAAAATATAGTATGGTTGAAAACGTGTTAAAAGTTAAGGATATTTTGGGTTTTTAAAAGATAGAAACTTTAAAAGGGGGAAATGTAGTTTATTTTATTAAGAAGTAAAAAAGCATAAATCAAACTTGGAAGCATAGTTGTTAGACTCGTGACTCGTACGAGTCGAGTCATAATGGAGAGAAAAAGAGACGACTCGGACATAGACTCGCACAGGCTTTTGACTTGTGATGTCTCGTACGATTCATCATCTGACTCGGACCGAATCGACCCGTATCGTGAATCGGCCGAGTCACAAATAACCCTTTTTTTGTTTAGATTCAGGTGTGGATCGAATGTTATCAGCGGCGTTTCTTTAATCTTTGATGGGAATTATTTTCTTTGATGGGATCTGTTTGTGATTATTACACAAATACTTCAATAAGTTGTATGATAAACAGGATCTGGGATTTGGTATAATAATACATGCTTCTAAGGATAAAGAAAAGAAGGAGTGGATCAAAACAAGATAGGTAGTGATTGATGAGAGAGATGAAGAGAGTATTCTTTTTGGAAAGAGGAGTCGGCTTGAGAAAATGGTGCATTATTTTCTCAATTTTTCAAATGATAATATTAATAGGATAATTTATTTATATAATTTTGTTGTATATTTTTTTTTTACTTTTATGACTCTTACGATACGAGTCACGACTCAAAAATCGGGAAAACGAGTCGTATCA
The DNA here is from genome assembly GCF_010389155.1 of Erigeron canadensis. Lineage (NCBI taxonomy): Eukaryota > Viridiplantae > Streptophyta > Magnoliopsida > Asterales > Asteraceae > Erigeron > Erigeron canadensis. Next base: position 11,583,991 of record NC_057765.1, read on the forward strand.
TGAGTCACGAGTTGACAACTATGCTTGGAACACTTCTCTAGAAAACTAGAGGGATTCCCGTGCAATGCGATGACAGTGACGTGCGGCAGCGGTGGCGTCATGACGGGTGGCGTTGGTGGCGCTAGCGGTGTAGTTATCTATCTACCAATATATATATATAACAAGGTGCTAAATTCATTCATAAACAAACAAGAACCCTTGGATGGATTCCATCTTTGATTTAGAACCATTAGATCAAATTTAATTATTTCATCTTTATTAAATAACAACATTAATAATTATACTTTTTATAACTATACAAAAAAATCCCTCTTTATATTTAATTTACACTTTTTGATTTTCCATCACAAATTTACACATTTTACCCAATAATTTTAAAATAAAATATTCAATAGATTAATACCTAATATATATCCTAATAATAGAATAATACTATCTATCTTAGATCTTATCCAATAGAATAATAGTTAATATCATATGAAAAAAATAAAACATATTTTAATTTGAAATATTTAATATATGTTTCATATAAAATTTATAGATCAAACTTTATTAATAAAAATAATAAGCTATATTTTAAACAATAATAAAATAAAACTGAATACTAATAATGTCATAACAATCTATATCTACAATATATATATATATATAATGTCGGGTTTATAAATTATCAACGACAGTGTTGAGAAGGCCGAGTTTAGCTTAGGTGAGTGACAACTTTGGGAACGTCAACCTTTAACATTGATCTGCAATTTTTGGAGCATGTGGTGACGGAAAAGTTGCGCTCTATTAAAAAACATAAAATAAATTATCGAAATTAATGTTATATAATTTAGCTTCTAAATATGCATGACTATTGTGATTACTATTATAAAAGAATTTGAAAAAAATATAACGTTTTTACATACAATTATATTATCAATGTAGTGTACATTTACCCAAAAAAAAAAAACCCTTTTTCCATCCTTTTTTTTTTCTATTCTATTAAAAATAAAAACAACTTAAAATTTTTACTCTACCAATATAGGGGTTTATCTCAAAAATAATGTTTCCAACCAAGTGATGTACTTTCAAATAAGAGGCCTATGACAACAAAGTCAATGATTGTATGTATTCTTTATTTATTAATACTTTGTAGGAACAAATTACAAAAATACCCATAAAAAAGTTTACATTGTACCAAAATTGGAGTGGGGACTCCATCCATGGTTATACTTCATAAATTTTGCAAAGTTATTATAGAATAAAATCTAAACTCAATATTAATGCGTTGTTTATGATGAATTCTAACTCGACAATTCAAAGTATTTAGGATATACTATTTTTCTCTATTTCGATTGATAAAGATCACAACTTCAATTTTTTTTTTTGTAGAAGGGGTAAGGGAGGAGGGCGGTCGAACTCGGAAAATGAAATGTAATAGATCTATTGGAAGGCGATTGCCAGGTAAAAAAGTGGGTGGTTTAGGTTTTGGTGGTTTAGATACTCTTAATTTAGCATTAATATGTACAAATGGATATGACATGTGGTTCAAAATTTGAATTACGTTAAGTTTAAAATCATCCATGTGATTCATGGTTCTGAGTTTGCGTTCTCGTGTAAAACAAATAGTAATAATATGTTGGCAGATATATGTTTCTCATTCTCGGAGGCACACTCGATTGCAAGCCCCCTTAAGATATTATTAAAGAACAATTGGGAGTGAAAATAAGACAATATTCACCAAATTGGAGTGGGGACTCCATCCATGGTTATATTTCATAAATTTTGTAAAGTTATTACAGAATAAAATCTAAACTCAATACTAATGCGTTGTTTATGATAGATTCTAACTTGGTAATTCAAAGTATTTAGGATATATTACTTTTCCTCTATTTCGAATGATAAAGATCACGACTTCATTTTTTTGGTGGAAGGGGTAAGGGAGGAGGAGGGGGGTTGAACTCGGAAAATGAAATGTAATGGATCTACTAGAAGGCAATTGTCAAGTAAAAAAGTGGGTGATTTAGGTTTTCGTGGTCTGGATTCTCTTAATTTAGCATTGATATTGTACAAATGGATATGACATGTGGTTCAAAATCTGAATTATGTTAGGTTTAAAATCATCGATGTGATTCATGGTTCTGAGTCTGTGTTCCTGTGTAAACAAATGTTAATAATATATGGAACCTCATTCTCTGAGGCACATTCGATTGCTAGCCCCCTTAAGATATTATTAAAGAACAGTTGGGAGTGAAAATAAGACAAGATTCACCAAATTGGAGTGGGGACTTCATCCATGGTTATATTTCATAAATTTTGTAAAGTTATTGTAGAATAAAATCTAATCTCAATACTAATGCGTTGTTTATGATGGTAACTAACTCGACAATTCAAAGTATTTAGGATATATTATTTTTCTCTATTTCGATCAATTAATAAAGATCACAACTTCATTTTTTGGTGGAAGGGGTAAGGGGGGGGGGTCAAAGTCGGAAAATGAAATGTAATGGATCTACTAGAAGACAATTGTCAAGTAAAAAAGTGGGTGGTTTAGGTTTTGGTGGTTTGGATACTCTTAATTTAGCATTGATATGTCAAATGAATATGACATGTGGTTCAAAATCTGAATTACATTAGGTTTAAAATCATCAATGTGATTCGTGGTTCTGAATCTGTGTTCCTGTGTAAAACAAATGGTAATAATATATAGGCAAATATATGTTTCTCATTCTTTGAGACACACTCAATTGCTAGCCTCCTTAAGATATTATTAAAGAACAGTTGGGAGTGAAAATAAGACAAGATTTTGGAATAATCATTGGCTTGATGGTGGTAAGCTCGCAACTCGGTTTAGAAGGTTGTATGCCTAGGCACCATCTAAAGAATGTGTCATGATTGATATTTTTTTATGATATGACATGAAAATCTGAATGACATCGAGATATTTGTGATGAGATGGATAAATAATAACTTTTAGCATTGAAAAATTTATTTAATCAGTAAGACTTAATGAACAACACAACAAGTGTTGTAAAATTATCAAGGTCAAAAAAATAAATGTTAATAAAGTGAAATTGAATATTTTAATTTCTTAACTATTAATTAAGAAAATAGTATTTTAGATATATATAAGTATAAAAATATATTTACCCGCATATTACGCAGGACAATAATCTAGTTAATATAAAAGTAATAGATGTAAAATGGGTGTAGTTATTTTTTAAGGGTTAGAGACATTTATATTGTACTCAGAGCGCATACCAGCATAAAACTCATGCCCAGTAAGTCACTATCCTCACACATTGGATCACAAGATAGTTTTTCCACGTTTTTTTGACAAGTTTTGAACTCGTAACCTCTAGACTTTATCAATGGACCCATGTGGTCACAAAATGGCGATACATAACTTAATTAAAGTTTTTTCATGACTATTTTTCTAACTCTTTTTCTTTGTATTTTTAAAAGAATTGCATTAAGAAATTAAAGCTTAGATTTCATGTACAGGAATCATAAACACTTTAAAAATTTATAGAATAAACTAACATCAAAATCATATGTTGTGCACATAATGTTCAAATTAAGGATTAAAAAAAATAGATAAAAAGGGATTTTGTTATGGATTTTAATTAATATATAGTAACACATATAAGCAAAATTTCTTAGGTCACTCCTTATAGGAGTCACTTTTTTCCTACTTTTACTCATTTCTTCCACTATTTATCAGTTTTTTCTCTCCAAAAACACCCCCTCCTTATAATACCCACTTCTTCCAAACTTTTTCACTATTCATTCACTATTTTATTATTTCATTTTCTTTACACAAAATTAAAAAAAAACACATTTTGTTATAATTAAACACACACTACATTATTAAAAAAAAACACAAAACAATAAATGGAAATTAAACATTACATCCTAAAAACACATATTAAACCCAATAACTAAAACACATTTAATCGGAAAACACAAACTACATTTACATATCCTTAAAATATGGTCCGTACTTATCCATGAGGTTTTTGCGCGTACTCCTGATCTGCTCCAACTCATCTCCGTCTATGCCGGTCGGAATTGGTTATTGCAGAAGCTTAAACACCGCCCTGACCTGCTTTCGGAAGCGATCATCCTGTCTCATTTTACGCTCCTCCTCTATTCTCCTCCTATCCTCCTCAATTTTTAACATCTGCTCTTGTTGCATCAAGAGCATTTGATCAAGCTTGCCCAACACCTGTTTTGACCCACTCGAACCACCACGACTAGAAGTCGCATCTGAGCCACTAAACATTTTCCAGCTAACATTACGACCCGGTGGTTTCCTAATTGGGTCGTCTCCAAACAACTGGTTCAAAGCCACATCTGGTTCCATACTCGGACCAGCCCGAATGTGTCCCTCATCCTCACCCAAATCAACAAATTCAGCTGCATTTCTTTTGGCAATACTATGGTCTTGCCAAAATGTGGGACAATCTTTCAGCACATCGTAACACTCCTCATATGGAAATCGGGCTAGTCCATGATTCTCTACATAGATTTCATGAGCAGTCTTATAAACTTTTCTGTCATCTGTACCGCTCTAGCGGCCTTGATCTTGCAATCTCTTCAAGATTGCTCCAAACAGCTTGGTGGTTCTCTTGATCTTGTTCCATTTGCCTTGTAGTTAGCTTTTGTTGCGCTCCCCCGCTGGCCGGTTATTGTTGAACCCCTCTATCACTTTGGCCCAAAACATAGTCTCGTCTTGGCTTATCCCCACAACCGAGTCTTGTGAAGCATTTGTCTACGCCTGAGCCAACAAAACCGCCCCCTAAGTTAACCACTTCGCCTTTTCCGCTACAGCAACCCCTTTTTTCATCAACCGTTTGGGCGGGGCAGGAACTTCTTCCACTTCTTCCTCGATAGAGGCGACACTAGTTCGTGCCGGTTGAGGAAATTGTGGATTCTGGAATTGAGGAAATTGTGAGTTCGTAGCTTCAAATTGATTAAATTGTTACAATAACATGAACTGCTGAAACTGTTCGTTCAATAGTGGTGATTGCAACAACTGCATATATGATTGGTTCATAGCACTCAAGCTACTAGATGCCCCCATCATATTAGACGACGACATGGACGGGAGAGATCCCACCAGCAATGCGTCAAATTCATCGATAGTGTTTTGGTATTGGTATTGGTTTGGGTTTTCATTGAGGTTTTGGTTTGTGTTTTGGTTTTGGATTTGGTTTTTGTTACTTCTTTTAGGCATGGTAGATGAATTGGTTTTGGGTTTTGCTAATATGAATTGTAGAGAGAAATATGTGAGTATGTGAAATGGTGAAGAAGTATGGGGATGATGGTGGTTTAAATAGAAAAAGTGGGGGGGGGGGGGAGCGGGCCATTAAGCTCAAAAACCAACAGCTATGAAATTTAATTTTTTTTCGTTAGCCAACAAAACGCGGACCCCACTTGTACCCAAAAACGCACGTCCGAGTGTGGAATAAACCACCGAAACGCAGCCCAAGACGCCTCCGTGCTACTTGCGTCCTCCCTTGGCTTCGCGTCGGACGCCGGCTGACGTCCTTATAAGGACCGACCTTATTCTTCATGCGTCTTAATTTTATTCCAATTATGATATTGAAAATGATACCTAACTTCTAGTGGGACTCGAATAGCATAGTGATTTTCGGGATTTGGAAAAAATCTCGAGATATAAAAAACAAAAACGAAAAATTACAAATTTCATCCCTAGATTTTATACATCAAGCTTTTGGTCATAATAGTTTGTAATGTCAACTTTTTTATTTTAGAAAAATTATACAAGTTTAAAAAAAAAATACAATTTTGATTTTTCTCTTGGTAAAAAGTTATCGATTTCATCCGCAAGTTTTATATGTTATTTTGGACCCATAAAAGTTTGTCCATCAACACTTTTAGTCTAGATCACTAACGACCATTTATTTTAAGGTTGCATAACTTGCACATGATAGCTTATATGTCTTTTCATTAACAAAAGAAAAATGTATTGATATCAGATCCCTTCTTGACAATGAGCTTCAAGTGTGTTCTATAAGGCGTAAAATCGAGGAGATTGAAGGACAACCCTTTGACTTTAATTTCATTTGGAACAATTGGGTTCCTAAAAAAGTGAACATCGTAGTTTGGCAATCTGTTTTGGATAGAATTGCAACGAGAGTGAGGCTGCTAAAAAGAAATATAAACATTGAAATGATTTGTGTTTAAGCTGTAATTCTGGTTCTGAAACTACCGAGCATGTGTTTCTTACATGTCCCTTGGCAAATGAGGTATTGTAACATCCCAAATATTTTTCTAATATTATTAACTTAGTCGTAAGTCAAATGACGCTTTCCGGTAAGATCGTTGCGTGTCTCAACTATAGTCGTTTAGTTGTCGTCTAATTGACATATTTTGATAAATGGATTTTTCATGTAGATGCTACTATGTCGTAGATGTGATGCGTAATGTATCATATATATGCGGCTTAAAAAAATGTGTTTGTTTTAGTAACTGTATATTTTAGTTGACAACTTGTTAAATACCCGTATGTGATATATTATGTATGTGTTAAGATGGAAAATCAATTATTTTGCTAAGCTGGGTGTATATGTGATTAGATGAAACTAAGAGGGACTTAACATAAAATTAGAAAAGCCACCAATAAGGATCAAGGTTTAGTAAAACACATGGGTTTTCCTATATATTTTGTTAATACGTATTTGCTATATATAAAAAAGGGAGAAACCCAAAACTAGAGGCGGCACAAACAACACCGAAATTCGTCGGACTCTTTTTGGGGTGTTCAGCTTAGTTCATCATCGGAGTCATTAGATCAACGATTTGCCGCGATTCAGGTAATGATTCTTGTTTTAAATAGTGATGTTTCAGTTCATCAGAATAAATATTGTCTTTTTATGTCAGGTTTTGTCGATCACGATAGGACACAAAAACAAGTAGCTAGTTTAGTTATGATCTAACTCCTCACAAGACATGGCCATATATACTTTATGTATGAGTACCTCTAAGTGTTTTCATTAAGCATGCGAAGTAGAATTAGGTTCTAGTTGAATTTAACGCTCTTAAAATAGAAGGATCTAATGTCGACGTTTAAAGGGATTTAATCCCGCAAAACTTATGCGTAATCAAATGTAGTTTTTGAGTGAATTCTATGTTCAATTCAAATATCAACTTTAAACGTTTGTTTTAATGGTGTCGTAGTGCTAAAACGTGTTTCGTCTATTCGGGGATGTCATCCACTGTTATATATCGAGTTTGAACTTCTATGGAGAAGCTATATTCTGTTTGTAATTCATAAATAAAGGGAAGCTCAAAATATTTGTTAATGGATTTTTGTAAGCTAATGCATGGTAAAGACGATGGAACAAGGGTGATTTCGATTATATATATTCTGGTAAAATCCATAATTGACAAAAGTGGTTTTGAAGGAAAATCAGTCAGAGGGTGAGCTGTAAAGTACAAGATTATTATGTTAAAACTTGTAGTAATTTATTTAATCTATGATTTTATACTCATGTGTCTTGTTAATTAAGTTAAAGATTAGAACTAGGCCACGATATTTGTATTAGTCAAATCATAGTCTTTTCTGTTGTCACAATCTTAAGGTCACTCCAAGTTTTATAATGAAGTCGGTTCCATTGCTAAATAAAGAATTTTGTAATTGAAGTGTAGTTATATATCTCCGTTTACTTAAAACACCAATTGGAAATTATTCTGCAACTAATGGGACATGTGTGATACTTGATGAGCTCCACCCATAATTCTAAATGCAAGTAATTGTAAAATACTTAAACTAAATTATATTATTTAGAAGCTTTAATTATAATTATGATATATATTATAGGATGTTTTTGGCTTTATAATATAAATGACATAGTATATATGAATTTCTATGATATAATTAGTCATAGATTTAAGTGAAGAATGCATCAGGTGCAATGATCGATGGATCACTTATATATTTTTAGTTGGTCAGATTGATCGCAGTACTTTATTCTTTAGGTGATCACGAGTTGGAGAAGTAAGAGTTACCTTGAGTTTTTATCCAATTTGAGGTAAGATAACTTACTTTTGTCACCTAGGGACACAACAAAATTTAATTTTAATAATTACTCCTTTTTTTATGAAGTTAACTATCTCATGCTTATATTGGGTATGGGATGTATGTGGGAGGTTTATTGGGCATTGTTTATGCATGCGTTAGTAGATACGAGATTATTGTTGTATTGTTCTTTAATGGAGTTTGTTCTTTAATGGAGTTTGTTGTTGAGTTGTGTTACTTGTTGATGATTATTTGTGACTTGTACACATAATACACTAGACTTGATTAAGTTTTTATGTCACGTGCACGTTAAGGGCCCTAATGTTGATATATGTGGAAATAAGTAGCAACCTTAATGGAGAATATTTTAAAGTAGCTAATGTGATTAGTAGAATTGAGTAGAAATATAATGTTGCAAAGTATCGAGCATTAAGGAGATATTAAGGAGAAAGTGTTAAGCTTAACCCACATTTTGGTCTATTTAGATCAAGTGTGTTTAAGGAGCTCATTCGGGGGCAATGTATACCGTTCCTGGTGAGGTGCAATTTAAGGAGCAGAGTAGCACCGTTGGGAGTGATTGACCCTAAGGAGAATGTGGACTACTCATGGATTGGTTATGCCTTTCCATAACGACGCCGATGGACCCCCAAAAGGTTACCCATCATGTCGGGTGTGAGGTTCCCTGTGAGGTCTTATGACTGCCTACACACAAAACCTTTATTGTTGATTTTAAATGGCATAACCTAAGTAGTTAAGGAGCTAAATAAATAAGTAGCCAAGTAGTTAAGGAGCTAACGAGTTAAGTAGTTATGTTGTTAAGGAGGCACATTGTAGGAGTTTATTATCCTATTTGATTAGTACTTGTTGATATCTATGATTATGCCTATATATGTGCATGAGATGATTTTGTTGAAATGATTTTAATTGGCAATCTTTTTGTTATACTAACATGTTATCTTACTCGGCTTTAAAAGCTGACACTTGTTTTGTGGAAAATGTGTTGTGCCCTCAGGTTAGGCACTAATGGAGCTAGTTGATTTGCGAGAGATGGGGTAGCTATTGACGTTAAATAAAGATGGCTTTTAGTACTCATTTGCTATAGAATTAAGTAGACTTATTTATTATGACTTGTTGACATTTCATATTATTGATTGTGGATTTCCTTTTATTATTGTGATGATACGATGCTAGTAACACCATTTAAAGTTGTTTAATGACTCTATTATGGTTCATATCTGTTTTGAAAAGTCGCTTCCGCATTTTATTAACGGAGTTATATTTAAAGTTGAAATTTTTTGGAAATTCACAATTTTATAAAATAAGGTGTTACAGGTATGGAGTAAACTGAGTGATTGGTGTAATATCTCTCCTATATATGCGTTCTCTTTACAAGACTTAATGGATATTCATAAAGGATGTGTTGGGGACGATAAGAAAAAGAAAGCAGTTCATGCTATTATCATGATTGCCATCTGGTGCATATGGTCAGCTAGGATTAGGCTCATTTTCAACCACATTAAATCGTCTCCAGATTATGTTATGGCTAAGATCAAGGTGTACTCCCAATTGTAGTTATCCACGAGATCTAAAGGGGCTGCTACTAATTATATCTCATGTTTAGCTTAGGCGATTTTATTTTTATTCTATGTTCTATGATGTATTTGATATATTGAGGAGTTGTCTAGATATTGGTGTTTGTATTTTGAAACTTCTAGCACCTTGCTAGTTGGTCGTTCTTATATAATATTTCATTTTTGCCGTTAAAAAAAAAACAAAAGAACCAAAAGTGTACTTGAATCTACATTGTTTATTCCGTCATATAATCATCATCATCTCATCATCGATATATCCATCTTGTGCATATCACGTGACATCAAAACAAATGATTGTTAGCGATTTGGACCAAAATCGTTGACGAGCAAATGTTTTGGACCAAAGATGTAGTTTATGAAACTCCTAGGGAGAAAAATTATAATTTCATAACCGTAGCAGGGACCAAAATTGTAATTGTAATATACTTTATTATTTAAGGATAAAGATAAAACAAACATTCGGCCCAAAGAGAAACCAGGGTTTTTTATGCCCCCTTTTCAACACCCTTCAAAAACTAAAACAAAAAATAAACAAAACAAATAAAAAATAATCAAAATTCAAAAAATTAAACAGAAGCAAACGGGGCGTGTGTGTGTTATTAAGTGTGTCTCCCGCCATGACTGAACAAGAAGTGTTGTTGGAGATTCCATACCACCAGAAGAATGAGCAAAAAGAAGAAGAAGAAGAATATGATATCGATGACACAAAAACTCTGATTTCCGCTCTTAGTTTTCTCTCTCGCAATCTCCCTCTTCCTTCTCATGTTTTCGATGCGGTTTCTTCTATATATGATACCCGATCTGACGATGATTTCGATTCCCCCAATGTTAGTTCCTTTTTTTTTTCTAGGGTTTCCAATTATTTATTTTATTTTAATTTTTTAGTTCTTTTAAATCTTATATATGATACTCGATTGTATGTATACAACTCTGAATGCGTTTATTGTGTCTATTCAATTCTCAAATATTGATGTCGTATGGCTTTTGCTGATGCCACGTCAGCAAATGCTATGCTTGATACATACATATGGTTGCTGTATTTGAAAATAGAATACAAGTCAGAATGTTTTTATTGTATTTTGTGTATCCAATCTTCAAATATTGTAATCGTATATGTATCTAATGGTTTTTGCTTAGGCGACGTCAGCGAATGTTGTAGTCGATGCGCATATAGTAGATATATCTGAAAGATGAATACACAATAGAAGCGTTTTAAGTTGGATTCATGCATACACTTAGGACAAAAGTCGAATACATTTTTTATACACTTAAATCTAAATAAAAGTGCTACTTTAGTTGTATCATAGATTTTTTCGTTGTGTAGAGGAAATGGTTTGGAATCTTGAGTTAAGATATTAGTTTAAAGCGTATCGCTAAGTATGAATGTTTGATTTTTTTTTGTTTGTTATGATGATTACAGAATAACGACATACCATCTTCGAATGGGGGAGATTTAATTGCAGACCTTGAAGATGCTTTGGTTAAGCATCGATCTAATCACATTACGGGTTCTGAGATGGCACAAGTACAGAATAATCGGTTCCAGACCCATATCCAGAGTCGCTTGACTCAACTTGAAGGTTACCCATTCCTCAGTATTAGTACCTTTTAACTATCTTTATCCATCTATGTATAACAATAACTAGTCTCAATATCCGTACGATGTACGGATTGACTATAAATTATTATACATCTATACGATTATATTTTAATTATATTAAAAATTATAATTTGGATGTGGTAAAAAAATAACTACCAAGTATCAAGTATATTCTTCATATAGTGAAATAACCATACAAACCTTATGGTGAAATAACTATATTTTCTTTAAGTTTTAAGTTCTTACTATATATAAATAAACATAAAGAATTGAATCTGGAAAATAAAAAGTAAGGGAAAAAGAATAAGGGAATTCTGAGACAATTTATCATAAAAACCGTTCTTGTCGTTAATTGAACAACTATATGAGATTATTGAATTAAAATAGTTAGGATAATAATGTATTAGCAGTTCATAAGTAATTAAAAATTTTTGGCATAATATATCATAACCGAATAGACGTCTATATAATTACTAAGAACTAAATAAATTGGTGTTTAGCTATATTAAATTGGTTGGATAAAATCGATTACAAAATTTGATGAATAAAATAATTATGATAACATTTGTAATTTTTAATATAATTGTTCAATCATATTAAGTAACTATATATATATATATATATGTTAATTAAATAGAAGTTTAATTTTTGAATATATTTGTAGAGGACACGTGTTGCTCAATTAAAGTGCCACATGTTGTTCATGTAATATATCAATCCTGTTTTAGTTTATTGGTAGATTAGTGTATAGGTGTATTAATCTAAAAAAAGTTAGTAATGTCTATGCGTCTGTAGGATAAAGATGGTTTTTTTTTTCCAGTACCAAATAGAGGGTGAAAACTTGATTGTGTTTTTTTCCTAATAATCTGCTTACTGATTTTTTTTTATCATTATCATTTTGAATTCAGAGCTGCCTACAAACAGAGGTGAGGACCTGCAGTCAAAGTGCTTGCTTGAACTCTATGGGCTTAAGGTATCTCCAGCATAGTTCTTGATATAATTAGCATGCGGCTATATTCTTGTTTTGATACTAGCTTTCAATCATGCATTAGTAGTATTGTTTAGTCAACTTTTTTCTTTTAACTCTTATGAGTTCTGACATGTGTGTTACACGTTACAGCTAGCTGAGTTGCAACGAAAAGTGAGATCAAGTGTTAGCTCAGAATACACGTTGTGCTTAAACTGTGTCTATCCAGAGAAGCAACTCTTTGATTGGGATATGATGCGCCTGCCTCGCCCTTCTTATGGCGTGGGAGATGCTTTTGCTTTTGACGATAATCATCTGAAGAAGAAACGAGATGCTGAGGTAGTTCTCTACCTTTTACCGTATCTTTTTTCTTTCATCTGTAGAAATCTTGATAGCACATCTTTGTTTTCTTTCTAGTATTTCATTAAACTAGATGTGGTGATTTTAATCCATAAATAGGTTGATTTTGGGTTATGGTTTATCTTTAACGGTTAAAATGGATAGAATAGAAAAAAAATTAGCTAAAAAGGAAATGGTTCAAAGGGTGAAAATCGTCTAAAGTGTAAGCTTAAAGAGTTAAAACCTTTTAAATCGTTTCATTTAAATTATTAGGTAAGCATAAAATCTTAGTAATTGTTCCGACACTCTAAATATGTGCAATAACTTCACTTTTTTGCACAGTATGTGTTTGGGACCTCGGGTTCATTCTAAATATACATCTTCTACTTAACCTGAAGTCCGAACCTGTTTTGGTTCTGCGATAAACATCTGTTAAACCATATCAGTGGAAATGTATGTTATGGGCTTAGGTCAAATTATCATGCCATGTTCACTAATTTACACCCGTTAGAAGAAACACTCAATTTTACAAAATCTTTTATGGTCGCTTGTTGTCTCATCTGTTTCATAAGAAACATTGTGAGTCATTTTTTCCTTTTTATCTAAATGTTTAACTTTTTGTATTTGACTTTTTTTGAAGTTTAGTGTGTGTACCTTGTGCCATACTCCTTTAGCTTTTAGTTTTTAGTCATACAGGAAGATAAATTGTAGGAAAAAAATATCAGCTTAGCTACAAGTAGCAGGTACACCAGTGTACATTGTGGTTAACCATACAATGATCATTTGTTCTGCTATAAAAAAGATTTTTTGTTTATTCATGTCATAAATATCAATGCTTATCGCACACCATGACTTGTTACAGAGACTTTCAAAGTTAGAGGAAGATGAAAAGAACAGAGTAGAAACCAGGAAGAGGAAATTTTTTGCAGAAATACTTAATGGATCTCGTGAATTGCCGTTGCAAGTAGCGGCCTCTCAGAAACGTCGAAGGCAACGCAATGATGGTGTTCATGTATGCAAACTATTCTCCTATATACATATGTTTGTGAACGTGTCGTTTATAAATGAGACTATTCGGGTTACATCTTATCTAGAAGGTGTAATGGGTAAATATAAAAAGTTAGCTTAAAAGATGACATGTCAAACAGGTTGAATGGGTCAGACCGAAATTGTATGTTTAGTTCATAAAACCTTCTATATCATTTTTTAAACTAATAAAATTATTACTGAATGATAAATTTGTTGTAATTATTTTTTGAATCACTAGCTACTTATACACTTGCTGAAAGGCACTTTTATCTGTTTTCCAGAGGGCCAACTTTTCACCTCAAGTTTCTCTTTGCTGAATGTGATTTTATTTTGCATCTTATGGTTTTTTAATATATATCTGTACCCTTTAGGCATGGCATGCAAGGCAAAGGCAACGTGCTAGTCGACAAGAAAAATTGAGGTTTCAAGCTTTGAAGTCAGATGACCAAGAAGCCTATATGAAAATGGTTGAGGAAAGTAAGAATGAACGGCTAACATTGCTTTTAGGGAAAACAAATGATCTGCTTGTCAGATTAGGAGCTGCTGTTCGACGTCAAAAAGATGCCGAGCATGATGGTATTGAACCTTTGAAGGGTCCATTAGCAAACTTACGTGATACATCTGCTACAGAGAATGTGGAATCAGTTCCTGACGAGGATGATGATTTAGTCGTGGTCGATGACAACGGAGTAAAGACATCTGATTTACTTGAAGGTCAGCGGCAATATAATTCAGCCATCCATTCGATTCAGGAAAAGGTATTATACTAAAAGATGACTGCCCAACAGTATATATATATATATATATATATTGAATTGCAAAGTATGTTGTATTAATGAAACCAAGGGCTGCCAAGGCTACCAGGTTAAGTCATGAACTCATGATTGAAAGGGGGTACAATGTTTGAAAAAGTTAAATCCAAAAAAGTTTCTAACAAGATACAAACATCATAAGTTATAATTACCCAATTTTTTCCAAGAATGAACTAAGATTCCGAGGGTTTGTTATCCTGGTAGACTAATTTTTTAACTGGTTACGACTCCTTCCTACATATACAGATATATATCGTACATACACATCTGCTTTATTCTATTACCAGAGTAGCCATAAAATAGAAAGGGTATCTTTGTAATGCTTTAACTTATGTGTTACATTTACAAATTTACTGTTACATGTATTTATTTATGTCCATTGTTGTCATTTTACACATTTTATCAAAACTTCAGCTAATCTCCTAAACACCTAAATATATCTAAAAAGCTTCAGCTACCAGCACCAGCTAGTTTTACCAAACATACCCTAAGAGTTTAGATAGATAGATTGATTCTTACTCTGGTCGTGTGATTCTATAAGGTTCAATAATCAGTTTAAGAACAGCTGCAGCAGGACCTAGTATTTTCAAATACGGATCATCACCCAATAACAACACCTTAAAGCATGTTTGGTTGTGTATGGCTTAAAAATAGTGATCTACGGATCATCACCCATTTAGAAAAGCTCAAGTTATATAATAACTGTTATATTCTATCCTCATTTTAAAGAGTTTTCACCTATGCTTTCATTGTTTATAGTGCTTCCAAGAAAGTTTTTGTTGGAAGTATGCATTATAAAAATGAAGGAAAGGAATACGTTGATAGGGAATTTTTAATACTTGTTTTAAGTTATTAAGCTACATCGATATATAAAAATGTGTTTTTGTGGATGTTTATTGATTAGCTTCTTTAGAGGGCGTTTAGGATTGCATTTTAAAGTGATTATCTGATTATTGCTTTTGTAAAACGCAAATAATCTAAAAGAGTGTTTGTGTGAAAAAGTAATTATTTACTATGAAAAAGCAGTTTTGGAGAAGCATGTACATGCATGCTTTTTCAAAACGCAGAATTAATTTTGAAAACGCAAAATATGTTTTGTGATCGCAATAACAAACACCCCCTTAATAATTAGAATTCGGAAACACCATCTTCTGCAATGTGTTATAGCTGATTATTATTTCACATAACCGGTGAACGCTCTATAATTGGCTTCACCATAATTACTACAGAATACTCACTATAATTTAAATCCTACAGGTAACTGAGCAGCCTTCACTTCTTCAAGGCGGCGAACTAAGAAACTATCAGATAGAAGGGCTCCAGTGGATGGTGTCTTTATCCAATAACAATCTCAATGGAATATTGGCCGATGAAATGGGATTGGGGAAGACAATTCAAACTATCTCTTTGATAGCATATCTTATGGAAAACAAGGGGGTGACTGGACCCCATTTAATTGTGGCCCCAAAAGCTGTGCTACCAAATTGGATTAATGAATTTTCAACATGGGTTCCTAGGTATGATGGGTGACTTTGACCCATTATTTTTTGAAAGGGTCAATTTGTTTCATGTTTTTTCCCCCTTAAATAGGGCAGAATGGGCGATAAAAAAGAAGTTTACTTAAATGGGAGGCATGCCAAATAGGTTGAAATGTCCCAAAGTCTATCTGAAGCTAAAACCTCTTATCAAAATCATTTATCCAAAGATTGAGAGTATTACTATAACACTACTATAATATGCCTTTGTAGTCATAGTTACCACATTAAGTGTTCATAGAAAGTTTTTAATTTAAAAGGGCAAAATTTTTTTGGGTCTACCAACCTGACGAGGTCCTTTTAAACTCATGCTAAGAATGACCTAATTTTAACACAAGCCTGTTTTGACTTGCTACTCAATGGCCCTACATGGCTACATGTCCATATTGCCACTTCTAATAGGAAGTGTTTGTGTACGTACATTTTAATTCAATTGGGTTTTCAATATGATAATTCCATACTGATTTCATTGCTTTTATCAGTATTTCTGCTTATCTGTATGATGGGCGTCAAGATGAGAGAAAAGCAATGAGAGAAGAGTTATTAGAAGGAAAATTTAATGTGCTCATCACTCATTATGATCTTATAATGAGAGACAAATCATTCCTGAAGAAAATTCCTTGGTACTACATGGTTGTGGATGAAGGACATCGGTTGAAGAACTCAGAATCTGTGCTTGCAAAGACTCTTGTTTCCGGGTATGTTGCGTTAATATACTCCCATGGCTGTTACCCACTAGGGCTGGCAATTTTGACTTAATTCCTTGTGAATGGGTCAGATTGGGTTGTTTTTTGTTTATAATTTGTCAAACATAGTTTAAAACAGTTAAATTTTGGTCAAAAGTTGCTCAACATGTTAGCTTAAAACAGGTAAATTTGATCAAAAGTCACTCGACGTGTGTTTTTATTGTGTAAAACTAGTAAAACCTCCGACGTCTTTTTTATATTAAACAAGTTGGTTTACTATTGAGCATCTTCATTATGACTAAACGTCTATTATAATGAATGGTACCCTACCAAAGTTGTTAAAAGCTCAAGCGCATCATATCGAATAATGTGAGAACAAATATATACAAATCAAAAAACATTATAGCACCCAGAATCAGTTAGGTTTAAGTTAAGTTTTATTTTATAAATATCGCATAGTTCAATTCCGCCTTATGGCCTCATACATAAGCTAAAGAAAGTGAAAAGCAAGTCGAGAAACCTTGGTTGGGGAACAAAGATTCGAACCCCCGCCTATTTCATTTAAGGTAGCACTGTGCCGGGACCCACCAAATCATTTTTTTATTATTATTAATTGATTTTGGCTATAAAATTGTCTATTTAACATCTTTGAAAGTTTACAGATAGTATGTAAATAAATAAAAAGTAATATTTATAAATGGTTTACTGTTCACTTGACATTGAACCAGGTAGCTTGGCTAGCTTTTAAATAGCGTCTACGTTCTCATAATTTTTTTGTTTCCATAAATAAAATGGGTTATACATATAGATAAAGTAGCTATACTTGTTATGATTTTTTTCTATTATATTTGGATGTTTTTTATATTTTGGGTACATATTATGTCTGTATACGACTCATAGTTAGCTGTAACATCATTTGTAATGAAGTGTTGTTATTTGCACCAATGTAGTTATTGTTATATGCTATGTTGGTATATGGCATATGGTAAGACATCATATCAATGTTATTAAAGTGTCTTTGTTAGTTTGTTTGTGTTAATGTAAATATCAATTTTACGATCAGTTCTTGTGGTAGCGTGCGGGTAGATATTCTTCATTGAATACATATGTTTCTGATTCCTAATAAAAAAAAATTTGTTTAGTATATGAGCAAATAACAACAAAACTCTAACTAATCAAGCAATCTATTGCAGCTACCAAATTCGGAGGAGACTTCTGTTAACTGGCACTCCAATACAGAATACTTTACAAGAACTGTGGTCCCTGCTTAATTTTCTTCTTCCAACCATTTTTAATTCAGTTGAGAATTTTGAGGAGTGGTTTAATGCACCATTTGCGGATAAATGCGATGTTACTATAACAGATGAAGAAGAGCTGTTGATCATTCGTCGCCTACACCAGGTAGGGCTTTTTTGGGTCATGTATACTCTTTTTTGCCATGATCTGTTTTAACTGAATTTTTATGCTAAAATATTTAGGTTATACGGCCATTTATATTGAGAAGAAAGAAAGATGAGGTGGAAAAGGACCTTCCAGTGAAAACACAGACCATACTAAAATGTGACATGTCAGCATGGCAGAAAGTATACTACCAGCAAGTTACTGATGTTGGAAGGGTCGGATTGGATACTGGTTAGTCACTTTTACCCCTTAAATGTGTAATATATTGTCAGTAAACGTAGTTTATGAACATGACAAGCTCTTTGGGTGAAGGACAAAATCTGATTCTTCTTTCGGAAGCGTTTTAATCTTGCATTTCAGTTTTGGGTATAAATGATGTGCATAATCCAAAAGCTATATGCTTTGGTATGATAATGCGACAACTTTTGAAGTTGTAATGGCAAGTGTTCGATGTATCTATGTATGCATACATTTTGTGTGTGTGTGTGCAAAATTAATCAAGCTTGATCTTTTGTAGGAAAAGCAATATTAAGAAATTGACATCTGGGTCATGATTAAATAATGCATTCTCAGATATTATTTGTAGCGCCCTAAGTTCAATGTAAAAAAGCAAGTAACGGGCCTAATCTTTTGTTTTTTAAAGGGAACTGTACACACACATCACCAGATACACTAGAACCCATAGCCTTTTGGTCAAGGATCACCTTGAATATTGCAACTTGTAACCAGTAATTTAATTAAAAACAAATCTACTAATTTCTTTAAATTTGATTTCATTGTTAGGTGATTGCATTTCTACTAATTTCTTAATTATGATGACAATTCGAGATGCAATAGTACAAATAACTTTTCTATAGCCGTGTAACCAGTCTGCCAAAAGTTGTATACAAAACCTTAAATTTGTCCCTGTATGTGCAATAGCTTAGAATGTTCTTGGAGTTAGTTGTATGCAGAATTTGGCTTAAATTGAGTAATCTGATCAAACCTAGGCTCCAGTTTGATATGTTTGAAACTTATTCATTCAGTTTGATTAGTGTTTTTTACGAGTTATCCAGCAATTTTGGCGAAATTAAGGCCTGTAGGTTAATAGTATTTTGGGATTAGTGGGTTCCTAAATCTAATTTTTAAGGACTTGAATTTGAAACGTTTGTCCTATTTTATTTTGTTTACTTAAATCTGAACATTAGGTTTTTTCCTGGCCTCCATTTCCAGTTCCTTTCCAGCCTTTCAATCCAACGAATAGTGTAGGTCGATTTTGCTCATTTGGCCATGGCAAGTAATTAGGCCTGTTCGGATTAAAAAAAGCTACCTGAGTGTACTGGTTTGATAAGCATATTAAGGTTTTAATAGATAGAAACGAACTGCACTTGCCTGCCTGAGTATGGTTGAGTGTAGCGACAGAGAGGTGCAAATCAGAAAATGTGAGGGCGCGTTTGGTTGCAGAAAATACCCCTCTATTTTTCATTTTTGTTTTCCAAGAAAACATGAAAACCAGAAAACGCGTTCTAATCATTGTTTTCTAAGAATGTTTTCCTAGAAAACAAAAATCAATGTTTTCCACTTTTTAATAGAAAACTTGAAAACATCTTTTTCTTGTTTTCCATTTTCATTTTCCATTTCACCCCTCCCCCTCCCCCCCACATCTGTAACATGTTTTTTAGTTTTCTAATTAGAACGCGTTTTCAAAATTTTAATTTGTTTTTTAGAAAATAAAAAACCCCTTTCATTTTCTAAAAAATTAGAAAATGAAAAACTTGAAATATTTTATACTCGCAAAAGGGCCCTGAGTGTGCTTGAAATATTTTGCACTGTCAGAATGTTTAACACAGTTTATTGCATAGATAGGCTGTTTCCATATGGCTTGTTAGACTGCTTCTTTGTATATGCTAGGATCTTTATCATGTACCTTTATACTTGTTGTCCATTGACATTTGACAACCTTCAACCTCTTTTGATATGGCTTCTATGGCTATACAAAAGAGGTTGTGTATCCGCTAAGTATCGTCAGAAATGGGCCGAGTCCCCTTTTCCTTTTTCGATTGGCATTCTATTCGTTTAATCAGCTTCTCTAGTTGCTTGGCTTATCAAGGAATGTGGTGGTTGTTATAAGGGGTAAAGATGCTATACAGCTTGAAGAAAAGTAATCATTCTGGCCGTCAGAATAGACTAAACTGAACCACCACCAAATGTCTAGTGGCAACTAGACTTGTTTCCTCATAAAGGGTCTCAGGTTCGAGTTCTACCCTGAGCATATTTGAGGGTGGCCACTGGTATTTAATTTCCATCTATGGTGGGACAGGGTGAGATTTACCTTCAAGATCTCTGGGTGATGGAGGTTTCGATTCGAGGATTTAAATATGGGATCTATTTTATGACGAGGCTCTCTAGGGTAGACCCGCTTAAGACAACGTATATAGTATGCTAGAGCTCCCAATATTCGTGAATAATTCACACTTAAAAAAAAAGGTATAAACTGGGCCTTGGTCACTCTTTTTGAAACTTGTCCTAATAGCGCTGTTTGGTGTGGTAGTGTTGTTAACTCATAACTCAGCCTAGGCAGCGGGGTATTGTCTTAACTGGGATAATTGATATATACCGGACTTAACATTAAGAAAAAATTGTGTTATGTTTCTTGGCTGTTCATTCTATTTCTAAATTACATGATTACTAAAATGATTAAATTTTGTTAAAACTAACAGCAATTCTATTTGCAGGAACGGGTAAATCCAAAAGTTTACAGAACCTGACAATGCAGCTCAGAAAATGTTGTAACCATCCTTATCTATTTACGGGTGATTATAACATATGGCGAAAAGAAGAAATTGTCAGAGCATCAGGAAAATTTGAGCTTCTTGACCGTTTATTGCCTAAACTTCATAGAGCTGGGCATAGAGTTCTACTTTTCTCTCAAATGACTAAACTCATGGACATTCTTGATGTGTATCTCCAACTTCATGGATTTAAATATCTTAGGCTTGATGGATCAACAAAAACCGAAGAAAGAGGCACTTTGCTAAAGCAATTTAATGCGCCTGACTCTCCTTACTTCCTGTTTTCTTTAAGTACTCGTGCCGGAGGTCTTGGTCTCAATTTACAGACAGCTGATACTGTGATTATATTTGATAGTGACTGGAATCCACAGATGGATCAACAAGCAGAGGATCGTGCACATCGTATTGGTCAAAAAAAGGAAGTGAAGGTGTTTGTTTTGGTCAGTGTCGGCTCAATTGAAGAGGTGATATTGGAACGCGCAAAACAGAAAATGGGCATTGATGCTAAAGTGATACAGGCTGGAATGTTCAATACAACTTCCACACGTTAGTCTTCTTTCAAACTAACATCTATTAATTATCCCATTTAATATATAATAAAATTGTTTATTAACGTGCTAAATGATAATCTTTAACTCATATATTCTATTAGAGTTTTATTGGTTAATAATTATGTGACATCTTATATCAATGATACTTTAGCTATGATTTAAATGGTTTGGAAGGTTTTCTGTGTGAATAATAAATATGTTTGGGAAAACCTTCATGTAGTTGGCCTGTTTACATTTTGAGTATATTTGGCAAAGAGATTATTTTAGCTTCAGCTTGTTGATAAAAAGCAATAAGAAAGTTTAAGCTTCTAGCTTCATTTGGTTAGTCATCTGTTTAGAGCTTATTTATAAAAATAAGATTCTAGAGAGTAAGCTACTAGAGTACTAGGAGTAGGTTTTAGAGCTATTCTCATGTTCATTAATTTAACAAAACAGACAAATTTTTTTGTTCGTGTTTGTTCATTTAACTAAACAACAAGCATGAACGAACTTCCCACCGAATGGTTTATGAACTGTTCCTTGAATGTTCGTTCAGTTCGTTTATAGCCCCAATATAATAATAGGTGCATGTTTAACTAACTTGTTGTCCCTTATTGTTAATCACGTTTTTAAGTGAATTGAGATGAGGCTAACATTAGAGGTGGCAAGACGAGTTTGGTCAAATCAGGTTACTTTTGCCGTCTGAATGCGTTGTTTTGTGATAACAATAACAATCTTTCTACATGTGTTATATATATTTTTGATTACAACGATTTTGGAGGTTGTATGTATCAAAGTTCGACTGTAGTCTTTTCAACCCATTTTGGTCTCCTTTTAGTTTACTCTACGAGTTCACATGTTTAAAATAAAACATGAATCAAATCACCCATTTATATGTAATTGTCATAGTTGCTAAAAGTAGTAATTGATGTTTGTTTACTTTTGCAGCTCAAGATAGGAAAGAGGCGCTGAAGGAGGTAATGCGCAAGGGTTCAAGTTCCCTTGGAACAGATACACCAAGTGAGAGAGAAATTAATCGTCTAACAGCCCGGTCAGAAGAAGAGTTCTGGCTTTTCGAGAAGATGGATGAGGAAAGAAGGCAAAAAGAGAGGTACAGATCTCGCCTTATGGAAGATCATGAGGTACCTGAGTGGGCTTTTACTAAACCTGACAATCCAAAAGACATGAGGGGTAAAGGGTTTGACTATGAAACTGCAAATATATCTGGAAAAAGACGTAGGAAAGAGGTAGTGTATGCTGATACAATCAGCGATGTGCAATATATGAAGGTTGCTGAACAAGGTGAGCATAGCTCGAAATCTCATCCGGGTAAAACAAGAAGGGAACAACCCGCAACTCCTAACAACCTTAACGTTGTAGAAAATGATGTAGTGGAGGTAGTAAGCGTAAATGAGGGAACAACCCCACGTAGGTCAGGGTCAACGTTAAAAAGGCCAAGGTCCCCAATGAGCGAGCATCTTGGAATGGATAATGGAAGCAGTGATAGTGGAGAGCTGCCGTCATGGAAGACACAGAAAAAGCGATCAATCCTTCGTTTTGTCTAATTTCTGGTTTATTCGACTTGACTGTTTGTGATACAATATGCCAATATGGTCCAGTAGGCAGTAGGTTTACATTGTTAGGCCATTGACAGGTTATAAGTTGGATGGCCACCCTCTCATGAAAGTCCAGTTTGTGCTTGCTATTTATATGGATTTTATTTTATCACTATCACCTGTTAAGTATATAGAGTACTCGTAGTTCTGTATAATACCTGATCACTGTTCGTTTGACACCTGCATGAATGGATATGGTCGTATATTTTCATGCTTCACAGCTGAAGTCATCTACACATGTAAAGATGATGTCACCTTTTGAGTTTGAACTATGCTGCGTTGTGGCAATGGTTGTCTTTACCTAGAGATAAAAGATGTTGGTTTTAGAAGGACCTTCGGCCTTAGAAGGTTAGTATCAAATAATGGACCAATTTAACGGAGTTTGTTAAATAATTGGGAATAAGTATTATAGTATTATACTATTATTAACTTTTGTTTTTGAGCGACTAATTTGAATACCCTGCGTACCGTTGCGGCGTTGCAGTCATCGTGTTGTTGGTTTTTTTTTTATAACTTAAAATTTAAACCATTGACCTCTCAATTATCAAAATTGCCAGAGAATCACTTCAACTAACTAAGATTCATAATAAGAGAGAATCACACTAATAACCAAATTTCATTTTCAAAAATATACAATTTTAATTAGAGTTTTTGGATTTTAAAAAAAAAACCAAGAAAATCGCAAGAAAAAAATTAAAAATCGCAATCATAAAACAATATTCACAATAGGAAAGCCAAAATCGCAATAATATGTTAAAAAATGCAATTCAATATCAAAATCACAATGAAAAGCACAAAATCATAATGAAAAAAAAATACAAAATCGCAATGAGAGTATAAAATCGCAATGAAAAAGCCAAAATCAAAATGAAAAAGTAAAAATCGCCACATTGATTTTTTCATTGCGATTTTGTACTTTCTCGTTACGATTTTGTACATTCTCATTCCGATTTTGGCTTTCTGGTTGCGATCTTGTACTTTCTCATTGTGATTTTGCACATTCTCGTCTCATTTTTGTACTTTTTCTTAGCATTTCTTCACTTTCCTATTGCGATTAAATACTTTATCATTGCTACTTTGCACTTTCTTACTATGATTTTCTACTTTCTCGTTGCGATTTTGTGTTTTCTAGTTGCGATTTTGACTTCCCATTTTATATTTAATATTATACTAGAATTTAGACTCGTGTCAAATACACGGGTTTTACGACATTATCAATATAAGAATTATATATATATAGAACAAAAAAAAAAATACTTATACGTTAACATGTAAAAATATACTTAAAAAATAATTGAGATATTCAAATCTAAAGATTAAATGCTAAATCATATTAAAACTAGATGGTGTAGCAAAGTTTCTTTTATACAAACTCTTCAGAAAAATAATATCTTAACCTTTATTACCTAATTGACCGAGTTCTCATTTATATCTTGCAAAAAAGTAATTTTGTTTTCGTTAGCTATGATTCTAAGGAATAATAAAAGTAGTAGTTGGTTTGTGGGTTTTCAATGATTTCGTGTGTTGTGATTTTTATTCAAATAAACAAGTTAAACTTTATTCTAATTAAGTTTTATGTTTTAATTGTAGTATTACAAAGTTAAGGGACTGCTTGTAACATAAGTCTAAAGATGTTGATGTTGAGGGGCTGAAATGATTAAAGCAGAAGATAAAGGACTAAAGTTGTTCAAAGATGAATCTTGATGTGTATATAAACACACATCTGCTCCGATTATGGTTCTTAACCCGATTATCTTTCACACACATATTTTCTCTTTTTTCTGCTCTCTATATTCGATTTGTAATAATCTGTAAAACAATTTAATATACATATTTCTGTTGTTATTCTTATCATCATCCTGGTGATTAGATTATTATTTTATTATTTAAAACTGAATAATAATAATAATAATAATAATAATAATAATAATAATAATAATCATCTTACAAATATTATTGTAAGATCTATATCTAGTTGGATTTCTTACATGATATCAAAGCAAATCGATGATTATTGATTCGATTAATTGTTTGATCTATTCAGATCTAAGGGCGTATTCCTCTTCGGAATCCTACATTTTGATTTTCGGGTTTGCTAATTTGGTTAAAGTTAGGGTTTCTTCTGGAAACCTCGATCTAAGTTCTTCCGCTGTTATTCTGGTTGTGTTGCCTAATTTTTTCTTTGGCTAAGTGAATCAAAGAAAAATTAGGGTTTTCTGGTTTTGATTTCAGATCCTGATTGCTTTTCTTGACTAAGTGAATCAAGAGAAGGATTAGGGTTCCTCTTCCATCCGCTTAATAGCGCTGTATTGTATTCTTCAACCTTTCTATTCTACTCGTGTTAATACTTGACCTGCCTTCATACGAGAGGTTAGGAATCCTGTCACTGACACGTTTGTGAGGTTAAGATCTATTTTCTGCACTGTATTTTGTTTGAGAAAAAGATATTTGTGGTATCTTTGTGTTTGTGTTTTCCTTTACTTATCTGGTTTAATTGTTCTGTTGACTTTATCTGCTATTTTTGTGTGATTACTTGAATATTATCTGCTTGTTTGAGTAATAATTGTTTGTTCTATTTATATGTATTATCTGTTTGATATATTGAGTTTAAATGGATAAGGAAAAGCCTGAAAAAACTGGTAATACTCCTCCTGTTTCACCTGTACATTCTAAGCATAGTTCTGAATCTGAATTTGATGATGTTACTAAGATAAGTAAACTGGATTTTGGTGATCCTCTATATCTGCATGCCAGTGACACTACAAGTGCTCCTTTAATTGGTTTAGTGTTGCTTGGTATTGAGAATTACAAAGTCTGGTCTTGTTCAATTGAATTAACATTAGAAACTAAAAATAAGATTGGATTTATTGACGAAACTTGTGTGAAAACTTATGAAGATCCTATATTAGCTAAACAATGGGATAGGTGTAATTAGGGCTGTTCACGGTCCAAAAATCGGACTGAACCGGACGTATACATGGACCGAACCGAGAACCGAATTCGGAGAAACTTAGAACCGAGGACCAGACCGATGTCTTCGGTTCAGTTCATTCTCGGTTTATAGTCGGTTTTTCGGATTTTGGGTTTGCACCGAGACCGAGTCATTTCAACATGAAAGTCGATTTCCAAAGAAGAAAATAAGACGCTAAACCGGAACAAAAACCTACTCCACCTTTCACAACCGTGTCCATGTGTTGGGCTTTAATTTTATGTCATGTAAATCGAGTTTAACGGAAACACTTGGTTGGTGCAAATAATGTGTAATGCACAAGTATTTACTGCCAAGAAAGAACTCAGTAGGAACATTCACACGAAAGAAGAAAAAAAACTACAAAAGAAACAGATATATATATAAACTATCTATATATTTGCAGCAAAAAGAAATTACGCCAAACACAAATTACATATTTGTAGAAGTATACTAGTAATGATTGTAGCTCATTAATAACTAACGCCTACATTATCGAAAATTTAGAATATTGATGTGCTATTTCTTGGTTTGGTTCAAACAAAAGGTTTTTTCGGGTTAAGCATGGACCAAACCAAGAACCGAATGACATGAAACTAAAGGACTGTTGACTGGACCGATGACCTCGGTTCTATTCGGTGGTTTCTCGGTTTTATCGGTTTGGACCGTGATATGAGTGGCCCTAGGTTTAATGCTGTTGTGCTTAACTAGATTCTTGGTTGTGTTTCTCAAGAATTATATTTAGGTCAAATTTATTCTAAAAATGTTGATATTGTTTGGTAAGAACTTAAAGATACTTATGATAAAGCTGATGGTTCAGTAACTTTTAAGTTATATCAAAAGATTAATTCATTATCTCAAAATGGTTCTTCATTAGCTAAATATTATCACAAGTTATCTGCTCTTTGGAAACAATTTGATGCTATGATTCATTTGCCTCCTTGTACTTGTGCTGCTGCTAGAGAACTTCAAAAACATGCTGATCTTATGAAACTTATGCAATTTTTAATGGGTCTTGATGATGTGTATATATCTATTTGAAGTAATTTGTTGACTAGAGATCCTTTACCTTATGTGAAAACTGCTTATTCTGTTGTTTCTAGAGAGGAATCTCATAGAGGAGGGATAAATGATAAGTCTTCTGCTGGAAATGCATCTGCATTTGTTGCCAGGTCTGTGTATAATTCCAGTAATAAAAAGTTTTTCAAATCTGCTAATAATTCTTTTGATTCTCAAAAGACTTTTGACAACAACTTTGAGTCAAAGAAGACTTATGATACTAATCAAAGGAACTTAAGACCTCCAAATCCAAATTTAAAATGTACTAATTGTCATAGAATTGGTCATACTATTGAAAGATGTTTTGAATTAGGTTATAAATTTGGAGGAAAGTTTAATAGCAACAATGCAAATTCAGTCTCTTATGCTAATGGTTCTTCTGGTTCTGTGACAAATATCAGTTCATGTTCTTCCTGTGTTCCTTCTCTTACTTCAGAACGAATCTCTAAATTACTTGGTTTTCTTGAATCTCAAAACACTTCTACCTTGAGTGCCAATATGGCAGGTATACCTAAGTGCAGTAATAGTAGGTTTAATTTTAATTCTTTTATGCTTAAAGCTATTATTGCTTAGATTATGGATAGTGGTGCTAATAAACATATGACCATGACCTATGAAAATCTTACAGATTTAGTTGATGTTTCTGATTTAAATCTTAAAATTGGACATCCAAATGGAACTTGTGCAATTGTTCAAAAGATAGGAAATCTTAAATTTAAAAATGGTGCAATTCTGTTTGATGTTCTTGTTGTGCCAGAATATTCTGTTAATTTGATGTTTGTTCACAAGTTATGTAGAGACAATAATCTGTATGTAAGTTTTGATCCTCATAAATGTTATATTCATGATTTACCAAACAAGAATCTGTTGGGGATTGGTAATCAACAGGGTGGTTTATACATATATGATGATAATTCTTTGTGCTCTTCTGTGATGTGCAATTCTGCTAGTCTTCCTTGTGAGTCAAAATTATTATGGCATTTAAGACTTGGTCATCCTACTGATCCTGCCCTTTCTGTGTTTAAAAACAAATTAAATCATGGTTTTGACAGTTTGGCTCCTTGTGATGTTTGTTATAAGGCCAAACAAACAAGAGAACCGTTCCCTTTAAGTGGACATAAATCAAAATTTTTTGGAGATCTTATACATTTGGATCTTTGGGGACCTTATAAAGTAACTAGTAAAGAAGGTTTCAAATGTTTTCTAACTATAGTTGATGATTATACTAGAGCAGTTTGGACTTTTATGATGAAATCTAAAGTTGAAGTTTATGATCACTTAAAATCTTTTCTGGTTTTGATTAAAACTTAGTTTAATGTTCAAATTAAAACTATAAGGAGTGATAATGGTACTGAGTTTGTTAATAATCAAAAGAATTCTATGTTCACCTCTATGGGAATTGTTCATCAAACTTCTTGTTCTTATACTCCTCAATAGAATGGTATAGCTGAAAGGAAACATAGACACCTTCTTAATGTGGCTAGGTCTCTTATGTTTCAGGGGGAATTCCTTTGTATCTATGGAGTGATTGTATCTTAACTGCTACCTATCTTATTTATAGAACTCCTTCCTCCATTCTAAAAGGCAAAACTCCTTATGAATTAGTGTTTAAAACCGAACCTTCTTTAAAGCATCCTAGAGTATTTGGTTGTTTGTGTTTTGCTACAAAATTGAATATTTCTGATAAATTTGATAGTAGGGCAGAAAAATGTATTTTAGTTGGCTATTTTAATTAAAAAAGGGTTATATACTCTAGTCTTGAAAACAAATCTTATGTTTTTTTTAGATATGTTAGATTTCATGAAAATATATTTCCGTTTACAATGAAAAATGATATTTTTGGTTCTGTTAATAAAGAAGTAAATCAGTTAAATTTCTTTGATCTTTATGATACACCAATTTCATATGATGAGAATAACCTTGAAAGTCCCAATGATGACAGGAAGACAAAAATCTTGATTCTATCATTGGCAATAAGTTCCAGAAATCCTATGGCAGTCTACCAAAGACTACCAAGAATTCTATTGAGCAAGCAACTCTGATAAAAATTGATGATATAAATTCTGAGGGCATTTCTCAAGATGTTAATGATAATAATGATGGTCTTAGAAAATCTAATTGAAATAGAAAATTGTCTACCAGATTGAAAGACTTTGAGATTGATGGCAAAGTTAAATATCCTTTAAACAAGGTTGTCAATTATGCTAACTTAATTTCTGGTTTATATGCATTTGTGTCTAATCTGAATAAAACTGTTGAACCATCTAATTTTTATGAGGCTGCAAGTAATCAACATTGGGGTGAGGCTATGAATGATGAAAAGGAAGCCTTAAATAGAAATGGTACTTGGGTAATAACTGATTTACCACCTGGGAGAGAACCCATAGGTTGTAAATGGATATATAGAATAAAATACAAGGCCTCTGGTGAGATTGAGAGATATAAAGCTAGATTGGTTGCAAAAGGTTTTAGTCAAAAGGCTGGCATTGATTTTGATGAGACATTCTCTCCTGTTGTTAAAATGGTAACTATAAGAACTTTGTTAATTATTGCTGTCTCTAATTAATGGCCTTTGTTTCAATTAGATGTCAATAGTGCTTTCTTAAATGGTGATCTTAATGAAGAAGTATATATGCAGTTACCTCCTGGTTATTTTGATAGGTTAGTTAAATCTTTATATGGTTTAAAGCAGGCTCCAAGACAATGGAATGAAAAATTATGTAATGCCTTAACTGAGTTTGTTTTTGTTCAAAGCAGATGTGACTATTCTTTATTTGTTAAATCTGATCAAAAAGGGTTCATAGCTTTGCTTGTATATGTGGATGATATTGTAGTAACAGGAAGTAATATTCTTGAAAGAAATAAAGTCAAAGAATTCATAAATTCTAAATTCAAAATCAAAGACTTAGGAGTTCTTAAATATTTTTGGGGTGTAGAAGTTTTGGAAACCAATGAAGGGTTGTGTTTAAATCAAAGAAAGTATTGTCTAGAATTGTTGAATGATTTTGGTTTGTTAGGTTGTAAACCTAACAAAACACCTCTTGAAGTAAATATGACTATGAAACATAATTTTGACTCTAAACCTCTTGAAAATATTTCACTTTATCAAAAGTTTATTGGTAAACTCATCTATCTTATACTTACAAGACCTGACATATGTTATGTTGTTCAGTGTCTTAGTCAATTTATGCTTGCTCCTCTTGTTGAGAATTTTCATTTTGGTTTAAGAATTATTAGATATCTTAAAGGTGCTCCTGGAAAAGGTATTCATATCAAAGGTTGTAAGTCTCCTCTTTTACCTGAAGCTTATGTTGATTATGATTGGGCTAAATGCTTATCTAAACTTCAAATCTATTACTGGTTATGCTGTTTATCTGGAAAATAGTTTGATATCATGGAAGAGTCCGAAACTGTAACATCCTAAACTTTTCTATCATTGCTTTGACTTTGACCGTTAGTTGACTTTGACATTGCTAGTTGCTTAAATGCTTAAGTAATTAAGTATTGATGTTTGAATGATAAATGTAATACTTGAGCTAGTTACTAATGGTTATAAGATGTTATTATAGTTGTCGGATAGTAATTAAGGTGCTCCATTGGTCGTTTGAGTTCTTGGTTCGTTAGTTTGAGCCTTAACGATCCTTAAATATAAGTCGAGGGCACTTTAGTCATTGTGAAAAGATGGAGGCGGTTTTGATAGGGTTTAGGCAGCCCTAATCCTTCATTATCTTCAGAAGTATTTGTGTTTTTCTTGGTGTGAGCCTCCATAACCTCTATAGCTTGGTTTCATTGATTTCGGGTTGAATCGGAGTGATTAAACGCTTGTAGATCGAATTTCTAATCATCTTTAAAGTAAGGGTGGTAATACCTACTGATTTTTGGTTATATTCATCTATTCAATTCGTTCATATATGGTCTTGATCAATTGAATGTTGGAATAAATATGATTCAATTCGAGTGATAAAACATCCTCAATCGTCCTGTGGAACCTGTAAGAACATTAAAGCATAATTGCTATTGATTTCGGGTTCCCTAAACAAGGTGATTGAGTAATAATGGGATGATAAATTCGGCTGGAACATGATGCACGAATTAGAGAGGAGTAAACACACGAATTTTAGGGTTTATTATGTGTTGGATTAACCTTAACTTAAGGTTAATTACTGATGTGTGAAATCGAGTTTTAAAATTTATAAAACACGAACTACTAGAAAACTGACTACAACACACTTACAGGAAGTGAACCCGTTCGTATGCAGTATAGTAAACCGGTAAATCCGAGGTCGAACACAAGGACTTTGTAAGCAATTGTTCAAATGAAGTAATTCAGATTAAAAAGAGGTTTTTTATGGCCGAGTTGTCACGTTGCAAAAGTTAGTAGAAAAAGTTAGTAATCCCGTAGGATTAATCGCAAGAAAGAGAATTTTGATTTTATGACAAAAGAGATTAAAAAGTCATCCGTCTTGACCTCGCTCAACAACATGTTCGGATTGCACATTAATGAAGTTCAAATTCAATTTTAGTTGATAAAGATAATCGTGAGAAAACAAAGACACAAACTGGTACCACCAACGTTTGTAAAATTATTTAAATCACCTAATTAATTAGTTCTCTTGTAAAAGCTGGTACCACCAACGCTTAAAACAATTTCCCTAACCAACTAGTTTATTTGACTATCTAATTAACAATTGTACCTATGTGAAGATAACGTGGTACCACCAACCGTTACACAACACGTTGACAAAATAACTCATTTTATTAAATGACATCCACTATCATACCATGAACTAGTGATAACTGTTTATAGACAAACAATTAATAGAAAATCACATATATATTCGACTAGTACCACTAACGAAGAACACATATGCCACCAATATCACATAATAATTAATAAGGAATTAAATCGTCAAGATCTCGACACAACGATAATTAAAATCAACTTTGAATTAAAAAAATTGTGCAATCCTACATATTGTGTCACTACATCAAGACGGATGATAAAGAATTTAGCTACTCATGACAAAATTAATAAAACTAACAATAATCAAATAGATAAAATCCATAAATATAATTGTATAGTAATATAATCTCACAATAAGCAACTAATAATATTAAGAGTATTAATATTAATAAAAGAAGTAAAGAATCGAACAGATTGATTGATGGTCGGCTGTGTGGAGCTTACGAACAAAGGTAAAAACCTTTTTAGTGTTTTGTCTCTTGCGGTTCCTCTCACCAACGAACCAAACTCTCTGCCCAAAATCCCTCTTTCGTAACTCTCCAATGAATCTTGCATTATTATGTAATATATATATATAAGAATCCAAGTTGCAGGGGAGCCCACGTAAAACAAAAGAGGCGGTGGCCTCTTTTCTTTTCTTGATGTCAACATAAGCCCAACAAAATATGGAATTAATTCCATAGTCTATTTTTTTTGTGTCCACCGACTCACAAGGCCCGAAGATTCTCAGCCCTCTTGTTTTTCTTTCTTTTCATGTGAACAAATGGAAAGGCTTTTGAACCTTTTATTTTTTCAGGCTATCACACACACCACATGCTCACTTAACTAATAAATATAGCATGATATCTATATCATGCGAGAGATGAACAACCAAAACCACATATGGCATTTTTGGTAGAAGTCTTTTAGTTTAATGTTTTATACAACACATAAGTTAATATGTGTCCATAATCTTGAATCTTTTAAGCTGCGATCTTCATTACTCCATAATTGATCTTTATTCAACGCACTTTCGTCAACTTTCATATTATAGACCTATAATCATATAAAATCACATATTAAGTATAAAAGTCTATAAAAATGACAATAATACCAACATAAAATAAATAAAAGAAACGATATCGCGTAAAATAAATATGTATAAAATAGGCGATATCAATTACCCTCTAATTATAATGAGAGTAATTACACATTCAACCCTTTAGTATTTACACATTCAACCCTTCTGATGTTTAATGTGTGTATCATTAGTCCTCTTAGTGACAATCACCTAATGGGAAACCCTATACTACGTCTCTAAGAGTAAATACGCCCATCATATATTTACCTAGACATAGGGATTTCAGTTATCGTCAATTATCATATCAGGATTGATACATGATCAGTGACGGTCACACTAACATGGTTCCAACATTGAATACGTTTTATTGATAGAATTGCTTATTTCGGGTCGTTCGGTAATCTTTATTTCGATCAATTAAGGTTTAGTGATTTCCTAAAGGTATGAAAGTGATATTGATGATGTTTTGATGATATCATGTATTTCATATGAGTGTCACATATGGTCTTGAGGTTTGATTTGGATTCGATTGCGTTTGTGAGTCGATTTAGGTCATTCGGGCGTGAAATCGATTGAAAAAATGAGTATAATGAATCCATAAATCAATTTATGATTTCATAATGATAAGTAAGTCTTAATTTGATGTGTATGAACTGTAGAGGTCCTGGTGGCTTGACATGGATGTTTGATGGTGGAAATTGTTTGCAAAACAAAAGGTTTATTAGGTCTGAATATTCATTCATATTGAAAAGACCATATCTTCTTTATACGAACGAGTTAGGAGATGAATCTTACATTTCTGAAAACCTCTATGTCTCCCCTAAGTTCGATGTGAACAAAGTTTTCTGTGATTTTGCCCAGAGATATGCGAAAAATGTCGATTTCCAATAATGGTTAGGTTTCAGACGAATTCTGCAGACTTGTCTTGAAAACATCATAAATAACTCATTAGAGAACTTCATTAGTCAAACTTTATATTTCTGGAAAGGTCTTTAAATTCCCTACATTTCATAAGAACTAAGTTTTGACTCATTCGGTCGTATAGAGGTCGAAACATTGCCTGCAAGTGAAGGGCGCGAGTCAGTCTTTCGACAAGCACCCCATATGCAATACACTTGGATCCCACAATCGATAGCAACATATTGAAAGTGGCATTTCTACGTGATGGCTTAAGATAGGAACTTACGTATATTAGTCCTATCGTAGGGATAGTCTTGGCTTTGAAATGTGATTGAGGAACGTGACGGATATATGATGAAACGATTAATGGGAAGTACCCATTCTGGATAAGTGAATATAATATGCGGCATATCAAGGCGAGTCATAGCCCCCTTTTAAACACTTTGATGTGTTTTACTTTCGGGGTGAAAAACATGATAAATAATATTGTTTTCTTATATGAAATGATTCTTTGAAAGATTGTTTATGATATGGGATAATTGTATGTTCAATGTGATATATGTTATATGATGAGCTTGAGTACTGTCAAACTGTTTCACATCGGTACACTACTATTAACTCCGAAAGGGGAGGCCTGTAGTTAGAGGGTTGCGCAACTAGGATTTGTCCTCTCACCCACTAAATAGGTAACGGTGGAATGTTGGTTGCCTTCGTGACAACTTTCGTTTCCAGTCCGACCCGAGCGATGCTGTACTCTACTTTAAATTTTAATGGTTGTCTCCATGACACGACCCAATTATGGTTAAAGCACTTGATTGACAACTTGTGCTATGAAATGAAATACTATGTTAGTTGGGACATGAAATGGTCTTAGTAGTGGCTCAAGCTCAAACTCATCAAATTATGCCTTTGGCTAAATGATTATTGATAATATTAATGGTTGGACATTATGGATTGAACATACGGTTTGGGTATTGGACACTATATAGAATCTTGAAAGTTGTTGAAATTGGTGATATTGAAATATTGATAACCGAATTATTTTGGTATGATATATGATTAATCGATATATATACTTTTTCTCTTGTGATGATTTGACAAATGAGAACTTTGTAAGTTACCATGGATTTTTCCAAGTTTTGAAATGACATTATGGTATTTGGAAAACTTGATATTTGGAGATGAGAATTCTGTCGGACATATGGTTTGGGTATGTTAATATCTAATAACATGTTTTCTAAGTGTTTAAAATGGTTATGCAACGAGATTTACTTAAAAATCTATGCACTTACTAACTAAATTTTCGTAGCTGACACTTTTCTTCATGCTTTTCTAGAACTAGCATAAGCTTTGAGGAATTATTTGCATCATGATTGTTTGCATTGCACTTTGGAGTCTAAGATCAAACCTTGTGATGGGCAATGGAATCCGCCTTGATCATTGTAGTATACTATTTCATGTGCTTGTTATTTGTTTCGTGAACTTAGTATCCAAGTATGGTGGACGCATTGGTACTTGGAAATTGGTTCACATGCTTGTACATTTGTAAATTCTTTTTATCAAATAAAGCTATGGTAAATGCTATTTATAATCCTTTGTTTTGAATACTCGACTTTCTGTACATCTCATTGTTCCACCCTAGTTGGGGTGTTACATATATAAAGTATTACTTTATTTTATGCTTGTTAATAAATCATTTGCGATAATGATGAGGGTCCATTTTGTGATAAAAACCCATAAAGAAAGGCTTCATTTCTATGCTTAAATGAGTTATTATTCCGGAACTATTGGTACTTAATGAATGATGTGTTTATGCAGGTTCCCGGAAGATGCGAGAGAGGGTAAACGACATCAAGTGACTCAAGAAGGAAGCCGGTGAAGTTACAAGACACAAGGAAGTGATTTGGGAGCCAAACGAAGACGCAAGAAAAAGTTCAGCAGCCACCAGCGCCGCTGGCAACCTAGCCAGTGCCGCTTGCCACTCACCAGCGCTGCTCCCCCAGTCACCAGCGCTGCTGGTCGGCCCAGATCCGGTGTGTCGGGTTTTATGCCTATTTAAGTCGAACTAACCCTCAAAACCTTAAGAGAGAGCCGATTCAGCAGCCTCAGCCGCCCAACAACAACCCGACACATCGGATGACGGGAAGCAGCTACCGCAAGCAACTAAAGATCCAGGAAGTTTTCTTATCCCTTGCACTATTAATAATGAATATTTTTCGAGTGCATTAGCTGATTTAGGGTCAAGTATTAATGTTATGCCTACTTCCATTTATGAGAAACTTACCCTTTGTTTGCTAAAACTCGCCAACATGAGCCTTCGGTTAGCCGATCAGACTTAATGACAACCCAAGGGGATTGTCGAACGAGTCCATGTTAGGGTTAAGGACTTTGAATTTTGGACTGAGTTTGTTGTGCTTGATTCGGTAGATGAAATAGTTACACCGTTAATTTTAGGTCGACCATTTCTGTATAATGTTGATGTAACAAACCATGTTCTTAGACGAGAAATATCACTGTCTGATGGTAAAAATAGGATCAAAGTATCTGACCTTGATAAAGAAGTTAAACTGATCAAAGAAGAATATCTTAGTATGGAAATAGGAAATGATGATCTAATGGTAAATTTTATAAAGACCCTAGCATATTTCAAATTCCTAGCTACATAAACTACATCTGTTTTGAATAAACCTACTTAGACTTTAGGTCGACCTCCAATATCTTACCCATAAGAATTCACGAGAACCTTGTAAGGAATTGCGGGAATAGGGTTAAACGTGAAGAATTAGAAATTTGGTTGGTAGGATGAGCAAAGGTTTTAACCAAAGGCTTCGTTAGGGACTTGGTCGTTAGAGTAGCAGGATTAGATATCCCAGCCGACTTTTATTTAGTCGAAGATGATTCGATGACACGGGATCATATCATCTTAGGACAACCGTTTTTGCTTTCGGTAGGATCATCAGTTAACGTGAAAGCAAGGAAGATGACTATGACCTTAGGATACAACCAAGTAGTTATCATCAAGGAAGACATTACTGAATCGAACCCATTTGGAACTAAGTGCAAAACTAGAAGTTACACTTGGGAAAGCAAGAAAAGAAGGATAGAATCACACCTTAGGGATAAATCAGACCTTCACATCAAAACACCGACGGGTGCCGGCCCTAGGCCTAACCCGTACTCCTCAACCTAGTTCCTAGGCCGAGTCCGGCTGAAGACTCGTTAAACTTACCGCTTCTTGGGAGGCAACCCAAGCAGTAATTTTCATTTTCTTATTTTTTT
The DNA here is from genome assembly GCF_010389155.1 of Erigeron canadensis. NCBI lineage: Eukaryota > Viridiplantae > Streptophyta > Magnoliopsida > Asterales > Asteraceae > Erigeron > Erigeron canadensis. The sequence goes on from NC_057765.1 coordinate 11,620,908, forward strand.
TATTTTTCATTTTTAGAAAATTGTGACTAATTGCAACTAAGTGATTGTTTTAAATTTTATCGTTTGTGATATTTTATGATTATGTTTTGAGTATCACAGATGCAAGCTTTCAAGGATTGAAGAAACAAGTAACTTATTGCAATCGTACTTTATGTTTTTATTTTTCATTTTTGTTTTAGCTCGTATATTTTCATTTTTGATAAATTGATTGAAGTGTGCAGAAGTATATTACTTTCTAGTCTGAAGGAAACCATGCACTTGGCTAAAAACTAAGTGTGGGGGAGTTCGAGTATCAAATCGCTGAAAAAATTAGACCTTGGAACATGTACAGGAGTCACGAGCGCCGCTAGTCACTAACCAACACCGCTGGGACTGCATCAGAGCAGCCCAGTGCCACTGGGACCATCACCAGCGCCGCTTATCACCACCCAGCGTCGCTACCTGTCCAGAAAGACACCACCAGCGCCGTTAGGTATATCACCAACTAGCGCCGCTACCTGCTCCACCAGCTTCGCTTAAAGCTCCGTTTTGTGCACCAGATCGCCAATAACACAAAAAAACCAGAAAAACCCAAAAATCCAAAAAAATTGAAAAATCAGAAAATACCCAAAAGAAAAGAAGATGGAGAAGCAACCATGGATCGCCATCAATTGGAGACGATTGAAGTTATCAAAAGCTCATCATGTTCAAATCGCTCCACAAATGCCATCTTCAAACAATATTCATGTTATGTATGTCTAGAAGTTACACTTGGGAAGTTTCGTTAAACCCTTTTTCTTTTACATTTTACATGTTTTTACTATAACCCTTTGTTATGTATGTCTAGTACAATGAGGACGTTGTACAATTTAAGTGTGGGGGATGGAATAGGAAAAACCCTTGGTCTAATTGTTTGATTTTAAACAAGTTTTCTACTACTTATTTCATGCAAATTTAAGTTTTTAAGTGTCTCAAAACTATTTTGAGAATATAAGCTTTGTAAGTAGACAAAAGATGACGATAATTAAGCAACATTAGCTTGGTAGGATGAACGATTAGTTAGAATTAGTAGCTTAACTATAAATTTGTAGTTGTTCATGCTTCCAACTGGATTAGAGCTTAGACTGAAACTGTATGCGATTATGTTTGCCATAGCACACTTAACCGGACTTTAATATACCTAGTAATTTAGAGCTTTCTTGTCATTAGCATAGGTGTATTAATTGGACTTAACATAAGTGCTTGTGTAGAAACTAGTTTAGATGTATGGTTTATCTTAAATCTTACACTATTTAATGTGAACTAGTTGCATGCGGAGTAGGATTATGAGTCATCTGGGATATCTGATAATGTCTATTACATGAATAATGTAGTAAATCTTTAAGAAAAGGCAATCAGTAGATTAAATAAGTTCAAAGAACTATTAACGAGTAAAATCCATATAAATACATCAAGTTCGCGTGGGGAACCACTAACCTGTCACCACTGTCTTGATGTGAACTTTTAGTTGAGTTATGTCGCTCTGCGCGTGAGAAATCACCGACCTGTCATCGCTGTTTCAACTATTAAAGATGATAATATTGTATGACTGCTTTTGCATTTAGCTAGCAAACATGACTGTAGTGTAGGAGTATATCTAAGTAGTGACTCACAAGTACACACACTTTGAAATATAAATGCCTTGCTAGTAGCTAGTAGTTCTGATTGCTATACAAACTTGAATTAAGTGCTTAACTAGTCTGCAAAAGGTAGTAAGATTGAGTTGTAAGACATGTGGAAGTATAGAATTGTTTTAGAGGTATTAACACATATAAAAAGTTAGCTTTTAGTTTTGATTGACTGATTATCTAGCCTCTAGCTATAGCTTACTGATTTTATCTAAAGCTTTCTCAAATCATTTTGCATGACTATACTTTCAAATGAATTCGAAATACTAGAATACTTTAACACTTAAAATGTCCACTCATCAATTGTTTTATTTTTCTCGGACTATTTGCTTGAGGACAAGCAAAAGCTTAAGTGTGGGGTATATGATGAGCGTCCATTTTGTGATAAAAACCCCTAAAGAAAGGTTTCATTTCTATGCTAAAATGAGTTATTATTCTAGAACTATTGGTACTTTGTTAGAAATCCAAAAATAGTAATAAATTGTAATTTAAGTTAGTGGACTTTGTTGTTGTTAAGACATGGTGAAATGATTTCTAAGGTTGAGGGACTAGGAGTGTCAATTAGCTTAATTGTAGATTTAGACTATAAATACCCTCAACTCCTTAGAAATCTTAAGCCTTTGATCCATTTTTACATACAACTTAATCCAGATCGTTTCTCTCTCTCTCTCTCTAGAAATCACACACACTAAACACACCAAGAACACACACACTTGAACCGCCATTGTTGAGATCGAATCAAGAGAAGAAATCGTGTTATTACATACTTAATGAATGATGTGTTTACGCAAGTTTCCGGAAGATGCGAGAGAGGGTAAATGACATTAAGTGACTCAAGAAGGAAGCCTATGTAGTTACAAGACACAAGGAAGTGATTTGGGAGCCAAACGAAAACGCAAGAACAAGTTCAGAAGCCACCAGCGCCGCTGGCCACTCACCAGCGCCGCTCCCCCAGTCACCAGCGCCGCTAGCCCAGGGAAGCCCAGGACCAGCGCCGCTGGTTGGCCCAGATCAGTAACTGACTTTTATCCCTATTTAAGTCGAACTAACCCTCAAAACCTTAAGAGAGAGCCGATTCAGCAGCCCTAGCCGCCCAACAACAACCCTAGATCGAAATTGCAGATTCCAAGAAGGTTTTGGAGCATCTAAACACCTTCCGCTCTTCACTCTTGGTCTAGGTCTTTCATCTTTATTTACTTTATATCATCGAACAATGTCTTTCATCTTTTCGGACTTTGTTATTCCTTTAATAATGCTAGGCTAGTAGGCTGAATACTTGTTATTCCTTTATAATGTAGACGCTTATTGTTTTACTGTATTTATTTAGATTATGTTGAAGTGTGCTTTACTGTTTATCATAGATCCATGTTTATTAGTAATTCATGTTGTTATTGGTTTTATATTCGAACATATTAGTTTAATTCTGATGTTTGTCTATGATCATACACTAGGACTAATATGCTAGGACAAAAAATGACTAGTCGGCTATAACTAGAAGTAAAAAGTGATTCACTTGTAGCCGAGGGATCCAGAACCATAGTAACTAGGATGAATTGAACATGAACATTAACAATGCCAGACGCGATCCTTTGACTTGGAAATGAGCACTGTGGTCACCGGAATTATATCTGGTCATGGCTTAAGAGCCAGGTAATTAAAAGATGAATTAGTAACACAAACTTTAGGTCATTAATGCTTAAAACAATGAATCTAGCGAGAATTTGTTTTAAAGGGTAGTGTGAGTCTAGCGACAGTACTACTAACTAGGCAAAGTGAATCTAACGAGAATCTGAACCGTGATTAAGTTTCCAACAGGCTAACAAACCAGTAGGATAGTATTTGGTCGCACCATGAGATCAGAGATGCCAAACAAGTATTTTAATTTAATTACTGTTATTTGCTTTTTCCAAACTACTTTCAGATTAGCCTCTCGCTGCAAAGCGTGTGGTTAGATTTTAATTTACTGTTAAAAGTATTAGTTTATTAGGAGTTAGTGACAAACCCCCAAACAAACTAGAATTACACGTACTACTAGATTAGGTAACGCAACGCGTCCCCGCGAACGATCCTGTAACTTACCACTAAGCTATACTACACTGACCAGGTTCTCTGCTCGTTAAGTGTGTTTAGGTTAGATAGTTACTTGTACAACTTAAATTTAAAGGCAAGAAATAAAACACACATCAGATAACATGGTTATTAATTTAATGGATGTTATCCTATGATTAATATGCAATGATACTTTACTTATGATAGTTACACTAAGGCCTTTGATCGATCACGTTTTGAGTTTCTAATCCAGTTAACTGGAATGAGAAACCCTTAGTTTCTATCTCTCAAGAACCATCTTAAAATCAGAAACAATAACACAAAAATATAATAATGGTTTAAGGAGGAGTCATTACTGCTAGATAAATGACTACCAAATATGGCATTTAAGTTTACTCATTTGCTAAATCCGATCTTTTCGGTAGTACTTGCTTCTTCTAGAACCTATTGCATGTATCTGACTAAGCATGTTTATTCTAAGATTGATTAGAGTAACTTTACTCCTACAGATTACTGTGATTGACTTTTAAATTTCATGCTGAGTAGGGTATATTGCATTTACCGGACTAAGCATAACTTTTCTAAGATTGATTAGAGTAATTTTGATCCTAAAATTACTGTGATTGATTTTCTAAGTCTTTTGCTCCGTAAGGCATATCGCAAGGACAATATTAAGCATGACTATTACAAGATTGGTAAGAGTGATTTTGATCCAACAGTCACTGTAATTGATTTTGTAACTTTATGCCCCGTAAGGTTCTTGCTCATAATAAAAGGTTCTATTGCACGAGAGATAATAATTAGGGTTTTTCGGGTTCCAGGGGGACTTGATTGTGTTCTTGGTGAACACAAGAAAATGTGCATCATGAAGATGAAGAAGTGTAATGTAAAGGCATTAATTTAAGTGTGTTTGGTACACCTTAAATTGGGTCTTGTTTAGAAATTGCACGGAAAGTTAAGTTTTGATACTTAAGGTTTCAGTCAAAATAGGTCAAACGAAATCATTTAATTGATGTATTTGACAAATATTTTGATTTGCAATTTATCATGAATAATTGAATTGAATAAGCTTATTGTATGAAATAACTTGATAAGTGCTTAGATTATAATCTTGAGTGTGAGAATCTATTATTTGTTATCAGTTAAATCTGTTTAAGTATCTTCGGAATTCCATTATTTATTTTTGAGGTGAATGCATTAATTGCAAAGATCTCATGAGTTTGCTGATGTGGTTGCAGTTCTATTTATCTTATCTGGATGTGTGTCAACTGACAAGATAAAAGATCTCCAAAGTGTATGAAAATTGAGTCTATCCAGTTCGGAATGGAGAAACCTCAAGCTTAAAATGGAAGCAGAATACACTTACACTCAACAACTCAGCTAAATTCAAATGGAGACAAAAATAATGACGGAAAGATTGTTAAAGGATGTTCAATCTTGTATCATTTATTTTTGTTGTATTTGAATTTATTTTACAGCATTGTATGTGTCCAATGGCTGTCATTGTCAACACTTAAAGATGGTGCATTAAATTTCATTAATTAATGACATAATGGGTCGTAATTTAATGTTTTTACATTGCAAGATGATCAAGTAGCGACAACTATGAAGAATTCCTTTATTGAGAAAAATATGATAATTTTGATATGAAAAAGTGGTTTATATCCGTTTTATCATGTTCTCTGAAGAATTCTATTTGTTAATCTTACCTAGTTCGAGAAAATTCTGTGTGAATTTTAAAAGTGTTAATCAAGTTTGTAAAAGTTGGCTATGTATAAGTCAAGGTTCCTTGAATCAAAAAATAGGTCAAGTTTAATATGCAAAGTGTACCAAGTGGACTCATATGCTTGTTTTGAGCAAAATGGGCTACAAAATGCATATTGTAAGTGAAGTGGGATTAACTTGGCATGTTTTACAATTGGTTGATTTGCTTGTTTGTGCTAAATGGGCTTACATTTGCGCGTTTCATCCTTTGGGCCTAGTTGCGTGTTCTGCCAAGTGGGCCGGATATGCGTGTTCTAGTGTCAATAGGGTTTGCGGGTTGTTTTGGGTATAAATAAAAAAACAATACGCATTTAATGATAATTTTAAATCATTTGCGTGTTTCTTAGAAAATCCCTTTCCATTTGAGCGTTCCCTGACTTAGCACTGTTCACATTCTGGATTCATATAGCTATATATATACGTGTTTTTGACACAAGAAACACTATCTCTAACACTTTCGGAACAAAGGTATATGATTAACAAGGTTTCTAAGTCCAGATTTCGTGTTTAAAATGACCAAATATCTAGGGTTTTTATTTCGAATATAAAATCACTAAATGGGACTATTAACATGAAATGGATGGAGAAATGGAACGTAAAAATCGATAAATCGGACACATATAAAGTTATTTGTACCTATTTAAGGGTTTTTGATGTTCAATTTAACTGGCTAAGGTTTTGATCAGGAAGAACTGCATATGCGTGTTCTTGAGCATATGCGTGTTCTTTAGAAGCCAAGATCTTCAAGCCTTCTAGATTTTGTGTGTTTGTGATGACGTCATCACAAGAAACATGCATTTGAGTAGTCAATGCCCTTTGCAAGTTCTTTTGCCAAACAAATCCATTTGCGTGTTTGTCACCATCTACGTGTTTTAGGGCATATGTGTGTTTCATGACTTAGAAAATTTTTAAATTAAAAAAATTTAATAAGTAAAATATGAAACACCACTCGCATTGGCTTGTCAAACCCGACACCATATGTGTGTAGTGTCACCATATGTGTGTGTATAACGAATTTGTCAATTTTAGGACTTATAAAATTTTCAAAATGGGAACTTTTTTAATTTGTCAAATTAGAAAGGACATTTAACTTATGTTGTCGTTTATTAAAACTTAATCATGTTTTGAAATATTTTGAGAAAAATGGTCTGATTTCTTGTGAAAACTATAAAAGTTTTAATTTCGACATGTTGTTTTGATAAACTATATAATATTTTAGAGAAATATGTAAACAAATGGTTTCTATTTCACGGAGAATAAAATAGTTTTATCATTCAACTTATATGTCATTGCTTAAAGTTAATAACACTTTCGGAGCCAATAAGGACTTTAAACTTTGATATTGCTCGTCAATGATTAAAGTTGATAACCTTTTCAGAGCCGATGAAACTAACGAGTTTTAGGGGCTTAGAAATTGGTTAAGAACTTTAAGACTTGATAGTAGTTGTCAATAATTAAAATTGATCACATTTTTGAAGCCGATAAAACTATAAGTATTAGGGGTTTAGAAAATGATTAAGAATTTTAATTTTGACATTGTTTGTCGATAGTTAAGGTGGATAACATTCTCAGAGCCTATGGAACTAAGAGTTCTAGGGGTTTAGAAAATGTTTAAGAACCTTAAGGATTGACATTATAGGTCGATAGTTAAAGTTGATAACATTTCTAGAGCCGATGAAACAAGGTGTTTCAGGGGCTTAGAAATGATTAAGAACTTTAATGTTCGACTTTGTTTGTTGTTGCTAATGCTTTGTTGTTTATATCTTTTTGCAGATAGCTGAAAGACAATTCCACAGCAATCATAATTATTTGATTAACCTGGATGTCAACCAGGCGAATGCAGCAGAGTTTGTTCCTATTCTAGATTTCTTTCAACGATCTAAAATTCGAAGGGTTCTCACTGCCAACCCGGTGATCAATTCTGGGCCTCTGCAAGATATATTGCTGGGGATAATCAGAGGATTGAAGCTACGGTGAATAATCAAGTCATCCAGTTCACTCCTCAGGATTTGATCCAGATACTTGGATTGGGTACTGAAGCCCAAGAGGGAGGAGTTAATGGTCCCATCACAACCCACTGGCACTAAGATATGGAGTTTATAGAAGAATGGGTTATGTTGGGGATCGAAACCAAAACACCTTCATGAAGAACTGTGTTCATGGGAAATGGAAGTTCTTTAGTCACATGGTTTTGGTTGCTCTGAGCAACAGGAAGACCGGGTATGATAACCTGAATATCGAGACCCAGTCCCAAATTTTCTCCCTTGTGCTAAATAAGCCTTACAGCTTCTCTTGTTACTTCTAATGAGATTAGAAGGCAAGTTAGTGCAACTGCCAACGAGCTCTTTTTGATGTATCCTCGACTCATTATGATGATCATCAATGCTCGTTTGCCCAGTTTACCACAGGTGGGTCCTGTCGAGCATGTAACTATTATGCCAAATCGTATATTCAACGATAGTTACAACTACAGAGGCTCTCTCCCACCTCTAGCTCGACCGACTGACAGACATCTCTTTGGTGCAGTCATCACTCCGGCATACATTGCACCTAATAATGATGGATTTGCCCATGATGGGTCAGATGTTGATGGAAATGTTGTTGCAGCTCCACAACAAGTTCCTCAACCACTACCTGCAGCACACCAAGTACAACAACAGCAACAACAACAATAACCTCCAGTGCAATAACCCCCAGTAAATGCTAAAGTAGTCGATGACTTGTTCTTTCAAATGGAACAAGGTCAAGGTAATGCTGAAGAGGCTGCGGAGGTTGCACAACAAATGTTGGAACTAAATGATGTTATCAATCAGGTTCAACATTTTGACGCTCGTGTTGATCTAGAGGCAGAGATCAACAAGTTGTTTGAGGATCACGAGGCCGATGATGAGGCAAGTAGTGATTCTCATATCACTGTGAGTAGTACAGAGGACAGCTCCAGTGATGATGATGGTTAAGAGGACCCTCAAGAGAGAGCATGCAGGCTTCTACAAGAAAAGCGTGTTGCTCAATCTAAAAGGGAACTCAAGGCTGATGCAGATTTCCAGCCTAAGGAGGAGGATGAAGAAGATAGTTCGCCTCTACAACCTAGGAGTAGAAAAAAGGCTGATGAAGGCACATCTAGCACTCAGAAGTCTCCTAGACTTAGTGCTATGATGAGTGTGGCAGTTGAAGAGGGACAAGGGCATGAGTCTGAGCATGTGCAGAGACATACTGAGGAGGTAACTGCTAGACCTAGGGAGCAGGTTAGGGGTTGATGATGAGGCCACCAGTTGAGCAAGCAAGTACAAGAATCAGACTTTCAGCTACAGGGTCTGCATTCACATCTTTCACCAGTGCAACAACAACATTAGTTCCTCATACTACATTTACACTTCCGATTGTTGGACCTTCTGCAATTCAGCAACCACATGCATCCACATTCAGACCGTCAGAGTCAAGACCGACTGCACCACCAACTATCCCTTCTCGACCATCAGTGATGTCTTCCCAACCAAGCAGCTCCAGAACTGACAATGATGTAATATTTGGGTTGGTAAAGCAAGTGGCTGATATGAGAGCCTTGGTTTCTGGCTTGACAGAGAATCTGTTTAAGCAGGAAGAATCACATCGTCAAGAGCTTGAAGAGCTGAAGGCTAAGAATGCTCAGCTTCGAACAAGGCAGGAGGCTCTATAATCAATCCAATCTGAGACAACCAAGCACCTGTATCAGATTGTCGAAAGATTGGAGAACCATAATGAAGTTATAAAGAGCCACACTGCAGGTTTGACAAGCTTAGATGACGACTATGACCAGCTAAATGAGATTATTGAAAATCTTAAGTCTTAGGGGGAGATACAGCCAACCTGCAAGGATGATGCCCTTAAGAGGGAAAGTAGAGAGGACGAGGGAGATGATCCTAGCAGACAAAGAGAGACTTCAAGATTTCCAATGGGCACGAGGACTGCCGTATCTCAGAGGGAGCAAAGCCAGCCAGGTGCTGTTGGTACCTCTCGAGCCCCCACAACTGAAGAAAAAGGGAAAGCACCTGCCGATGCTGGTCCCACACCAACTAGAGATGTAGGAGTTGGTGTCCAGGAACAATCAACTGGAGATGTAAGAGTTGGTCGTCAGAATGTTCCACTTCTTTTTGGAGATGATGTTATATCATTTGACTCTTCTGGCACCTTGAATCTGAAGAACGAGATCTTTCTCAAGTTCGGATACGATGACGTGGCATATCAAAATGCAATGGCCGACATGATCAAGCCAAAGGATCCTGGATCTAGGGCCAATAAAAAAAAGCTCGTAGACTTGCTGCAGGCAGAAGCACAGATTCACTAACAGAGTCTGACTCAGATTTTGAGAAGGAAACTCAGGTCGAAAGAAAGAAGAAGAGCAGAAGATCGTGAAGAACTTCTGAAGTTCCTGAAGAGGGTTTTTGGCCACCACTTAGGATGACAAACGAAGACTTGAAGGCCATATCTAGATGCTGATGTCAAGGGGGAGACTGTTAGTGCATGATTCCCAGTAACATGAGCATTCTAGATATGTGAGGTATATTTATTTATTTATATGTGAGTTTCTTTTTTTTTTTTGGAATAGGATTCACAATTTAAATTTGTTGTTTCATTTTTCTCTTCAAAGGAATGACTTTTGGTTATTGTGTTTAAACGTTTGATGCTCATATTTTTCTGTTTACTAACGCTCTTTTGTTGTTGAGCAAGAAGTAGAGTACTTTAGAAGTTCAGATAGTTTGCCATACAAGTTGGACTATTTTTTGTTTATTAACTTATTACTGTTTGAACTAAATTATACATCGGGTCATATTGGAGTCTACTGTGAGAATGTAAGTGAAGAAAGTGAAAAGATTAGTAGGCTTACCATAAGACACTTCTTGGTCCATACTGATAAGTAATAATGAAGATGGGACACTTCTTGGTTTGCTATGCAGATGTTTTGAGCTCTCCCAGAAAGGTACAACCCAAGCACTGTTGTATATTTTCATCCCCCAAGTAGATAGTTTTGCATTCTGCCTGAATTACGGCAGCCAAAAATAAAACAAAATGTCTGAACATTTAGAAACTGACATGGGCCAAATGGGTTTGAAATCACCCGAAGGCTTAATGGCGGCCTCTTAGTTCTTATAAGATTTTAATTATTATTGTAACACATTTAATTAATATATTTTGGGCAAATGTACAATACGTTCTTGGTGTCTAACACAACCAGTCCCATAATGTTTTCAACCGTACAACAAATTAATCGTTTTGACCCATTAACAAACCTTCCCGATCCATCCATCTTGTCACCACCACTTAATATTTCCGTTTAGCCAATCTGATTCTGAGTTTTGATCATATGGAAATGCGTAATGTCATTACTAGAAAAACCATATGCCATATGCTTTTAGAATATTCTTTTGACATGCTGCAGGATGACCTGGAAGATCTACATGATGAAGATCTTGCTTAAACCATGAGAAAAGAGAAAAAACGGGTTGCAAAAATTTGGGGAAAAAACTCGGGAACATTCACAATTCTATGGTCGAAATTCATCTGATGCTTATATCCTCCGTTGTTTTAAATTCCTAAAATTAATCCTTATACATAAAACAGCTTGCTCGAGATATACAAAGATTGGTTTGGGCTGTTAGTATGGCACACACTAGACAGACACATTAACTTCAGATTTGTGATTGGTTCGTCAATATAAAATGTAAATACGTTTGCACCATGTGGTTTTTCTACCTATGTTTCCGTATTATTTTATCATTAGTTTGTGTTATAAATATTAGATAGATACTAGCTTTTGGCCATTTTATTTATGTGTTATGGAAAATATGTGGTGCTATTTTGCAGATATGATGAACCATTCTTGGCAACCAAATTATTTTTCCATTGGCGATTTAACGGTTGTATGTTTGTGCTGATGACAAACTCTGGACAATGGATTAAAAAGGGATTAGAGGTCAAATTCATGATCATTGTTGCTCAAAAATTATTTTCGGGTCATTCTAATGTTAAAGATGGTGAGCAGTACTCGAGGTTTGATAAGATACGTCTAGACAATCCTTACAGGTGTGAGCTCTGAAGTCTATACTCCTGCTAATATGACTTGTGCAAATTGATAGATGAAAATACATGGTTAGCCTTTTTGGCAGTCTATTGTGAATTGATATTCTGTGATCATGAGTAGTTGAGTTAGTTAACATCAACTTTACAACAAATAAAATAAGGTAGCAAGTTGTGTCATTGACATTTTGCGTTGTTACATTTGTTCTGATGGACGACATGGATAAATCGGTATAACATTATGGTCCATAATGGTTTACAAGTATATTTTCAACTTTTGCCACTTTCGAATGTGAAGAGTATAGTCACTTCTTCATTGACTTATATTTCCTTAGTGGAAAACCCCCATATCTCTGCTCATGCTGAAATTCGGTATAGTTGTATTTGTAATTTAAATATATTTGCTATCTACAATAAGATGTTCAATCATACACATATTTAATAAAAACTTTTACCACTAAGTATATAATTCTAACTTTACAAGGCCAAATATGTTATGTAATGGTAAAACTTTAGCAAATGAGCATATAAAATTGATGCTTTACGACTTATATATCCAGTATTCCAATATGTTGTATTACAGATACCATAACATAACAGAAAAACGTCTTACCAAAGGTTAAACTTATAAGACATAAGTGTCAAGTGTCCTAACAAGTTATGTTATGATATGACTCTCACAAATAAGGGTACTATAACATGATCTTTTAGGACTTGAATACCAGGTGTCCTATTATGTTATGTTATGATAGGACCCCAATGATCAAGTGTCCTATCATATTACAACATAACGAGACCTCAACAAGTAAACGTCTTATAAAGTATTTTATTAGGACGCATATTTTAAGTGTCCTGTTAAATTCTATGATGATAGGACTCCAAACACTCATGTGTCATACTATATAGTTTTTTAGGACGCCCGTTTAACTGCTTATATTATAATATAGCCTCAAACACTCATTCGTCCTATTACATAGCTTTTTAGGACACTCGTTTAGTGGCGTCCTAGGAAAAGGGTCCTAAAAAGCCCTTTTTGTTGTAGTGTTATTTATAAGTTCAAGTCTTGTAATTATCTTGTAATTACCGTTTGTCCATAATATTACCTTGGCATATTTTGTTGAGCCAATTGGGATCCAATTTTGTTTATGTGTTTGTTTATTATTTGTATTTTGTAGGTTTTAGACATAACATGTAAAGAGTCATTACGTTAATATTGTTTATGCGTTTAACAGCAGTTGAGAAATTAACTTAATGTACTTCCAAAGGGAAGTTAAGATAATGGTGTTTCTGCATTAGTTGAGTTAATGTCGATTCTGCATCTTGACGGCAGTAAAGACATTTACTCAACATATCCTAAGTGTTATTTGAGGGTTCTTAGGAACAAGCAAAAGTTTTGCTTTTTCAAAGTAAGAACACTCAAATGGTCATTTGAGAGTTTCTAAGAAATAAGCAAAAGTATGTTTGTTCTCAAGAACTCTGAAATGGGTTGAGAGTTTCTGTGGAAACAAGCAAAAGTATGCTTGACCACAAAAACACTCAAATGTTTTGTGTGTTCAAGGAAACACAGAAAACAGGCCAAAACCCTAATGGGCCTTGACCATTGAAACACGCAAATCCATTGGGCCATGCGTGTATCAGAAACACGCAAATGACCATTTGCATCTTCCTGGTCCTTGCCTATAAATAGAGGGTGTGTGTCATGCGTGTTCTAACAAGAGTGTAGAGAGAGAAACGAGCAAATCCTAGAGCAAGAAAAACCAAGAACACACATGGTTTGTCATATGGGTAACACTCGTCTTGTGCACGAACCGCAAACACACACCCGGCCCCCGAACGGCTCGTAGATTTAGATTACCACGTGTTTGGTAAAGTGAATCCAGAGAGCCGTTCCCACGAGTGTTTACTTTCACGCGAAAAGATATATATATATATATATAGTGTTATATATGTCATCTAAAGGTTGATTTAAATACCGTGGGTTATCTTGAGGAATTTCCGCACCTCGACATATCCTTAATCTCAGTTCGATAAGAGTACAAGACCCGAGTGACTTACATTATGGTTTCTAGTTTCGATTTTGACTTTCCCATTGTGCTTTTAAAATTTGTTGTTGGGTATTTCCTTTAAAAAAAAACTTAGTATAAAATTGTATATCGTTAATAAAAAGTTAAGTTCTCAAGTTGAGAAATAAAGTCCATATTGGGAAACAAAAAATTAACTTTTTTTATCGTTGAAAAAAATTTCAAATATTATAAAAACAGATGGAGAAACAAATTATCGTGGTGGTTCAAAAGTTGAAAGTGATTTTGATTAAGCTTAATAATTAATATCATCTTTTAATGATCTCTTAGAAAATTAAAAAGTTCATTCACCTAAATAGGTAGTTTGATAACTTTCAGTAGTCTAGTAAAAAAAATAAAAAGTCTAATGACTTAAAATGAATGTTTTACATTAAAAAAACATTTCTACTATTAAAGGAACATGAAAACTTTGTGGAAAAATATTATCTGAGGCCATCCACAACAATGGTATTCATATGTGATTTGTGATGACATGGATAATGTTTGCAGTGAAGGTATTGTTGTGGGTGATGAGATAGAGAGTATACATCCTTGGGTGTTTGTAGAGAAAGATGATAAATGATGGAGGTAGATGACAAAACTTGGATAAATGATGAATATATTGCTTTGACAAAATATAGTTTGGATCGATGTGTGTAAAAAGGATGAATATATTATGGGAAATGATTGATCCTCCAACTTAAATAGCTTAAAAACCTCCTAATCATGATTCATGAGATTATGACATTTGTCAAAATCAAAGGATTAGATTATGAGAGAAAATAAGTGGAAAACACTTTTCAAGTAGTTAGTGAAGTACGAGGATTTTTAGAAAGATTTATCATTTTCCCATTTATTATTGTTATGGGTAATTAGAGAATGTTTGTGGGAAGAATGAATAAAAAGCTGACGTGATATACAAATTAGGATGTTAGGGGCAAGGGTGTAGTCGGCTATTTTTATCGGCAAAAAGCATCGGCTCTCATCGGCTCTTTGGCAACCCTATAACACATGCATCGGCTAGTTTTGGAAAGTTTGGCTATATATATCAACATGTTTTGGCTGATCCTTGTGAACGTTGGGAGTGTGCCTTTGTGACCACTTTTTTTGTTCCCAAAACTTCATTTTCACCGGAAACCTAACCGGAAAATTTGGGGGTTTTCGATTTTGAGGCTAGATCTATGTTTTTCTTGGCTTCTATTGCCAGAATACATGCCGATAAAACTTGTCGATGCTCCTTAACATTACATTGCACACTTTCCGGTGAGATCGGGATTTCCGGTGGTTGCCGGCCAGAAACGTTCACTTTTTTAACGTCCAAAACTTTGTTTGGCTTGTGCAAGGGTGTAGTTGGCTATTTGACTACTTGTTCGGTTTTCCAGCGACCCCTTTTTTGGTGTTTCCGGTTTACGATAGGGTTTCCTGTTGCTTTCTTGGATCAGTTTTCTGGCGAGACCTTTCTTGGGTTTCCGGTAAACTATTGGTACTACTGCATGTTGCATCGGTTTTCCGACGAGCTCTTTCTTGGGTTTTACGGTTAACTGCTGTCGCGGCTTACGTTGGCTGTGGTTTTCCAGCCAGCCCTTTCTTGGGTTTATGGTTAACTGTTGCTGTTGCTTACGGTGGCTAGTTTTCCAGCGAACCCTTTTATTGGGTTTTACGGTGAACTGCTCCTGCTTATATACATACATATATATATATATGTATATATGTATATTTAACTTTTTACATTGCCGTTAATTGCTTGTTTATGATTAGTTTGGTAGTGTTAACTTAGCGGTAGCATTGGCAGATTTTTCCTTGGTAGCGTTGCCGGATTTTGTTCCATTAAAGTGATATGTAGCCGGAAAAAGTAGTTTTAGCCGATGATGGTATCGTTGAACAGTTAGGTTGCCGGTGTTACGTTAAATGGGCGATGATGATACAGATGTTTGTAAAAATGGGACTCGAATGATCCAAGGCGTATCTTGGCGGGGTAAACCCTTCGGATGATCCGACCCCCAAATTCTGAACCCAAGTTTTTATTTTATAAAAAAAGGTCACTTTTTTATGTATTCCGACAAAATTTTTTAATTTCCAGTTACCTTTGGAATGTTTTTTGACATTGGTAATTTGGCAAGTTTTGGCTAGTTTTGTTTGCTATACCATGTGTTTTGGATAGTTACGACATGTGTCGAATGGTGATTCGTCAATAATTAGCCAAACTAGCCAATTTGTCAAACTTTTGGCACTACACCCTTCGCTCTTATAGAGTAGGATGCTCGTTAGATGGATATCATTAAAGGAAAATGATAAATCCTCTTAACCAACTCTCCTAAAAATCCTCCTAATATATCCACTTGTTAACACATGGAATCCGCTAATTCTCTTTCCTAATCTCATCCCCTGATTTTCCACATGTTACAATCTTATTAATTAGGAAAATTTTTAGGCTAATCATTTAGAAGGATCGATCATTACACATCCTTAAATGATGCGGTCCTTATTAAGTGTCATGATTATGGTTAAACAGTGTAGAAAATAAGAAGAATATAAAGGAAGTTAGTTGGAAGTCTACAATATTTACTGTTATTACTGGATAATAATAGTGACAGAAACAGCGTTGAAACACAACGCACATACACAGACGACTTTGACTTCTCAACCCCCAACTTAGATAAACAACTCCATCCCTATTTCCTTCCTCTTTCTTTCTTTGTTTCACACACACACACACACACACAAGCACAAATATATATTAAACACATAAACACAGTTTTGTATTGTTTGATTTCAATAATGGTGGACAAAAACAACGGTGACAAATATTCCGATCACTACAAAATCATTCATGACCAAACTGGCAATGAGTCATCATCTCCAGCTAGCATGTTCTTATTCAGCCCATCTTCTTTTTTATCTCCTACTACTACTTCAAGTACACTCTCTTTTTATATCTTATTTCATACACTTAATCATTATTATTAGCTACTTCTTTCTTACTCATATAGTTTTTCTTTTTCTTTTTAACTTGGAATGGCTTAGTAATTGTTTTGTGTTTTAATATATTATGTTTAAAGGTAATGAAGATGGAGGAGACACCATACAGAAAAATCCTGAAATGAAGAAGCATCATACATGTAGTAAAACAAGTAATAGTTTTGCATCTAGAGTTAGAGATCATGGTAATTAATTAATTTATCTTATATGATGTGACCAATTAACATTTCTTCATTTTAATTACTATCTATTTATTGTGTTATACTAGCTAGGATTTGACATGAAGGGGTCCGTCGTTGCTTGATTAATTAGGGGGCCGATTAGAGAAATTAATGTTGATATAGCCTAGCTTCTGAATGAAAATTTAAATAAAAAGTTGTGTTAGTTGATGAGCGTTTAACGCCCTGTAGCCCCTACTAGCTGCGGCTTGAATCTTGGTTTTGCAAGAAAACTTATAAAAAAATGAATGAATAAATAAAAAACTGTGTACGTGGTCTAAAATTTATTCTTTCCCCGAAGTGATTGTCAAGTTAAATGTAGTACTCATAAAATAAATGTGTCACGTACTTGAAAATGTTTTCATTTCAAGTTCAAATATATTTTTGTATAATTGTATGTATTTAGTTGAAAATGTTTTTATTCCGTGTATTCCATTTTCATATGCCATTGAATGTATTGTCCATTTGGCGGTGGTTTTTAGACTAAGCAAATAAATTGCAAAAAATGTGTTTAAAATGTTTTGGGAATGCAACAATATAACATTTTGGACTGTATGTCCACATGTTTTTGGTTGAAATTGGTATAATAGAAATTAGATCCATAGGCCTTCATGAAAAAAATTGACATCTCTTAGGTCAATGATATGATATTATTAGTTTCTAGATCTATGTAAAATTAATTAAAAGACAGGAAAAAAAGGATTGAAGATGTAATTAAATGTTTTTGACATGTAGTGACAATGGGTCCGAAGTTATCAGAGACAGTGAAGGGGAAGCTAAGATTGGGAGCAAAAATAATACGAAAAGGAGGAAGGGAAAATATATTCAAGGAAGTATTTGGTGAGAATGATGAAGAGAAATTATTGAAAGCCTCTCAATGTTATTTGTCAACCACTGCAGGTCCAATTGCTGGGGTACTCTTCATTTCCACTCAAAAGGTTGCTTTTTGTAGTGACAGATCTATCACATTGCGTTCACCCAACGGGGACCTAATTCGAAAGCCTTACAAGGTAATTAATTCAACACCTTAATTAATTTCCCTTAATTATTTAATCAATCCCATTTCTTTCTGCAAAAGTTTTGATGATTTGGAGTTGTTGGTAATTCAAATTAACACATAAGTTAATTCAAGCCCCTAGGGCACACGTTTACGAATATGTAGCATATTATATTTTAGGAAACCTTGAGTCTATTCAAATCATCTGTAATACGTGTGAAACACACATAAGTTTTCTTGTTTCGCGTAAGTGGTTAGATTCTTAAGCATAATATTTAGTTACTTATTATTATTATCATCATGAATTTCTGTCTCAAACAAACAATTATAGAGTGTGACATAGGCAACTTGTAGTCGAAATGCAATTATGCAAATTGGTTTGTTTGTTCCTTTGCATTTTCACAAGTAGGATAGTTGATATACATCATATCATCGTACCTTGTTAATTTCTTTTCTATAAAGCATGTTATTATGTAGGTTCATATATATACTATAAATGAAATGTGTCACATAACTCCTCTTATATTATCGGATAAAAGTATGACCCACTAAAGAATGATCAAAACCCACTTTATACTACCGGTAATTTTGATATTCGTCTTGACGGGGTATCAGGCTGATTAAATAAATTGTTGAAAATCATTTACGCTTGTATTTTGTGTATGGTTAATGGTTTGAATGTGTTGTATCACATATATATATTGTTTGGTCACAGGTATTGATTCCAATAAGCAAGATTAAAGAAGCAAACGAGAGTGAGAACGTCGACAACACGGCACAAAAGTACATAGAAATAGTTACGGATGATAACTTTGAATTCTGGTTCATGGGTTTTGTTCGTTATGAAAAAGCATTTCGTAATCTTAGAAAGGCACTTTCTTTTGTTTCAAAGTAATGAAACTTTTAATTAATCATATATTAATTGTACAAATTTGTGTTAGCCTTGTCTGAAATATGTTGTATTTATTCTTTCAATTCCAGTTTAGAAATACGATGTAATGTATTCAGGACACTCGCTAATCGCTAGAGTCTCAAGCTTTTATTCTTATCCATCATGATCCCTATATGTATATGTTAACTTAAAAACGGTATTGAAAGACTTGCAAATATGGATACAAATGGGCAATATGCAGAGCTCGAACCACACATGTCTGGAGTAAAAAAAAAAGAAAAAATTCATTCATACAAATGTAAGAGGTGAAATTTGAAAGAAAAAATTCATTCATACAAATGTAAGAAGTGAAATTTGAACTTTGTTCGATTTTCCTTAAAGTTTAATATCTTACCAATAAACCATAAACCCATCGTCGTGCACATCTCCTTAATTATATTAGAATGTTAAAAAAAATCATATAGACACGTTTTATGTGTTTTTCTATATTCTTATTCAACATTTTGCACTTTGCATTAAACTTTTATATCTCGATGTATGTTTTCCTTTGCATTTGCAGTTTTTATCATTATGACTTATCTTACAACTTGATACAACAAAAACTAGAGCATCAAGATATATAGAAATAAAAGAATAAGAATCGTATGAGCACTTTATCTTTTTTACATTTTCTTTCTCGATAAAAAGGCGTCGTTCCCTACCTTTCCATTAATGTCGTAATAATGTGAGGAGAAACTATCCTCAAGTGTCAAATAACCATTATGCCAAGTTAGCTTGTAGAATTATGAATATTTCCAACAGATTATGTTGTTCCTCGTGTAGACCGTGTTCAACAATAAGTTTTCCTTTGCATAAAAATCATACAGATCATTGAATCAATGGTTAAGATTTAAAGATATAAATCATTAAATCAATTCATTTTTGGTTTTTATGTTGTCATATTGAATATATTGGTACTTAGCCTATGTGTCACTTTTTGGGATCGTCCTAGACAAACAAATCCTAACGTCATTTCTGATACAATAATAATACAATATTAATATGAAAAAAATGTATATAAGACTGTTTGAGACTTAAACTTAAATGTGAAGCCATTCAAGTATTATTTTTTCAATATTTTTTCGTTTCTTTAATAAATTATTTGGCCTCATGATTTTAATAGATAGTATGTGAGTTTTTTATATACTGACAATCTTATATACTTATTTCCTAACAATAATAATAAGGAAAATAATAATTGAAAGGACCGACAATTCCGTTGTGGCCAGCTTATAAATTTTGGGAACAAGTGGTCAAAGAGGGATATTATGGGCCCATCTGTCAATAAAAATAGTAAAACACGGTGGCGGCATTAGTTTGACGGGGCAAAGGAATTGGAAGCCGGCGTGTAAACTACGTCTTACTTGTTATTTCTCAGGAAACTACAATGTCTCAAAAAATATAAATTATAAAATGTTAAAACTATCTAATATAAACTTTAGGTTATATTTTGAATATGTTAATAACTTCAGGGTTAAGATATTATGCAGGGTTGTATTGTGCAGGGTTGTTATTTTTATCTACAGTAGGACTGATCTTGTACAAAGGGAAAGATGAGGTAGGAGAGCTGCAAGCTGTCATAGTCCTAGAGTATAATTACTATCATCCACCCTTTTTAGGGTTTCAAGATCGATCTTCCAGTTTTACATATTTTCGTATATATAATTTTTCTGCAAATATTCTAGTGATAATTGATTGTATTCTTGGATTGATTTATCTTGATCAATCCTTTATTTGATCATGTTGATCATATTCTCAATTGTAATAATCGAACTTTATAAGTCGGATAATCTAGCCGACTGATTATTTCTAATCAAATAATAAAACAACATATTAATAATAAATTGTTGTTTGATTGATCTTCAAGTTTGTTCATGGTATCAAAGCCAAGTTCCATCTGATCGGTGATTTCTGGTTTATAAGTTTTTTTGGATTTAGGGCGTATTTCGATTTCGATACCCTAGATCTAAGAATTGGTTTACGATCTTGATAATTCCTCTGCTTAGCAATTCAGATCCTTCTTCTTCTTGACTAAGTGAATCAAGAAGAAATCCAGGGTTTCTTCATATTTAGATCCTGATTATTCTTCTTGACTAAGTGAATCAAGAAGAAAATTAGGGTTCTTCTACCTTCAACCGATAGCACTGTATTGTTAAATCTTCTTCTTCCTTTCTTTATTTGTGTTTAAATCTGCTTATAGTTTCTTCTCAAATTAAAATTTTTTTTATATATATATTAAATTTTTTTATTATCTTTTTCTCATAAAAGCACCAGGATTAATACTTGACCTACCTTCATATGAAAGGCCAGGAATCCTGTCACTAATTCTAGTGTGTGATTAAGATATATTTTTAATCATTTTTTTATTTGAGAAGGGATTAATACTTGACCTACCTTCATATTTTTAATCATTAATTGTTCTTTATTTGCTTGTTATCTAATTGATTATGGCTCCTGAACCTCCTCCTGGTAGTAGCTCTAAGCCTACTACTGTTAGTGCTCTTGATTTTGGTGATCCATTATATCTTCATCCTACTGATACTAGTGGTGCTTCTATTATGTCTTTTAAATTGACTGGTACTGAGAATTATTGTTGAAACACGAGGAACCGGTCAAATCGTGATCTAAACAACTACAAACGTGCGGAATCCGATTGTAATTGTCTTTGAGGATTCTGAATAAACATGAACATATATGCACGAATTACATGAAGAATAAGAGATAAGAACAGATGCATAACTCGTGAATATCATTAATCATATGCATATTACACCAAATCAGTATACATCTGACCGGCACGAGGTATAGATCTCTACCTCGTGCGCTATGAACGAAATCTGTTGCAACTAAGATCGTTAACCTACAATTGTAACCTAATTCTAGTATATATAGGCTGCTACATGGGTCGGGCTTCTATCTCGTTCGTAGGCCTTGAACTCCTTTACACGAACTAGCAACCTCGTGCTGACGTCATCATGAAATGATGATGACGTCATCACGACCTTGAAGATGCATTTTCTTCTTCATAATCAGCCCTTTGAATTGTATTGCAACGGACAACAAAAGCCTATCAGAAATTGTTTCTACAATTATAATGTGTGGTCATGTGCTATGATGCTTGCTTTGGAAACTAAAAATAAAGTAGGTTTTATAGATGGTTAATGTGAGAAAAATAATGATGATCCTGTATTAGCTAAACAGTGGGATAGATGTAATTCAGTGGTATTATCTTGGATATTAGGATCTGTTAGTCAAGATTTGTACATGGGTCAAATTTTTCTCTAAAATTGCAAGTGAGGTTTGGGATGACTTAAAAGAAACCTATGATAAAGTTGATGGATCTGTTACTTTTAATCTTCATCATAAAATTAATACTCTAAGTCAAAATGGTTCTTCTTTGTCTGAGTATTATCATAAATTGAATACATTCTGGAAACAATTTGATGCTATGGTGAAATTACCTGTTTGTACTTGTAAAGCTGCTAAAGAATTTAAGACTCATCATGACTTAATTAGATTAATGCAGTTTCTTATAGGACTTGATGATGTTTATATGTCTGTTAGAAGTACTATTCTTACTAGAGATCCTTTACCTAATGTGAAATATGCTTATGCACTTCTGTCTAGAGAAGAATCACATAGGAATGCTAGTTCTGTGAATCATGTTAAACCTGCTAATTTTGCTTTTGTCTCTAAGTTTAATGATTCAAAGAAAAAGTTTGTTAGAAATGAAAATTTGGTTTGTGCTAATCCTGCTTGTGGTTTGAAAGGTCATACTATTGATAAATGCTTTAAACTTGTTGGATATCCAGATTTTAATAAGAAAAAACCATATCAGAATAAAAGTTATACTAGTAATAATGTGATTAATGAAAGAAATAACTGGAATGATAAATCTGATATGAATGGACAATCCTCTAAAACTGTTATATCTGATACTTCTGTTAGTTATGGTTTCCCATTTACTAATGATCAAATTGCAAGACTCATGAGTTTGTTAGATGAGAATCAGGATTCTAAAGGAAAAACACAAGCTAATATGGCAGGTATTCAATGCCTTTATGTCTTCAACCTTTTTTAATTCTAATGTGAAAATTGATAATTTAATAAGTTTAATTCACTGGATTATTGATTCTGGAGCAAACCAGCATATGTGTGCTTCTGACAAGAACATGATAAATGTAATTGATGTTTCTGGACTAAACTTGACTGTTAATCATCCAAATGGAACCTCTGCAAAAATAACTAAAATTGGTGATTTAAAAGTTACTGAACATATAACATTATTTGATGTTCTTGTAGTTCCAGAATATAATGTAAGCTTGTTCTCTGTGCATAAGGCTAATAGAGATAGCAAATTGTTTGTTGGATTTACTGAGTATGCATGTTATATTCAGGATTTGAGAACAATGAGAAGTTTGGGGACTGGTAGAGTTCATGGAGGTTTATATTTGTTAAATACTGGTAAGATTTATGCAAATAATATGTGTTTGAATTCTGTGACTAGCTGTCATGTGTCTGCTGAAATGGGGCATTCTAGATTAGGACACCCTTCACATAAAGTACTTGATGTGTTAAAAGATAAACTTGATATTACTATGGTTGATCAAAATGCTCTTTGTGATACTTGTCATAAAGCTAAACAAACTAGAGAACCATTTCCTTTAAGTGATCATAAAACAAATAATGTAGGTGAACTAATTCACCTTGATGTGTGGGGACCTTATAGAAAACCTAGTAAATAAGGATTTAAATATTTCTTGACTGTCGTAGATGATTATTCCAGAGCTGTTTGGGTTTATATGCTAAAATCAAAAACTGAAGTGTTTAAAAATGTGTCAAGTTTTATTAGAATGATCAATACTTAGTTTGGAAAAACTGTTAAAGTAATTAGATCTGATAATGGAACTGAATTTGTTAATTTAAATATGGATAACATGTTTAAACACTTTGGTATTGTGCATCAGACTTCTTGTGCTTATACACCCCAACAGAATGGGGTGGCTGAAAGAAAACACAGACACTTATTGAATGTGGCCAGAGCTCTTTTGTTCCAGGGAGGGATTCCTTTATATATGTGGTCTGAGTGTGTTTATACTGCTGTTTATCTGATAAATAGAACACCATCTTCTGTATTAAAAGGGAAAACCCCATATGAACTTGTTTTTGGTTTTGAACCTTATTTGAATCACTTAAGAATATTTGGTTGTTTGTGTTATGCTACTATCTTAAATAATGAAGATAAGTTTTCTAAGAGAGCTGAAAAATGTGTCTTGTTAGGTTATTCAAATTCTAAGAAAGGGTATAAACTTTATAGTCTGGAAAGCAAAACTGTTTTATATAGTAGAGATGTTAAATTTTATGAAAACATTTTTCCCTTCAAAATGGGAACTAACAGTTTTGCTAATAAACAAATTATTACATTCTTTGACAGGATAAATGAAAGGGTTGGTACCATTGGACCCAATAATGATAATTTTTTAAATACTGAAAGTGATGGCAGAGCAACCTTTGACATTGGTAGTACTTCTGAATCTACCAATGACAATGGAGGCACAACAACACTGGATGAAAACATCAATGAGATGTTGCAAGGTGGGAATGATAATGATATTCCTGAGGGTATTCATTTTAATGATCGTGGATCATTAATGAAGAAAATCCAGTGGAAACACCCATTCTTAGAAGGTCTAATAGAACTGGTAATTTACCAAAATATTTAAATGACTATGTTCTTGATTGTAAAGTGAAATATGGTATTGACAGAGTGGTAAATTATTCTAATTTAAGTTCAAATGTGTTTAATTTCTTGTCTAGTATAAATAAAAACCTTGAACCAACCACTTATAATCAAGCTGCCAAAGATCCTAAATGGGTTGAGACAATGAATCTTGAAATGGAAGCTTTATATAGGAACAATACTTGGACCTTGACTAATCTTCCTAAAGGAAGAGAACCCATTGGTTGTAAATAGATATATAAGATTAAATATAAGTCATCAGGTGAAATTGAAAGGTATAAAGCTAGATTAGTAGCTAAAGGGTATAACCAAAAGGAAGGTATTGACTATGAAGAAACTTTTTCTCCAGTTGTTAAAATGGTTACTGTTAGATGTTTTATTAATGTGGCAATTCAAAATGGTTGGACTTTGTATCAGTTAGACATTAATAATGCATTTTTATATGGTGATTTATATGAAGAAGTAAATATGTCTTTACCTCTTGGATATTTTTCTAAAGATGATCAAAGAGTTTGAAAACTTAATAAATCCCTTTATGGGCTTAAACAAGCACCAAGGCAATGGAACCATAAGTTGACCAAAGCCTTGATTGAGTATGGGTTTATTCAAAGTAAAAGTGATTACTCACTCTTTACTAAAACTGGTAATAACTTGTTTGTTGTACTTCTTGTTTATGTTGATGACATTGTCATTACTGGAAATGACAAATCTGAAGTAGAAAAGGTTAAAGATTTCTTAAGAACAAAGTTTCTTATTAAAGATTTAGGTATTCTTAAATATTTTTTGGGAATTGAAGTTATTAATACTTCACAAGGAGTATGTTTGACTCAAAGAAAGTATTGTATGGATCTTTTATTTGAGTATGGTATGCTTGGGTCTAAACCTATGAAAACTCCTATGGACATGAACCTTATTATCTCTGATATAAATGATGATTCTGATCCATTCATTGATAATATAACCTTGTATCAAAAAATTATTGGTAAGTTGATTTACTTTACTATCACTAGACCTGACATAAGCTACTCAATTCAATGCTTAAGTCAATATATGCATGCTCCAAAGGCTTCACATTTGAAGCATGCTTTTAGAATTTTGAGATACTTGAAGAAAAATCCAGGTAAAGGAATTCATATTGTGAAAGGTCAGTCTTTCTCCTTAACTGCTTTTGTGGATTTTGACTATGGGAAATGTGTTACTTCCAGGAGGTCAGTTACAGGTTTCTGTATTTTTTTTTAAATGATTCTCTTATTTCCTGGAAAAGTAAAAAGTAAAACACAATATCTAGGTCCTCTTCTGAGGCTGAATATAGGGCTATGGCTACTGTGACTTGTGAATTAGTATGGATTCTTAATGTGTTAAGTGATTTGAAGGTAGACAACTTGTTACCAGTTACTTTGTACTGTGACAATAAATTTGCAGTTTTAATTGCTAATGACCATGTTCTTCATGAAAGAACAAAACACATTGAAATTGATATTCATATTGTTAGGGAAAAAGTGTCTTCTGGATTGCTTAACCTTGTTAAGATTGATACTAATGATCAAACAACTGACATTTTCACAAAAAGTCTTTGTGTAAGACAACATGATTTTTTGTTAAGTAAAATGAACATGATAGACTTGTTTTCTACCTAAAGTTTATATTAAGGGAGGGTGTTAAAACTATCTAATATAAACTTTGGGTTATATTTGAATATGTTAATAACTTCAGGGTTAAGATATTGTGCAGGGTTGTTATTTTTATCTACAGCAGGACTGATCTTGTACAAAGGGAAAGAGGAGGGAGGAGAGCTGCAAGCTGTCATAGTCCTAGAGTATAAATACTATCATCCACCCTTTTTAGGGTTTCAAGATCGATCTTCCAGTTTTACATATTTTCGTATATATAATTTTTCTGCAAATATTCTAGTGATAATTGATTGTATTCTTGGATTGATTTATCTTGATCAATCCTTTATTTGATCATCTTGATCATATTCTCAATTGTAATAATCGAACTTTATAAGTCGGATAATCTAGCCGACTGATTATTTCTAATCAAATAATAAAAAAACATATTAATAATAAATTGTTGTTTGATTGATCTTCAAGTTCGTTCATAAAATATTTAAATTCGATGGAGTGAAACAAAATATTAGAGGTGTTTCGTGTTGCGTTATCAAAATGAATTTCGTGTTTCGTGTTCGTTCATAACATTGGAATCTTTTTTTTTATTATTATTGTTATTATTATCTCTTATAATTTAGTTTGTTGTCCATTATTGGTTCATATGGCTTTTTTTTCAACAAAAAAAAAGACCACATTAGCTTATCTTGAAGATCTACGCCAACACATGTTAACCATCATATACGACTCCGTGTTGTGCATGTATGGACTGTTTCGGAGTGAAACTACCCGAAGAAAATCAAAACGTTCAAGATTTTCTTTATTGATGAACTGGTATGTATTTTTTAAAGGGAAAAATCCATAAAAAGGTAACATATTTACATGAAATTCCTATTAAAAGTAACCAATTTTATTTTTGTCTATTTAAAAGATTCTATTTTTAAAAAATTCCTAATAAAGGATATATCGTTTGTTTTTGACAGACGGATCTCGTTAAATGTCACGTCAACGCTGCCATGTATATGTAAATATTTGCAAAGGTATATATATGTAATGTATCGAAGCTGACAACTCAAAATATTACCCAAATGCATCCATTTATCCAATCACACTTGACATCTCTCTGCCTACAATCCGTTCCTTCTTAGGCAAACTCATTGGACACCTTCACAATAAATCTTGGCTATCTGTATTAGACTAGGTTTACAATAAACCCTGGTTAATAAACCATAGTCGCCACCTTCACAAAGGTCGCCGGAAAACCACCAAACAACCAAACAACCACCTGACGTGGCTATCACAACAAATCCGACCACTTGCAAGGTTCGGTTTACATAGGTTACCTTTTTATGGATTTTTCCCTTTTTTAAATTATATAATCTACACTTTTTGTTTCTCTGTTTATTTAACTAAACTTGGAAAAAAAGGGTAAACTGGAATCAATACTTATATGGAGTTAATTTTCATATTTTTTTCTTTAACTTTCGTATTGATTAAGTTGTGATATTGATCATACACTTTTTGTTTCTCTTTTTATTTAACTAAAGTTGAAAAAAAAAGTAAACATTAATCAACATTTATATGAAGTTAATTTTCATATGTTTCTTCTTTAGCTTTCGTATTCATTAAGTTGTGATATAGGTCATACATTTTTTGTTTCACAATTATTATAAGATTTATATATCTTGAGATTACCTGTCCAATGGACGGGCCTGAGCACTAGTTACCTATATATTTGATAGATATTTAGCTTTAATGAATAAAAAAAAGGATTAAAAAAAAACACCACAAATAAAATACATAAAAGGTAACATAATTACACAAATTTCCTATTAAAGGTAACCTATTTTGTTTTTCATTTATTTAAAGAACCCTATTTCCATAAATTTCCTAATAAAGGGTATCTCGTTAGTTTTTTGACAAATGACGTCCGTTAAGTGTCACGTCACTGATCCCACGTCATCAGATTTGCTGATGTGGCAGTTGACTTTGACTAACTTATTAGTGTTCATTTTGGATAATTTAGTCAAAGTCAACTGTACAGTCAGCAAATCTGATAACGTGACATCGATGAGGTGGCATTTAACGGGTGTCATTTGTCAAAAACTAACGAGATACCCTTTATTAGAAAATCTTTGGAAATAGAGTCCTTTAAATAGACGAAAACAAAATAGGTTACCTTTGATAGAAAATTTGTGTAAATTAATAAGTTACCTTTTTAAGTATTAAACCCCATACATATAAATAAGGGCAAAAAAAAAAATCAAAAATGCTTCGAGTTTGAGGGTATTGACCTAGAAGTTTTTAATTAAAAGGCACGATATATTAATACGATGCATACAATGAAAAAACCTAAATAAACCTTTAACAAAAGTTTAGTACTGACAATACAATAAAAAGATGCATTTTATTCTTACGACCAAGTAATTAAATAAACTACGGAAAAAAAAAACGCGAAAAACTTTTACAGTTTGAAAGGACCAAACAAAAGTTTTAGCAAAAATAAAATTATACGGTGCATAAAATCATTCTTATGAATAGTTAGAACGAACAATCAACAAATGAATGATATATTGGTAAAAAGGTAACACGTTTACTTTTCAAGTTGTATAATTGAATTAAGTAATAGTGTGTTGTCACTATCAAAAACTTAAGTTTTAAAAACGTTTTTTGAACATAAATAAAATTAAACTATATAGGAACCTTATTTTTATTTCTTATTTATTTTTATCTTCTATTTTTATTTTTTATTTTTATTTTTATATTACATATATTATGTTTTTTACCCATGCGAACTTACGTATTGCGTACGTAGACCAGAGATACATGTGAGGAAAAAATAAATTATATACATAAGGTCAACAACTCAACATTGACGTGAATTTTTGATTAGTAACATCATTGATCTAATTAAAACCAACGGTTTAGATCAGTGGTTGGAGTACGTCCGTGCCTTTGGAGACAGAGGTTACGGGTTCGATTCTCATGTCTAACAAGGCTAAATGTCCTTTGTTACTTTTAGTAGAACCTGGAAGCAGACTATCTATCTTTGGTAGGGGTAAAACTGTCTACATCTCAACCTCCCCATACACCGGACACAAAACCCATAGAAGACAACACTGAGAGTTAATTTACTATACTGTATTGATCTAATTTAAAAGATCTTAATTCTTATTATTTTTTAAAATCATTTAGATCACTACGCTATTCAAATTTGTCACCAATAATATACTTTCAAAAAATGATATATTCATTTAAGTTACTAACTTAAAAATCTCAAAATCATGAAAAATATATAATAATATCCTATTATTTAATTCTTTTAGTTTCACAAAATATCTATTAAAAAAATTGTAAGTCATAGCTTGCGATTTGGCAAAAATGCAAGTCATGTTGTGCGATATTCAGAATGCAAGACATGGTTTGCGATTTTAATGTGTATTTGTGAAAAATCAAAAGAAATATGCTATTATCTTATATTTTTGATAATTTTTGAGTATTTTGTTTAGTCAATCTAAATAGCGAGACCATTTGATGAAAATATATCATATCATGGTGACAAATTTTAATAGTAACATGGCCACTTAGAAAATGACATATGGCTTTTATTTTTTTTATTTCAACTTCTTTAAAAGTTCATCTTTCCCATAAGTTGTCTGGAACTTTCCCATTCCAAAAAAATCCACTCATCCCCTCATCTTTTCTCCACTGCCATGCATATGTCTTAAAGTCTATTGTTAGAAAACTATATATAGAAGTCAGAAAAATCAGCAACACAGTCCCATTGCGGTTTAATGTTCCAAATCATACTTCAGCAATTCAAGTCCTCGATTAGTCCTTTCTTTTTGACAAATGTAACCAAAAAACTTGGATAGGAAACTAGGAATGTAACCAAAGAAGTTACTCAGCAACAAATCTCATTCATTTAAATTATTGTTTTGGTTCAAAAATATATCTTTCAATTTCTTGATATTTACACACCTAAACGATAAAATAATTAAAAGAAAGGAGGTTGAATTTGTTAGTTTCATGGCAATA
Organism: Erigeron canadensis; assembly: GCF_010389155.1. Taxonomy (NCBI): domain Eukaryota; kingdom Viridiplantae; phylum Streptophyta; class Magnoliopsida; order Asterales; family Asteraceae; genus Erigeron; species Erigeron canadensis. Next base: position 11,650,991 of record NC_057765.1, read on the forward strand.
CTCTAGCCTTGCATACTGATTAGTAATAAAGATGAAGCATAACTTGTTAAGAGTTTTATTTTTATTATGCAAGAAAGAGATAAAAGAGAAAATGGAAATGTAATAAAGAATGAATATAGTGGGAAAGAGAATGAGTATTTGGAAAGAGAATAGATTCCATCGTTTGTTACAAGTAGAGAATCAATATATGAAAAATACAAAAATTTAAATAATAATTAAATTTAATACATATAGCATCATTAAAAAAAATAAAAAAATAATTTTCATTCTCATCCATTTTCTATAATTTATAGAGAATGAAGAGAATGAAATCGATTCCCACTTCTCAATTCTCTTTCTCATTCTTCATTTCAACCAAACATGAGAAGTGTTTCTTATTCCCTTTCCACCCTTTCTGTTCATCTCCCCATTTCTCTCAACTTAACTAATCAAATTACTCAATCTTATTTCAACCCTACAACTTTTTTTTCAACCTTTTTTTAATGGCAACCATCATTCCCAACCTTTTTTCCACCTCCCTCAACCTTGTTTCCATCTCCCTCAACTCTCTCATTTGAAATTTTTATCTCCCTCGACCTTTTCCTCCCATCTCTCTCCCATCCCTCAGAGAGCTCACAACCTTTCCCTCAATCTTTCTCTCCCATCTCTCTTGAGTGGCGGTTGAACCTCCTCTCATCTCCCGAGCTCCCTACCATCCCCTCACTCACTCCCTCTCCTAAAGGTTTGTCCAAAGCAAGAACTACCCATTAAATTTTCTCTAAATAGGTAATTTTCTCTAGAAATAAATTTATTGATACGGTTTGTTTGATTGGTGGAGTGTGAGACTACAGATTTGGCAAAACTTACAAGATTACAAAGCTTCTATTTGACAAAATTTATTTATCCTCTTTATTATTTTAGTAATTACTTTTGAATAAAACAGCTTTCAACGTAAAGGTTGTCGGTTGTTTTAACCAGGATCCGCTCCCTCCAACGTACTGATGTCTTACACTATATTCTCGAGTTTATATCGATAAGAAAAGAAATGATAAGATTAGATAGGGGAAGAGAAGAAAAAAACTATATAAATATAATGCATTCTCGATTTTTAAAAAAATTAAAGATATAATAAGAAAAAAAATAATTGATTACATTCTTGAGTTTTAATGAATGGAAAGGAAAAGAAAAAAAGATACAATTTTACACATATAGCCTTTATAAAATAAGTATTAGATGTAGTTTGAAGAGTGAAATGGTAATTTTATACATGTATCATTTATTTTCCATCACAATCATGCCAAAATTGGCAAGAAAGTTTTGGGACTTAAAACCTTCAAGTTTTACTATCCTTTCCTATCTTTTCTTTTATAAAAGAAACTCAAGAATGACAATTTAAAAAAGTCTTCTATAATTTCTTTTCTTATCCTATGAAAAAAAAACTCAAGAATGTAGTGTTAGTGTATCCCGTTTTGATTAGACAATTTCGGTGTGTCAACTTCAGTTTGAGCAGAAGTGCAAATCTTAACTACCTTATAAAGCATTTGGTTGTCCTATTTTATCAAAAAAGAACTTGATCTATCCAAACTACCCATCTTCTTTATTCATTAATTTAAATTTCTTCACCTAATATATCTATAATACCCTTAATAAAATTAGTAGCAACATAAAATTTTCAACCATTAAATTAACTGCAATACCTCCTTTTATATCAATTAATTACTTTTATATTTAAAATCACGCTATTACTGACACCGCCGCCACCACTGCTATTTGCCGCCGCCACCACCACCACCACCCGTCGCCGCCACTATCATCACTGCACCGCCGTATCGCGCGGGTATATGACTAGTATTAATAAAGTGTATCCTGAGTTTTTATAGCATTTTTGTGACTAGAACTCCAAATATATAGGATTGCATCTTTTGAAGAATATATGTATATGCATGTGTAACTGTGTATCTTTTGGTGAAAACAGTTAAATTTGTTGAACATATATAGCATTATAGCAACAAGCTAACAACCAATGCAACTTGTAAGGGTACTGCTAATCTTTGTACGTAAGTCATGAAATCGAATTGACTAATAGAAGTATGCATCTACTCTTATCTAATTTATTGCGATGCCGTTTAGCTTAATCCATAAATTATTGATCTTAAATAAATGGTAGACGATGACGTACACTTAAATCACAAACACCAAATGGGTTTAAAATTAAGAGTTCATATCCAGATAGTGGTTATATCAACCACCAAAATCACGCAGACTTTTGGATCGATATGTTAGAAGTCAACAATAAAAACCACAACCACCTCTAAGAAAATATGGAATAATATAGTATTTGGAATCAACAAAAAGACCAAAAGCAAAAAAGGTTGAGTGGCAACAGTTGGACAATCTAATTCAACTTAATTAGAAACGGAATTTTTTCAAACTTACATGATAAAACATTATGATTATATACATATATGATTCCTATACAATAGTTGTATAAACCTTAACTTTTAAGCTAGTAATGTTGAAGAAATTCAGCCAAACGTATGAACATATTCTTTGCATTTACACTTTCAGGGTTGAAGATGTGAAACCCATGATCCTCTCCTTGAACCTCATATAGAGATGATTCGCCTTTCCATCCACTCGCCCTAACAAATTCATAGTAATGAACCCCTCGGTCTCTTAGCTCGTCCTTGGAAGCAACACAAACGAGCAACCGCCTACATCCAAGGCTTGCTAAACAAGGTGCATCTCTTACAAATGGATTGATCCATGGATGATCAAACCCATCTGGTAAGCTAGGGTTAATGAACATCCATGTATTGTAAAAATTAGACAATTCACGAGTAGTTAAGACTGGCTCGGAACCAACTGGTTCCGAGCCTAAAAAATATGGGTTTGTCAGAAACATTCCCAGAATCTCGACCCCACCATTTAGCTCTTCGGTACCGGCCCGAATGGCCATGTGATGTGAAATATTTGCACCAGAACTAAATCCACCTATATAAAGACGGTTAAAATCTCCATGTTTGATCAACCATGGTTCGTATTTTTCGTCGTGTTTTTGTCTAGAATGTGTTGCAACCCATTGTAGAGCAGTCCATGAATCTTCGTACGCCGTGGGAAGAGGATGTTCTGGGGCTAATCTGTATTCTACTGAAATTACAAGAGCGTTGGCTTGAGCCGAAATAGTATTAATGTATTGGTGACACAAAGTGGAGTAAGCAGACTCGATACAAAATCCCCCACCATGAAAGTAGACCAAAATTGGAAGTTTTGTGTTTGTTTGGTTAGGTAGGTAAATTCGAGCCGAGACATATGGTGAAATGATGATGTCTCTTGACGCGACTCTGCTATCGGTCCCTGTGGGTGATGGTGGTGCGAGTGGCGGGTTGTAGAGTCGCTCTACTATGCCGTTCTTATAGACTCGAAGGAAGGGTAGAAGTTCAGATTTTACATCCAATTCTTGCTCTAATGTCATGATGGAGAGGAAAGGGAGAGATATAATAATAATACACAAAGATCTTAGATGATATGAACTAGCTATTTATTTATGTTATGATCAAGAATAGGTAGATCATATGGACAATAAACAATATTTCTTGTCTACTTTTTGGTTAAACAAAGCATATTTAATAGAACTATTCAACTAATACAACAAATTCTCAAGAATTTATGGAAACAACAGTATTCTATTTCGTTTCAACGCGTTTGTTTATAATTTTAACATGATTATAAAAAGTATAAAAAAGAAATGCCATCCCTAAGTTAAAGAATCCAACACTTTGATTTACATATCATGTTAAAATGACAAAACAATAAGAAGTTATAGTATTTTAGTTAAGAATATTAGGATCGTTTGTTGCTACTATATGGTAACAACTTGTTATTGATCGTGTATAACTTGTTATTGATCGTGTATAACTGTATAAGACCCTTTCCAACACATTCGTTGAAACCAAGGTGAAAGGGCGTTCACGTCAAAGGATTGGAGTGAAAGGTTGTGAGGCCCTCATGATAGGACGGTGGGAAATGTCGGTTCAAAACTGGAGTTTAACTTATAAATGTGATAGATAACAATTTAAAACAGGTCAGATAAAGTGATTTTATATCTTACTTTATCAAGCATTTTAAAGGATTTTAAATTATATCCTTAAATGTTCTCAACCATATTTGTAAGACAAAGTTGGAATCCCAATACCAATTTTGTCTATATAGAGGTCTTTGCCCAACCAATAAACAACCTTTGCATAATCAAACTTTGCATATTTTTGGTGAACTTGTGCAATATTCTCTCAACCGTAAAAAGGAACTTTCTTCACAACATTAAGTGTTTCGATTGTTAGAGAGATTTTCCAAGTATTAGATCAATTGTATTTCATAGTTTGTTAGGATATTTACATCTTTGTATTATTTTGGTTCTGCAACATCCTTGTAATTTATTTAAACATAATAAATAAATTGCACTTAAAAAATTACAACTTGGTCCCACCAGTTTACTTTATTTTATATACATATCGCAGTGTCTTTACTTATTTAATATTGTCACCTTATAAGTAGTCCTCCAGTTAACCTGGTATACTGTTTACTTCAACTGATCACGTCTAGTTTAGTGAACGTATTGCAAAGACTCTCACCATCGACATAGAGGTGTCTTCAGTGGTACCATCTATTGAGTTAGGACCTACAAGTGGTATCAGAGCAGAATGGTTCTTGTCATGATGAAACTCATGTTAATAATACACCACCTGTTCAAAATGTTAATACTAACCCTCCTCCTCCTAATACCCTTAACCATGTCCATGTCCACCACTTTAACACTATTGTTCCCAAATTTGATGGGAGTAGTGAGACTTTTGGGACATGGAATGCCAGAATGTTGTTGCATTTTGGAGGGATAGAAAGGTATATATGTTGAAAATCCTTAAGGATGGACCACATATACCCATGTTTGTTGGGGAAGAACCACGGTAGAGAACTGGAGGTCTTGTATCGGAACCCAATGCCAATGCTTCACGAGAAGCCATTTGAAAGAGATTTGATTTGAAACTTGGAATGAAATGAGATTTGGAAAATTCAGGAAATGAAACGATCTTGATGAAGATCGTCCTAGGTGAAGATCGTTTTGGAAGATCGTCCTAGAAGAAAAAAGAAGTAAGACGAGTTTGTGAAGGTTGTCTTAGATTTGAAAGAGTGAGACGATTTAAGGAAGATCGTCTTGGAAAAAATTTGGTGAAATTTAACTAAGTATGAAATGAATTTGAAATTGAGTAATGATTTTGTGTTTTTGGAATTATAAACTGAAATTGAATTAAAGGAATTTGAAATGGAAATTGAAAAATGACAAACTTGGAAATGAAAACAATCTCGTTGAAGATCGTTTTAGAATTTGAAGAGAAAATGAGACGGTCTTGAGTTGAAGATCGTCTTGGGTGACTGAGAAATTTTCTAAGTATTTTAAGAAAATTTGGACAGAGTTTGGTTATGAATTGGTAGGAATGAATTTGAGCAAAACCAATCAAGAATGATCAGTTACCCAGGAAGTGTGTGATTCCCAATCGCAACAACTTCAATTAAACAATCAAAATACACCAACTTTTAACAGACACTGAGACAATCTTGGGCAAGATCGTCCTAGAGTCAGGTAACTAAGACGATCTTGGCAAGATCGTCTTAGTTTTCTGTCTTAATTTTCAAAGTAAAACACTTTGAATTGACCAAAACCGATCCTTTCGGATTAGTTAGCCACAATCAATACTTCATACCACAACCACTTGCTAGAACGATCTTGTGAGGATCGTCCTACAAGCCACAACACAGAAAGTATGAATGAATGAAAATTCAAGCACTGAGACGATCTGAGAAAGATCGTCCTAGTGAAGATCGTCTGGAGGTCATCTTCTTCATTACAACAGTTTGCAAAAACTCTATTGATGACTTTTAAAGCTTCAATATCTTTCGAATTACTTGGAGTTAGAACTTGAAATCACTTGCAAAATGTTCATAATCACGTCCGCAACAAATCCTTGAACAAATTTCAGCTAATAACACAACAGAATCAAAATCCAAATTTTGAGCGCCAAAAACCAAAAATTCAATCTCGAGAATTCGATTGAATTGGAACGTAAAACTTGACAGAATTATGTTTTGAGCTATGAGGAATCTATTGGTGAACAAAAACTGATGATTTTATGTGTTTTAATCGATGAAAAATGATGAAACAGGGGATGGTATGAAAAACGGTTTTTGATATGAATTTGGATGAAAATTGAGATCAAAATCAGTTATGGATCGATATCAAAGTGATGTTTGCTCTGATACCAAATGTTATAACACGATTTCTTCTCAGGATTTGATCCCAACAATGGTGGATCAAGTGTGTGTGTTCTTGGTGTGTTTAGTGTGTGTGATTTCTAGAGAGAGAGAGAAATCGGAACGAACTGGATTAAATGTATGTAAAAATGAATCAAAGGCTTATGATTTCTAAGGAGTTGAGAGTATTTATAGTCTAAATCTACAACTAAGCTAATTAACACTCCTAGTCCCTTAATCTTAGAAATCATTTTACCATGTCTTAACAACAACAAAGTCCACTAACTTAAATTACAATTTATCACTATTTTTGGATTTCTAACATTCCTGCTGCTCCGGAGTCTACAGTTCGTCAAGAGCCAGAGCCGACACTTGTTGCTCCTAGGCTTTCGTCTGCTCCTATTCAGGCGACAGTTCCTGTTTCTACTGTCATGGGATGTCTGTTGGCTCCTCTGCAAAGACCATAGATGCCTCCCACAGGAACTTTTAGTGCTCGTATGCCTTCATTTGAAGCTACGATGCCACCTCAGGCCTCTACATCTGATGTTGCTTCTACGTCACGTCCAGTTGCTCCGGTTCAAGTGCAGCTGAGTCGTTTATTTTCAGAGAAGAAGATGTTGGAGATGAGGGTCACATCTTTGTAGAGTCAACTAAAGCTCCAAGCTGCTAAGCATCAGGAAGAGATGGACATGATGACTGCTCTTGTTCATTCTCTTGGTTCTAGACTTGACCAATTCTTGGCTCAAGGGGGAGATAAGAGTGGTTGTAAGGATGATGAGCTAGCAAGGAAGTTAAGAGATGATGATCATGAAGATCAAGATCTAGCTCAAGGTCCTAATCAAGCACAACCAGATGTTGGTGAGCCAGAGAATAGAAGTCAAGGTCAAGATACTGCTGGTGATGCTATGGATACAGAGACTACAAACATTCAAGGGGAGTCATCAAGACAAAGAGAGTCAGAGATTGCTGGTCCAGCTGGTGCTAGTACTTCTAGGATTCAAAATAAAGGCAATGCTGTGATGACCGCTCTAGATGCAGATCCTGATGATCCTAATAATGATGAGGAAGATTCCAATTCAGGTAACTCCGATTCTAATTCTAATAGAATAGAAAGGGAGATTCGAGAAAAGATAGTGAATGATCCTCATAATCATATAGAAAAAGAAAATCTTAGCAAAGGAAAATCTACTTAGGATAGTGAGTCAACTAAGACTGATTCTACTACCAATGCCTCTACAGAGTCAGATTTGCACCCATTAATTGTGCATAGACTATAAAAGAGATTGGGTTATGATCCACAAGCTCATATGAGAGCTAGAGCAGAGATTATGGATTATGATGATTATTATGATCCAGGATCACTTAGGGATCACATGAAAGAACAGTGAGGGTTAACTCATACATCTTCAGAGTCATAGTCAGATTCGGATTATGAACCTTAGTGCTAATGATTTTTGTTTTTGTAATGATTATAAGATAAATATGATTGTATTTGTTACATTATATTTATGATATAATATTATTGATGTAAGTTAAAATAGATAAAGATTATAAGATAAATATTAATGTAATTGTTACATTATATTTATGATATAGTATTATTTATTTTAATTTCTTTTATGTATTTATACTATTTTATTATGCATTGGACGATCTTGATGCTGAAGAAGATCTAGAAAGTATCGATGATGAAGATTTGGAAGAAGGAGGTTCATTACTTCGGAAGCTAATAGAAAAAGGTTGCTTGAGACACCTTATGACTTTGATCGTGTCTTTAATGAAGATGAAGTCATTCAAGTTGAACCAATAGCTGAAGTGGAACATCTCAATCTCAATCCAATCATAGATAGTCCAGATGAACCTAAGAATGCTGCAAGTTTGAGATTTTCTGTATATGCAAACATAGTTGATGAAGGACATGACAATATTTTTGATCTATACTCGAATATAGATGCTACATGAGAGGTTGATCTTGGAAGATTTAATATACCTCCGGTGCAGCAAGATCATGAGTTTATTATTAATAGACTAATTCCAGGTTATAGAGGACATACTGGTTTGATGTACGTGATACGTATAAACCATCAATGTTTTGAGAGTATATCTCAGACAAGGATGCACCCAAATATTTCTCAGTGATACAAAGTTGGTTCTATGATCACAGAATCAAATTGTTTATTATCAAGAGAAAGGAGGGATGACAGTACATGTCGATGAGTCAAAGACACTTCCACTCTCTCAGTGATTCTGACATGATAGATTTGGGAAGACGCTGGTTCGTTAATCTTCAGAGCAATGGACTTGCAGATTTCTACTGGAATAGATTCAGAAATGAAAGAATTAAGTATTTCAGTGCTAAAGGTCTGAAGCCAGAAGAAAGGTTGATAAAGCCAACACCTTTGAAGAAGATTAAGAATCCAGATGACACATTTCGGTTTGTCCAGAAAAGGATTAAATGTGTTAAGAAGGTTCCTGCTATCAAATGGGATCAAGATATGCTGACAGAGATGACATTTTGGCAGATAGATATCAAGTCAGGCGAAGAACAAATGTTTGTTGATGATTCACAAAAACAGATGTTGCTACGCATGTATGATCCGATGCAGGTTGTCAATTTGTCAAGAGGTGATCAAAGAAGACTTTTGGATACACCTTGTTCAGCTGTGGATTTTTGGAGAGTAGAGGAAAGACGCTATCGCAACATTCTCGCTCATTGTTTACAAGAGAGAATTCATGCGAATAAAACCAGACTTTTGTTTAACGGATAGCTTTGAAGTTCAAGTTTGAAGACTTTAAAGAGATCTAGTTGCAATCGTCAAGGGGGAGTCTGTAGATGCAGATTTGTTGTGACAATCGCAACATAGATTTGATTATCGTTTATGTTTTTAGGAACTTGTGTGTAATCATTTTAAATAAGAACTTGTGTTGATATTGAATGATTACGTTTGAACTTCAATATTATATCTGTTGTATTGTGTTTGTGTGTTATATATTGTTTTGCAGGTACAAGAACATAGAATCAAGGTTTATAAGTGTTGTAGAACACTTAAACGATGATTGGATGTTATGTACGAGCCAAACGAAGCCAAACAAAGAACATATGGGTCATCCCTCGTGCTGACGTCATCAGCATGAAGGATCAGCCTCATGCTTACGTTAACACGTGGCATATCGGTTTCTTTATTGTTTCGGGCCTAAAACGTAATTAAGGCCTAAGCCCACACGATCCAATACTTAACTAGTATAAATACAAGACCTAATCTACGAAATTAGGTTAATGATTTTCGAATCCTTGTTAATTATTCATGAATTTACGAGCTAAGGTTAATTGTTCCTTCGTGTGTTCTCCTACACGAACCACAAGCCTTGTGCATATCCTTGGGTTGATTAATTACTTATTAATTAACAGAAGGCAATAGCAATCTAGTTATCTTAAGAGGATTCCGCACTCTTGACATAACGAATCGCATCTTATTACGATCCATGCAACAATAGGGCACCTTACAAAAGATAAGTATGAAACCAAAGATGAAAGGATATTCTCTCAAGATGGAACAAATGTTCAAAGATGCTCCAACAAGGTTTATTCTCATGTATTAAGGGGGAGCATGATTACTTCATAAGAGACTTATCCAAACTTCATTCAGATGTTTACTCTTCTAAGTGTTCAAGTCAATATGACAAAGATCAAAGCTACAAAAAGTTGTAAGATTGGTTAGAAGATTCAAGACAAGGAAGTAATGCTTCAAAAGAGTCTTCATCAACATACTTCATTGAAGATTTTCAAAGTCATACAATAACACTTGTTCAAGAAGCTCCAATGCATATATCAAGGGGGAGAGTACAAGTTTATTTCAAGAAGTTGAATTTCACTCAAGAATTGAAGAATCAAAGACAAGTTCATATCTTCCGCACCTCAAAAAGACTACTCTGATTCATGATTCAACAATCTTCAAAGATTCAAGTCACACACACATTTTATTCTCTGTTCTAAAGGAACATTGAGAATCAACACATGATTTAACTTCAAGAAGTCCAAGACCAAGAATGAAACAAGTTCTCTAAAGACAATGAGAAAGCTTTGAAGACTTGATTCATCACACCAATTGTCTGCTCCACCAGGCTCATCAAATTCATTCCTACAAGACAACATAACACGTACTTCATTTATTACAATATATCACTAAGGGGGAGAATGTTAGAAATTCAAAATTAGTGATAAATTGTAATTTAAATTAGAGGACTTACTTGTAGTTAGGTCATAGGTGTATGATTACTAAGGTTGAGGGGCTAATTGTGATAATTAGCATATTTGTGTATTTAGGTATAAATACCCTCATACCTTAGATAATCATAACCTTTTTCCATTCCATTTTTCACATTGAATCAAATCAGACTTTCAACACACACACTTTCTCTCTCAACTCACACTTTTACACCAAGAACACACACTACACAAATCCACCATTGTTAGGCTCGAATTCAGGTGAGAAATCGTGTTATCACAAAATCCATATCCTTTACTTTGAAAGAAGGCACTATATATAAGGTGCACCATCACTCTGGATGGATTCAGGGAGGCACTCAGACTGAATTATCTTCCTCCATCCACTCCATACATGAAGAGAAAGAAAGGCATAAACTTCATGGAAGTTTTATTGGTGATGGGCCATGATCAGATTTTAGATACAGATGGCAACTTAAAGACCTCTGGCCACATCTTTATGGCTGGTTTTAAAACTTGTTGGAGGTACTTCTGGACTCAAATAGTTGAGTGCCTAGGAGGAAACACTGGTGGCTTGGACCAGATCTCTTTGATCCAAGTTGAAATGGGATACACTGATACCAATAAATGTAGATTATGCCGAGATGCTGTTTTCTCAGTTGATTGCTAAATTGAAGGGGAAGAGAATCATACATATTGCATTCCCACGATTTCTCAGTCTTTGCTCATTAATATTCTGGGAGATGCATATGTCGATGCACTTCAAGAAAGTTCTGTACCTGAGTTCTGCAAGGACCTCTCCAAGTTGTCCACCTCAGATGACGAACCTGAGCTCTCCCCTACAATGTGTCAGGTAATCGGTACAAATAAAACTGAAACAACACAACCGGTTAGCTCAAAAAGATCACTGGGCGGGTCACAAAAGAATGTGAGACCCACCAGTGCATGAGTGGCAAAAAGTAAAACTTATTTAAATCCAAATCAAGTTCTTCCACCCCGCCACCTACTTCTTCCACTGACCAACCTGAGGATCTCCCAAAAGATCCCTCAGGATCACCAAAGGGCATTTTAAAATTGCGTAAATTTAAGCCATCCTCACAGCCCAAGGATATTAGTACCCAAGCTCAGCCTTCTGGATCTTCCTAACAAGATCCAGAAGAAGGTCAAAAGGGAAACCCACAAGCAACCATCTCCAAAACTTCTTTAGGAGGAGATGGTGAAGAAAATGTAATTGTGTCAGCCCAACACACATTAGAAGTTGAGTTCGCACGTGCACCCCCTGAAACTTCACAAATCTTACACTCTATCTGTGCACAAACTCTTGATGTTTCTCAGGTGATACCCAGGGAAACTGAAGTTTCATCCTCTACGGCCAATGAAGAGATTCTTGTTGACAGCACAAGGATTACTGCGGTAACTTCGGTATCGAGTGTTGCTGGCGAAGATGCCATGGCGGAGCCAATCTTGACTGGTGACGATGCAACTGATGCTGCAGATGTTGAAATAGGTGCTGGTTCAGATGCCAGTCATCTGGACCAAGGTATATTCGATCAGATAGTCAATATCTGGGATGACAATGAGCCATCTCTAGGGAATCTTAATTCCCTTGCAGAATTTGAGTTTGTTGAGGACTTATTGGAGGAGAATCATTAGGATTTTGAACCACCCTTCAACCTCTTGAACGCCCCAATGCCTCCTCCCCCAAATCCACAAAATATTATTGAACTTGATCCTCCATATCAACCACCTCCAATTTCACACCAACATCCTTACTTTCCTCCACATATAACTCCAGCATATTTCACTTCTCCAAGATTTTCACCACAACTCCAACACCTTCATCCACAAATTCATGATAATCCACCAAGACGAAGCTATGATTTGCCAGAAGAGCATGAAAAAGAGTTGGACTCTAAGACCGAATCTGAGGGACCTTCAGATACTATTTTAGAGAAGACTCTGGCAAATCTTCAAACTCTTCCCTTTGTGGATTTTGCTTCTATTCAACCTCCTCCTCCTCTGGGTATTGAAGCATAGTTAGAGAAATCCAATGCCGAAGTTCAAAACCTACTCTTTCAAGTTGAGAGCTTAACTAAATCTCTAACTGCCAACACCAAGTTCTTGGTTGATCTGAAGGGTGCCCAAGTCCTTCGCTTAACTAAATCTCTAACTGCAGAACTCTGTGTCAAACCTTGCTCAGACTGTTCGAGACAAGTCAAAGCAGTTTGATGAAATTCTGGCCATTTTGAAGAAGGATAAGGTTGTTGCTCCCACCCCATCTGCTATGCTCTTTGAGGATCATAGAAAGATCCTCATCGATGTACAAGAACACGAGAAGTTGCTCCTTAACTCTTCGTTTAGGTTAAGGGCACAATTTTCGACAATGGCTAAAGGCATTTCTGAGTGCCTAGAGAAGCAGATTTGGGAACCTCAGAAAGCCATGAAGGCAACAATTGAAGCATATTCTAAAATGCCTGCAGAGGTCCCCAAAGGGGGAACTGGTCTCTTGTCCAACACTCAAGAAATGATTGAGAAGACAAAGAAAAGTGTTGTGACTGAGACAAGTGCATCTGCAAAAGCTCAAGGGGAACAACAACCTGGGAAGGAAGCTGAAAAGAAAGATAAGGGCAAGGCCCAGTTGGTTGAGGAGCCCAAGTCCAAGAAATCTGGACTTGTGGTTGATGAACAAGGCTACCCTCTGCATAATCTTGATGCAGACAACAAAAAGTTGAAGGCTTTGCAGAAACAAGTCTCTAACCAATTTTTTATGTGGAGGGAAAATCGAAGACAAGAAAGGGAACAACATCTGAAGATGGGGAACCTAGATCATTTGGATGTTACAGCTCTTGGTGTTAGAAATATAAAATAGTGCTTAGTTGTATTTAAAAACAATGTACTTTTGTGTATTAATTGTAAGGTTGATGGGGAGCTTGTGTAAAATACTTAGTGTATAAATACCCCTCAAGCCTTCAATCCTTGTAACACTTTGAAAGCTTTTCTCACACTTTTGATCATTGTATGAAATCAGATCTTCCACACACATACCTTTCTCTCTCAAGAACACACACTTACACACACATTCCATCAATGTTGAATACCTATCTTCCGCATCAAAACACGAATCAATTGTAATTTCACATGTGGTATCAGAGCAAAACAACAATCTGTTGACGATCCAGAAAAATTTCAAACAAATTTGAGCTAGTTTTGTTCAAATTAGAGAATTCGTGTTCATAACCAAAACCGTCTCTGTACTTCATCATTTCACCATCAATTTTCATTCAAATTCCTGTTTTTGTTCACAAATACATTCTAGTTCACCTGTAAAAACATCCTGTTAAATTTCAGATTCCAATTCATAGTTTTGAGTATAATCCGAAATTTTTGGAAAGTTGACTAGATTTTGATTTTCGAGTTTGCGTTGATTTGAGCTATAATTTATTGCTAGGGTTGTGTGTGATCGAATTTTGATCGTTTCTGTGTTTGAATCAAGTTCTAATTCTCAAAATTGAGTGAGAAAAGAGCAAAATAGTGATTTAGTCGACTATTTTGTCGTTTCTGGTGTTCTTGAAGATAATATATTAAGACGATCTCCAAACAAATATTCTTCAATAATTGTCTCTAAGACGATCTCCCAAGATCGTCCTACTGTTTTTCTGACTTTTGTGTTAAGACGATCTTGCCAAGATCGTCCTAGCATTCTGGTTCTGTGTGAACTGTGTGTGGTGATTTGAACAAATTGAAGTTGTTGTGATTGGGAATCACACACTTCCTTGGGTAACTAATCTCTTTGAGATTGGTTTTGCTCAACAATTCTGAAGTAATACCGTTATTCTGTCCAAATTTCTTGATTTTCTACACTTAGAATATTTTCCACCCAAGTTTTCCAGGACGATCTTCCCCAAGACCATCTTACCTTTCTTAAACAAGTTTTCCAAGACGATCTCCTCCAAGACTGTCCTAACTTTCTTTCTTCCATACGTAGAAAATATTCAAGTCATTTGTCAAGACGACCTTCCTTAAAACCGTCCTACTTTTCTTTCTTTAGGACGATCTCCTCAAGAATCGTTCTAGTTCCAATTTCATTTTCTTAAGACGATCTCCTCAAGATCGTTTTGCCTTCCAAAAATAAAAAAAAAACAAAAACAATTTCCAAATCTTTGTTCATTCATTTCAATGACAACAACCAACATTGATCCAATGATATCAATCATCAGGCCCCCAATTCTTCATAAAGATTCTTTTGTCAAGTGGCAAAATGAATTCATGGATTTTCTTGATACCAAACCAAATGGTGTCTTCATTAGAGAATCAATTCTTTAAGGTCCAATTCAGTTCAAAGATCCCAATGGAGTTCTTCTTCCAACTGAGCAAATGACTGATGTTCAAAAAGCAAGAATTCAAGCTGACAAGCAAGCTAAATCCTATATCTATCAATCTCTTCCTGATGAGATTTTCTCTGCTGTTAATCATGATCATAATGCCAAAGAGATATGGGATGATTTAACAAAGTTTGCTGATACTGAAGATTTCACATGCTTGATGACATCAACAACCACTTCTTCACAAACTATTTCACAAGCAACAACAAGTGCGGTAGAGTTCATTTCCAAAGATGCTTTCTTGTCTGTCAAAATAACTGCTGATACTTTGACAAAGCAAAATCTTACTTTGAAAAACAGTTTGAAAATGGCTAAATAAGAGTTTGATAAAATCAATGAAAATTTTTCAGAACTCTCAATAGCTCATGAAGCTCTCAAAGTGAATTATGATTCTTTAAAAGAAATGCATTTGTCAAGTAACAGTTCTCAAGTTGTTTCTCCCAATGCTCATTTGACTAACAAATGTCAAGATCTTGAAGAGACTGTCCATTCTCTCAAGCAAACCATAGAGACTTTAAAGCTTGAGAAAACCAATGAGTGGATAAGAGCAAGTGCAAGACAAGCTGATGTTGAGTTTCTCACAAATAAAATGAAAGATTTTAGACCCAACTGTGAAAAACATGAAAGACAGATTTTCTGATTTAAACAGTACTTGTTTTCTCAAAGGAGTTGAAATTGAGACTCTTCAAAAACAAGTTGAGGATTTGAAAGAAAATATCTGGTTTTATCAAGAAAAAATCTATAAAATTGAACAAAATCCTCTTCTGAATTTCACTGCTTTTTATAATAAGTCAAAGATTGATAGATCAGAACTTCTTCTTGGGTTGGGATATGAGAATCCAGCACACTTGGAAAAAGTCCAAAAAGAAGACCTTGGTCCACTTTATGATGAGAAGTTTCTTGGACTTGGCATGATTCAAAATTTTGTCATACCATCTGAGGATGACTTTGAGTCAGATGATGTTGAAAGACCAAAAACAAATCAGATTGGCATTGATTATGTTACTCTAAATGAAACATACATGAAAACTCATAACATATCTATCTATGAGTTAGAAGAAATAGGCAGCATTTCAATTTCTGAAAATGATTCTCAAACAAATTGTTCAAAATCAATTTCACAAAGAGCTTATATCCCATCTTCCATATTGGAAAAAGAAATTGAAGGTTTAAAACAAAAGATTGAGTCTCAACAAAAAGTCATTGAATATCTGAAAACACAAGATCATTCTCCAAAGGTAAGTGAGACCACCCCTACCCAAATGGTGCATGATTTTACTTCTGTTGATTGCTCCACTCAATCCAATGAGTGTGAGATTTCTAACATAGTTATGCCGGGTGATAGCCTCTCTCCTCAAGAGATTCATGATATGTCAACCACAATGTTTTCATCATTCTTTCAGATTGAAGAGAAAGTTGAAGCCTTGAAAGCCAAAAATCTTGCTTCTGTCAAAAAGATACTTTCTTTTGATACCCCTGTGATTACCCCTGTTGACCAAATTAAAGTGAATTTAGAGCACAAGATTGAGGTTCCTAAAGATCTTAAGGCTAAAGCAAAAGCATTAGTTAAAAAATTGACTAAAAAAACTTTTTCCAAAACAGAAGTTCAAACAAAAGATTTACTATTTTCTTTTCCAGATTTTTCTGTGAAAGAATTTGATAAGTTTTTGGAAACTGATCATGTTTTTGCACCAAAAGTTGAAAGAACTTGCAAAACTTTCACCCAAAAATCCTAAAGTTGAACCAAAGAAGGAATCTAAGTCTAAGATTGTTCCAATTTCATTTTATTCACCCAAAGGTCAGCATGCTTCAGCTGTCAATGGTAAAAAGACCATTCCTACTACCTCAAAGTTCAAGGTTGATATTTCACCTGTTTCTAGAACCTCTACTTCTAAAGCTATCTCTCAAACTAGTTCTTTACCCAAGATGTCTAAATCTAGCCAAGTTTTGCTAATAAAAGATAAATCTAATATTATAACTAGTTATAGAGATCAGTATGGTTGGTTCACTGTTGCAACTCCAAAGAAATAGAATATCAAATCTTTCCCAAAACAGAGCAAAAATCAAAATGTGTTTTTAACTCCTCGATCTAATTCTAAGAATTTATTTGTTACAGGAGAAAAGAGCTTAGCTAGTAACCATAAGTGGATTTCTAAATCTTCATTGATAAAATCTACCAAGCTATGCTAAAACACAAGTGTTTGAGAAATCTCCAGTTAGAAGAAGTTGGATAGCTAATGATTACAAGAAGAAAATTCCTGATAGGAAATTTGATTCAAATTTGAGTAATTTAGCTAAAACTTTGTCTGTACCAAATTCTAAATCTTCTACTGTCATTTCAAAACCTTTGATTGTTGATCCCAATGGGATTGTGATGAATCTTAAGAATAAACCTCTTGTTCGTAAACGTCATTTATATACCTTGATTGATTTCACTAACCCAAAAGGACCCATTCAAAGGTGGGTACCTAAGAAGAATTGATTGTGTTTTGCAGGTAATAAAGGTCTGTGTTTAGCATTCCAATCCTGGATGTTGTTCAACACAGGATCCTGGAATAAGTTTCTTTTCAAGAAACAATCTCGAATAAGTGCTCATTACCAATGCACTTACTTGCCTCTTCATGTTTTGTACAAATCCTTCATCTCTTTCTCTTTCATTCGTTATCTGTCAAACATTGATGCTATGCTTATGTGCAAAGTGCTTATATATCATGCAATGTTTGAGGGGGAGAAAAAGGATAATTCATTAATCTAGGGGGGGTTGTGTATTTGCACTATTTGAATATTAACTTTCTGCTAGTTTTAGAAAAACAAATAAAAATTGAAAAGATGAAAAATCCATAAAAATGATAAAATCAAAAATCCAAAACAAAAATATTTTTTTCTCTCTTAATAAACTTTTTTTTAATTTTGTTTTGTTATATTGTTATTACAAAAACCTTTTGTCCATTGTTTTTCAGCCCATTTTCTATTTTTCATTGTAAAATCTTGAACCCAATTTCAAAAAGCCCAATTTCAAGAAGCCCAAAATCTTTTGATCCGGGTCATGACCCGACTCGACCAATTTCTTCTTTCATAAGGAGGAGGGAAAATTTATTTTATCCCATTTTATTTTTCTATAAAAACACACACAAACACACAGTCAGTCCCACGAAATCATTGCAAATCACATCTGAATTGATCATTGAAACAAGATAAGGTTTTGTTGCTATTTTCTTGCTGAGCATTTCTTTCCATAACACTATTGTCGTCTAATCTCTTCTTCAAGATTTCGAGCTTGAATATAGATCTCATTTTTTCTTTATTTCTTGAAATTCTTACGTCTGTTAATGATTATATGTTATTAGAATGATTTAGAAGCATGTTTAGGTTATGTGTGCATGAGTTTTATATGTTTAAATGCCTAAATCTGTGATTTTGAAAATTTAAAAACTTGCAACCCCTGTTCTTGTAAAGAAGATGACCTAGGACGATCTTAAAATGTATCTAGGTTATTTTTGTTGATTTATGTGATTTGAATAGTGAAATCTTGCTTACAATGATTCAAATAAGTGTTTGTGTTATGCTTTGATGTTAATATGAATCATTCTGTGTTTATGTTTGAGATTTGTAATTGGATTTAAGACGATTCTGCAAAGTCTTCTTAGATTCAAGTTGGTTTGGTTCTGAGACGATCTTCTCCAAGATCGTCTTGGTTCCAAAACGACTTGGAAATGAGACGATCTTGCCAAGACCGTCTTAGTTCCACATATGTGTTTTCCCTTTGTAACCCCTGAGACCAAGACCAAGACGATCTTGACAGGATCGTCTTAGGGTCTGTACGTTGTGTGGTTGGTAAATTTTTTAAAAAAAATCAATTGAATGGGTAACTGAACTCGTAAGAGATCGGTTTTGCTCAAAACTAATACTTACAAAGAGAAGTGAAGTGTTTTTATCACTTGGTTTCCCAAACGATCTTGTCAAGATCATCTCAATTTCTTTCCTTCACTTCAAAAAGTTTTGTATCAAATCAAAACCTTAATCAAGGTTCAATTCATTTCTTACACACAATTGTAACCGAAATTGCACAATCAACAATCAAAGACATGATTCGCTTAGCTTTTGATAAGAACCGAACAGTAGTTACATAAATATGTTAAGGGCCGAATTAAAAACATGAAAATCAATGCCTTTTTATGTTTTTGATGAAGAAAATGATAACAAACACTAGTTTGTTGATCGAAGATTGAAGCCTTGATTGATTTGCAAGCGTTTAGAACCGAATTCGAGAGAATGATTTAAGGAAGATTTGAAAGACAAACTCTTTTCTCTTCTTGTCTATGAAATCTGAATATTTTTGTGAAGAAAGGGTGTTTTTCAAAGAAAACCTTAGAGAGAATTCTTATGTGTGTAAACCCTTTTGATGGAATGAAATATCAAGTTTATATAGGCATGTATAATGTTGAATTCAACCATGGTCGAACTCAACCAGGTCGACCTCGAACAAGTCGACCTCAACCAGGTCAAACTCGACCAAAATCTGGAAAATAGACTCTTTTACGAAAACGTGGCCGCTTGAATCGTCAAAAACGGAGTTACGGTTTGAAAGTTATGACCAAAACAAAATCAATACGTTGTCTGTTGTCGACTCGTTTAATTAATTAAAACGACGCCATATACGGCAAAGGTAAATGATATCCGTTGATTCGCTTAATTTTTTGAAAGTTCATTTTAACTTTATTTGGCATTTCTATGAGGCAACTAGTCTTCCTCAATCATTTGCTCCAAGTCTTAAAAAGTTAAAGGCACTAGTACTCAATAAACATGTCTTATCTTATTCATACTCTAATCCATATAGCCACACGTCTAAAGACTTAAATTGATAGTTAATGACCTTCTACAAACGGAAAAGTATAGTCAGACGAACGTTCAGGTGACGGTTGTCACACAAAAAGTTAAAAAGTAGCATTTCATTTTCTAAAAGTGATTTTTCAAAACTTCTTGAAGAACATTAAAAAGTACTTTTTGAACATGATGCTATTAAACAAGATTTTCAATCATATAAAGATAAATTTTTGGTTAAAGAATGTGAGTTGAAAGCCTCTCCTGATTCTAAATTATTACAAAAATGTCACAATCTTGAAAAGACCATTCATGATCTTGAAAAATCCAATCAAGATCTTGAAACTCAAAAGACCAATGAGTGGCTTCGGGCAAATGCTTTACAAATGGATGTTGATATTCTTAATAAAAAGCTCCAAGAAGCTAAACCAAACAATGTTGAACTCGAAAGAAAGATTTCCGACTTAAATCATAATTGTTTTCTAAAAGGCATTGAGATTGAGAATCTTGAAAAACAAGTTGAGGAATTTAAAAAGAATATACTTTTCTATCAAGAAAAGTTATATAAAGTGAATAAAATCCTCTCTTGGATTTCACTGCCTATTTCAACAAGTCAAAAGTTGACAAAAAGGATCTTTTTCTCGGGTTGGGATTTGAGAATATCACACCATTACAAAAAGCCAAAGAAGAAATTGAACCTTTGTATGATGAAAAATTCCTTCGACTTGGTATGATACAACAATTTATTCATCCATTGGATGACGAATTTGAGACTGATGAAGTTGAGAGAATACCAAAAAGATGAATTTCTGGTTAATTATGATGCTCTAAATGCTTCATACAAAACTAAAGAATCTTCAATTTTTATATTGAAAGAGATTGCATCAAATTTTCTAAACCAAGAGTCTGTCGGTACTCCACCTAAACCAACTAAAATGTATGTTCCAACCACATTTTTAGAAAAACAAATAGAAGGTTTACAACAAAAGGTGGAATCTCAACAAAAAGTTATTAATCACCAAAAGTCTCAAAGTCCGAATTCAGAGGATAAACTTAGTGTTGTTGATACTAAGAAAGTTTGTGTGAATGTTTCTACTCAAACTGACCTAAGTACTTTAGTAGACCATTCTACCCAGACTACTTGTGATTCATCTACCAATTCCTCCACTCAGACCTTGACTGATTCTCTTGAACGTACTTGTCAAAATACTGCTACCTTTATAGCTGATGATTATGTGCAATCTGATTTATCTGATGAAGAACTTGCACATAGTTTAGTTTTGATATGGTACTTCTATAGGTTTTTCACATGCAATGCTATTGATGAGTTAGTTGTTCACCCTAAGCTTAGTGCTAGTATAGGTGTTGATACTTCTACTCAATTTTCTTGTGAGACCAAAGATGTGTCAGTTCAAGTTGACCTAATTTCCGAGACTACCCATGATGTGAAGTTGGACACCAAGATTCCTGAATTTTCAAAACTTTCAAAAGAATTTGAAACTAATCAACCTCCACTGAAATCTTTTACAAAGTTGATTTTGATAAATTCATGGAGGGAGAATATGTTTTTGATTTAGAAACTGAGAAAAAGATTGAATCTACCAAAATCAAAGTTGAAACAAAAGAGGAATCTCAAAATCCATTGTCCAAAGCTCCAGCTTCATATTACTCAAAGGAACGAGTTAAGTCCAAACTCGTCAAGACTGAACCAAAGGCCATTAAGTTAGAACCAAAGATTCCTACTCCGGTTAAACATGTCAAAAAGGAACAAGCTGAGACTACACCCGGATCAAAGTACATCAAAGTGAAACTTCCAAAAGACTATCCTAATGCTTCTTCATCTAACTCTCAATCTAGTTCTTTACCTAAAGTGTCTTAGTCTAGCTCAGTCTTGCTAACTACGGATACATCTAATGGTACAACTAGATATAGGGATAGATATGGATGGTTCTTTCATGATAAACCAAAGAAGCAAGGAGTTTCCTCACCTCCAAAAGATCCTAAAAGGATGAAAGTGTTTAAAACCCTCGTTCTAATCTTCTTACTTTCAAATCAACAGGTAGAAAAAGCATAAATAGTGGTGCTTAATGGGTTGCTAAGACATTAGTACCTAAGTTCATTAGTAATCAAAAGCATGTTGAGAAAAAGAAGAAAAGACGAAGGAGAAAGGCTGGTAATAGGAAGAAGGGTGTTCCTATTAAGTCAAACAATTCATCTTTGGTAAACAATGCTAAATGTGCCAAGGCAAGGCATTGTGAGCTTGTAAATAATTTTAATTCCTGTACTCGTGTGGTTGATGTGAATGCTTGTAGACATGTTACCTTTAATTCTCATGTGAATGTTCGTACTTTTTATCCAAATGTGCTTATTGATGATGTGCTTGTTAATGTTTATGTTGATTCAAAAGCATGTTTGAATGCATTTCCTAAGTTATATACCCTGTCTGTTTTAACTAACCATCAAGGACCCGTCTTCAAGTGGGTACCTAAAGTCGGTTAAATTTCTTTGATTGCAGGAAATAACCATCGGTGTTTGGATACTCGATTCCGGGTGTTCGAAACACGTGACTAGAAATAAAGTTTTGCTCAAGAATTTTGTTGAACGATTCATGGGAACAGTTCGCTTTGGAAACAACAATTTCGCTCCTATCTTAGGTTATGGAAACATTGAAAGAAATGGAATTGTCATCAAGAAAGTTCATCATGTTGAAGGATTAAGTCATAACTTGTTCAGTGTTAGACAATTCTTTGACAACAATCTTCAAGTTCTTTTTCGACAATCTCATTGTAAAGTCCAAACTCTAGATGGAGTTGATATTATTTGCGGTGATCGTGATGATAATCATTTCACCGTCAATCTCGATGATAACCAACCAACCAATAATAGTTGTCTCATTTCAAAGGCTACATCAAAGAATTCTTGGTTATGGCATAGAAGGCTTTCTCATCTAAATTTTCAAACTATCAATACTTTGGTCAACAAGCATCTTGTTGAAGGCTTGCCTGACTATAAGTATAAAAGTGAACATGTTTGTCCTTCTTGTGTTGTTGGAAAGATTAAGAGAGCTTCTCATAAACTGAAGAAATCTCCAAACTCACTAGCACCTCTTCATTTGCTTCACATGGATCTTTGTGGGCCGATGAAACTACAAAGCTGAAATGGGAAGAAATACATCTTGGTTATTGTTGATGATTATTCAAGATATACTTGGGTCAGGTTCCTTGCATCCAAAGATGAAACAACTCAGATTTTGATCAATTTCATCACTACTACTCAAGTAAATCTTCAACTACCAGTTCGTTACATCCGTTTGGATAACGGTACTGAGTTCAAGAATGTCGTTTTTGATGAATTTTGCAAATCCAAAGGCATTACTCACCAATTCTCAGCGGTTCGCACCCAACAACAAAACGGTGTTGTTGAGAGGAGAATTCGAACGCTAGTGGAAGCAGCAAGGACAATGCTTGCTTAATCCAAATTACCATCCAATATGTGGGCTGAAGCTGTTGACACTGCTTGTCACACTTAGAATCGGTCCATCGTCAATCAGCGTTTTGAAAAGACTCCTTATGAGGTTATTAACAAACGCAAACCCAACATCAACTATTTTCATATTTTTTGGTGTGTTTGTTACACTTTGAATGATCGGGAGAATCTTGGAAAGTTCGAGAAGAAAGGTGATGAAGGTTATTTTGTTGGTTATTCCAAAACATCAAATGCCTATCGAATCTACACTCGCCGAACAAACACAATTCAAGAAACAATGAATGTTTGGTTTGATGAGATGTCGGGCATGATCTTTAAGCAAGAAAGTTTGCTACCAACAATTAATGATCCAAGTGCTTCAAGTACTTCTACAAGGACTTCTACCTTAACATCTAAATTCAAGAAGTTTCCAACTCCAACAAGTGATGAATTAGATATTCTTTTTGAAGAATTCTACTATTCAAAACCGATTCATGATAAAGAACCTCAAGTCATCGTTGAACCAATTTCAAACAATGAACCAATTCAAAACAATGATTCAGTTCCTGACAACAATCATGAATCGTCATCAAGTTCTTCAGAGTAAGGAGATTCATCCACTAGTAGTAGTTCTTCATCCTCTTCTAATGATTCTTCTTCACCATCCTCTCCTGATAATTCTTCTCAAGAGAATGTTCAAGAACAACCTCCTCGCATTACTCAAACAACAAATCCATTGAACACTCCAAATGTGTATGTGCCACTTGACTTTGATCATCCAGCTTATGAGGAAAGAGTTCTACCAAGTTATGATTCCATCTTTCAACAAAACCCAAGTTTTAATGATGATGATGTTGATATTCAACAAAAAGGTCCTCTTCCTCATGATGTTGATATTCAACTACCCGTACTTCAGTAAACGAGTGTCTTGTTGCACTTTCTCTTAGCAATATCGAACCCAAAACAGACTCTGAAGCTCTTCGTGATCCAGAATGGGTTAAGGCAATGCAAGATGAACTCGCACAATTTGAAAGACTGAAGGTATGGAGATTAGTTCCAAATCCAAGAAAAGCTGATCCAATCGGTACAAAGTGGATATTCAAAAACAAAAAGGATGACAATGGAGTGGTAGTAAGGAATAAAGCTCGACTTGTTGCAAAGGGTTATTGCCAACAACCTGGTGTTGACTTAGATGAAACTTTTGCTCCAGTTGCAAGAATGGAGGCCATTCGAATATTCTTAGCTTATGCCGCATTCCAAAACTTTACTGTGTTTCAAATGGATGTGAAGACTGCCTTTTTGAATGGTGACCTCAAAGAAGAAGTTTACGTTGATCAACCAGAAGGTTTTGTTGATCCTCAAAGGCCGAACCATGTCTACAGGTTAGATAAGGCTCTTTACGGTCTTAAGCAAGCACCCCGCGCATGGTATGATTCCTTAACTACTTTCTTACTAAGAGGTGGCTTTACCAAAGGCACAATTGACCCTACCTTGTTCATTCGCAAACAAGGTAAGCATGTTCTACTTGTCCAAATATATGTTGATGACATTATCTTTCGGTCGACCAGTCAAACTTTTTGCCGAAACTTTTCATCTCTTATGGTTAATCATTTTGAAATGAGCATGATTGAGGAAATGAACTACTTTTTGGGTCTTCAAATCAAACAATTACCAAATGGCATTTTTATATCACAAGGTAAATACATACATGACATGTTGAAAAAGTTTGATATGACTTCATGTTCTTCAATTTCTACCCATTTGAAGAACATAAATGCTGATAAAAATGGGAAACCATTTGACCAAAAGAGATATCGAAGTATGATTGGTTTGTTGTTGTATCTAACAACATCTCGCCCAGATATAATGTTTGCAACATGTATGTGTGCTAGGTATCAAGCTGCTCCAACTGATTTACATTATCATGCTGTGAAACGAATCTTTCGTTATCTGAAGGGTACACCCAATTTAGGTCTCTGGTATCCTAGGGATACTGGATTCAATCTAATTGCTTATTCAGATGCAGATCATGCAGGTTGTAAGCTTGATCGCAAGAGCACTTCTGGTACTTTACAATATTTAGGTGATAAAATTGTGAGTTGGTCTTCCAAGAAACAGAATTGTGTGTCACTATCAACGGCCGAAGCTGAATATGTGGCTGCGGCTAGTTGTTGTGCTCAAGTTTTATGGATGAAGACACAACTAACTGATTATGGTCTGAAATATGATCATATCCCTATCTATTGTGACTCTTAGAGTGCCATTGCTATAGCAGTCAACTCAGTAAACCACTCTCGATCAAAGCATATTGATGTTAGATATCATTTTCTCAAAGATCATATTGAGAAAGGTGACATCGAACTCTACTTTGAGGGAACTGACTATCAACTTGCAGATTTGTTCACAAAACCATTGGATGAAAAGAGGTTTAACTTTCTTCTCTCCAAGCTTGGTATGTTAAATCTTGAAACTTAAATCATTTTACCTTTGAAGGAATTCTTGACACATTCTAGAAAATTAAAATATAAAATTTGAAAGGATAAAATATAAATTTTCAAAAATAAACAAAAAGATTTTATTTTTTTAAAGTGGCTTATACATACTCTGTGTATAACCCGTTCTTCAATGCTTTATTTATTTTCGAATGTTTATACATTCCAAGATCCTGTTGTTATACATATAGATTGATATAAGATAATAAGGAATTGAACGCCTTTGTGTACTTCCAAGTAGTCCTATATGAATATGTATGTGTAATAGCAGTTAATTGCTTTCAAATAAAGTTTTTCAACCTCTCAATTGTTGATATGAGAAGCAAAGGATCGAACGCCTTTGTGTACTCCCTAGCTGTCTCATTTTGAATAATTGATTGAGTTAAAGTTTGTTTAAAATGTTTTATTGCCTCCAACTTGTTGATGTAAGATGCGCCGGATTGAACGCCTTGTTGTACTCCCTAGCAGTCTTACTATGAACATTGTTGTTGAAGCAAAACTTTGTGCTTCTCAATTGAAAAATCTTGTTCACAATAGACTCTCAAGTTTTCCGAAAATATCACAACAAAGATTTTACTCTTTTTGATTTCACAAAAACCGAATTTTGCTCTACCTTTCTATGGAAAACATTTTGATCTATTCTTGTATAGATTAAGGAGGAGTTTGTGATTTCAAAAACTTCAAATGTGTTTTAAACATTTTCATACACACGTTTGATGATTTTCCAATGATTTTCAATCAATTGAAGTTCGGTGATTAGTTTGCACATGAGCGATTAATTCACTCCATGAACTTCATCATCGCCAATGAGTTCTAACCCCGGAGTATTCACTTCTTTCATTAGATAGTGAGGGTATTTTGTGCGATGATGTTTTCGTGCAAATAGGATGTAGGGAGTAAAGTTGAAAAGTGAGAGGATAAAGTGATATGTTGAGAGAAAAGGGTTAAAAGAAATGATACCCTTCCCTAAATTCTCAAATCGCCGGGTAAAACACATTTCTATCGGATGTCATTTGTTGATATCTCGATATTGAAAAAGTCTTCATGGACCCAGTGAAGCGATGCACATCTTTACCTAACCACTCAAGTGTTTCTCAACAAATACTTGTTTCATTTCTCACGGAGATTTTCACATTTCTATTGATTCTTCATTTGGAAGATGTTGATATTGAAAAAAGGCGACACTATGCTCCAGTCTCCGACTTCATTTGATCACATTGTGTCTAGAGCTATCATGATTGGTCATTAATTTGATCATTATCCATTTCCTTAGGACACATTCGAGTCATATCTTTGTGATATTATTGCTTATCTTTGTGATATGGCAGGAACATTTGTAGTGATATCTTAATTGATATTACACGATGATCAAATGGAAATCCTACCAATGCTAACATCTTTTCCAACGTTGAAAGTAGGTCTCATAATTACATTTATGTGGTTATTGAGTTAACGAGAAGTCTAAATGTGACCTCGGTTATTTCATAAAAGTCTTTAAGGATAATAGATTTTGGTTATCGAACGCTTCGGCTGTACTAACCATGATTTATATTCTTTGAAGCAATCTCGTGGATGAAATGCCGCAGACCGAACTATGTTAGAGTATTGCTTTGTGCATATCTCAATGATACATAGGAAATCCAAAAAATGTTATACATTTCTATCGGTCATTTCATTAATCCTTTGGATTTTTGAACATGCTAACGGATCATTCTTATCCGGTTTCATTTCTCATCTCACAAACACAAAAAACACCAACATCATGCTATAACGTTTGTACCAACAACTTCAACCTTACATTTTAGTCACCTCTAGGATTCTTTGGGTTGGGCTAATGGTTTGGGTTGATGTTTCGATGGTCGACATTTCTCCATGTGCACAAAATCTAGCTTTGGGTCGTGCCATTTCTTTTGACATTTTATCAATCAATGTTTGCATAATGACATTGGTTCCCAACTTTGTCATTATGAGGGGGAGAAAATATTATAATTGATTGGGGAAGAAATAAGAATGATTGATAAGGACAACAAGGAGAAAAGTTTATGTTTGGTTGTTTCAAAAGGTTTATCTTTTAAAGATGAGAAGATCAAGATATTCATTCTAATAATCCAAATGGAGGATTCATGAAACTTCAATGGATGAAAACTTGAAGTTGATGAAACAATAAAGTCTTCATGATGTCAAAGATTTTCACTATATTTCAGTCAATTGAGCTCAGATTTTCACTAGATTTTAGTTGATTGAGATCTTGGCTTGAAAAGGAAAATCTAAATTGATTTCAAAGATAAGAATGAGATAGAAAATGAAAGGATATTCACTCAAGATGTTACAAAAAGTTCAAAGATGCTCCAAAAATGTGTATACTCATGAATTGAGGGGGAGCATGATTACTTCATGAGAGACTTATCCAAACTTCATTCAAATGCTTACTCTCCAAAGTGTTCAAGTTGATGTGACAAAGATCGAAGCTTCAAAAAGTTGAAAGATTGATTAGAAGATTCAAGTAAAAAAAAAAGTAAAGCGTCAAAAGAGTCTTCATCAACATATTTCATTCAAGATCTTCAAGTTATATAATAACACTTTATCAAGAAGCTCCAATGCATACATCAAGGGGGGGAGTACATATTTCTGAAACTTCATTCCAAGAAGATGAATTTCACTCAAGAATCAAAGGTTGAAGAATCAAAGCCAAGTTCATACCTTCCGCATCTTAAAGGACAACTCTGATTCATGATTCAACAATCCTCAAAGATTCAAGACACACACATACTTATTATTCTCTGTTTAAAAAAAAACATTGAGAATCAACAAATGATTTAACTTCAAAAAGTCCAAGACCAAGACTGAATCAAGTTCTCCAAAGACAAAAGAAAAAGCTTTGAAGACTTGTTTCAACACACCAATTGTCTTCACCACCGGGCTCATCAGATTCATTCCTGCAAGACAACATAACACGTACTTCATTCATTACAATATATCACTAAGGGGGAGAATGTTAGAAATCCAAAAATAGTGATAAATTGTAATTTAGAATAGTGGACTTACTTGTAGTTAAGTCATAAATAAATGATCACTAAGGTTGAGGGGCTAAATGTGATATTTAGCATATGTGAGTATTTAGACTATAAATACCCCCTCACACCTTAGAGATTATAACCTAGGGAAAACTTTTAACACACATTAATTCCAATCAGCTAATTTCCAATCACACACACTTTCTCTCTCAAAACACACACTCACACCAAGAACACACACACCTCAAATTAGCCATTGATGATGTGAATTTGGTGCAGAAATCGTGTTATGACACTCTCTAACTTCATCTTCCACCTCCCATCACCTTCACACACTAAAACACACACATAACCCTAATTCCACCATTAAATCTTCAATTAAGCTCATTTCTATTCATTACATTTCGTATCAGAGCACAATCGGTGTACCCAAGCGATCCACAAACATAATTTCATCCGATTTTGTTCAAAATTTCGAGATTTTAAGCTTAATTTTCAAGCTTAATTTTTCTGATTTCACGTATATCAAGGCTGTTTTATAATTCTGGTTATTGATTAAGTGTGGATTAGTGTTCATTTGGCTAAATTTGTGATTAATTTGGTAACTTAGAATGTCTTTTGTGTTAGAAAGCTGAGCTCGGCATTTTACATAAAAAGAAAAAGTTGGTAGTTTGCTACAGTAGTTAAACATTTAACATCTTTTCTTATTTACATTGTTTACATCGAATAAATAAAAAACAACAAACAAAAACGCAGAAAGAGAAAAAGAAAAAGAACTTCAACATCTTTTCATTCCTTCTACGGTCTTAAATTTAAGATTCGTTGTTCATTTATTCGATCTGAAATTCATCATTGATTATCCACGAGATCTTTCTGAGCAAGATGATACTTTCAGATTTTCGATCGATTCGAGTTTGGCGACAGTTGAGTTTTTCGTGAAAAATTGGATTTTCCGGCGAGACTAGATCGAGTAAACTTTTGGCTAGGGTTTGTTCGCGAAGAGATTGTGAGTATTTTGGTGAAAGTTGTGTGTTCTTATTCAAAGGATCGAAGAAGTAATTGAGATTTTATGTTTTTCGGCGAAATTGTTCAGTTTTCAGACCGCCGTGGTGGTCGTTGAAGTTTTCCAGCCACTAATTTTTCATTTGAAGAACTTGGCATCTTTTGTACATTCATCCAAACATATATCACTACATGTGCCAACCTCGTGTTTGTCTTTGCCGATTTCAAGTTCACCCATTTGCTGAAATTGTTATCTTTCATGTTTAACGAAGTAACTGATCAACCAAACCAACCATTTGCAGAGCAGAGGCCGACTCGAAGCCAAATCACCCAACTCATCAACATCACATTTGCCGAGTTCAACTTGTGTTATTTGCCGAGTTGAACATTCACCCATTTGCCTTGTTTGCCGAAGTGATTGCTTGTATTTGCCTAAGTCAATTTCTTCCTCTTGCCGAGCTCGTTGCTCTGCATTTCATACAACCCGATCAATACCACAATTACTCGTAACTGCTGACTTGAGAGCTCGGCACACCATACAAGTTAGTCGAATTTCTTTTCATACTACCGTATTTCCCGAGCTCGTTTCTCTGCATCTCATACAAATACACTTAAGAAATTTTTTGACCCATTTCAACAATTTGCCGAGCTCACTGCTCGGCAAATAGAACAAATCATCCAAAATTTTTCAAACTTTTTTCAATTCATTTTCAAAATCATTTATCATTATTTCCCAACATTTGTGTAGAATTTGAGAAATTTTTTTAAATAACCTATTTACCGAGCAAAAAGCTCGGCATACAATACATTTGTTCACCGTCTTGTTTTTCTTGGTTGTGTGATGGGTGCTTGAGTTCCTTTTCATTCTGTTTGTGTTGAAAGTGAAGAAATCAGAAAGGAATTTCGTGTGAGTGAAAACAAAACTTTTAAAAGTTTGATTGTGAATTTGTTTTGAGAAAGAGAGAGAAATAAAGTGAGACTTGGTTGATTTCTATGTGTTTCTTTTGTGTTTTGAAGGAAAGAGTGGTTTGAAAATTGGAAATAAGATCATCGTGTATTGGGAGTGTTAAAAGAAAAAGATAACGTGTCACAGATAGCTGTCAAATGTGATTCAGTTAACATTCCACGTGATTATTTTTCTTTTATTTATTTTTTTGGGGGTAAAAGTTAAACTGTGTTGTCAGTTTTCGTATCACGAGATTCATTTCCACTTTGACTAAGCAATTTAATTCAACTTTGTTTTGAACCTTTGAAGTTAGTTGCACGTGTTTTTTTTAATTAAAAAAGAAATTGCAAAAGTTGTCTGAGCAAAATCATTTTGAATCTTTGAAGTGTTTTGATAAATTAGGCTAATCAATTTGCTTGTTGTGCTCAATTTGTCTGATGGGCCGAATAGTTCTTGTGGACTAGATTTTTTTTTATAAGATACATTCATTTTTTTTGGGTTGTTTTTAGTTTGTCATTTGGGCTAAGAAATTGAATTGGACAAATTTTTTTTTTAGGCTAAGAATTAGAGTTTAGTTGGGCTTGTCAACTTTTTAATTGGTTGGGCTAAATTTTAAGTACTTTTCTTGGGTTGTTCGTTTAATTTGATTTTCAACAAGTTTTGAGTCAAAATGACAATATAACTTTGAAACGAGTTTGTTGCAAAGGTTTTAGATTTTTTAATGGGTGAAGAGCCAAGTTGGGAAGGAATACGTCGTCATGATAATCATATTTGTTGGTGTATCAGGAAGAATCCATGTGCAGCGGTTTGTTTTGAGAAAAATAAAGTTGTTGTGAATGCCTTTAAATCTTTTGTAAGAGAACACAAACTTTTTCAACTTGAAATTGACCAACTCAAATCTGAAAACAAAGAACTCAAATCTGCAAATGTTCTCATTTTGTCTAACATGGAAAGTCTTCAAAAAGAGAATGATCATTTGCAATATTTCCAAATTAATAAATGAGTTGGACAAATCTTCAAAAGAGCTCAACAAAATTGTTTTGGACTGGAAATCAAACGAACTTGTTTGGCACCAAAAGAGTTCTAAGCTTCATCATGAGTTGCGAAACAAGTCCACCATTTTTGAGGGCAAAGTTGAAGAAGAAAGAACAAATTTTTGTGCTCAAATCAAGTGTCTTGAAGACAAGTGTTTGCAATTTCAGTCAAACGAAACATCTTTGACCAAGAAAATTTTTGACCTTGAGATTGAATTGCAAACGCAAACCAAATCTTTTCAAAGTCAAAATAATTGTTTTGTCTCTTCTAATTCATCTAAAGAAGTTGTTGAAGTTTGCACTCAACCTAATTGTCCTATATGTGAAGTTATGAATTCCCCTGTGCAAACTAATTGTGATGTTATTGAGACCATTGAGACCTCAACTCAGACTGAGTTTGATTGTATTTGTGACAAGATTGAGGTTTCTAAAAGTTTTCCAAAAACCGAGTCATCCAAACCTAAAGTTGATGTTCCAAAGAGGATTCACACGGGTAGATCTTCAAAACCTTTTGAAAAAAGTCTCTCAGTTTACTAATTACTCCTTACAAAAGGGTAAGAAGTACGCTAAGAAACCAAATTTTGAGGGAACAACTACTTTAGTGCATTTTCCATCCTTCGAGGATAATTCATCACACATTTCTCAAGCAAAATCTTAGTTGACTAAATCTAAATGGAAACCGACTTCTAAAGATAAGTTAGATGAGTCAAAATCATTCAAATATTCTTTTTCGGAACTTTTTGAACTTGCACCAAAACCTGTGAAAACAGTTGTGCAAAAAGTGAATGATTTTGCTTAGAAAAATCATTTTTCAAATCAATCTCCCAAGATTGAAAGTTTTTCAAGGAAATCAAATGATTTTTCACCGTTGCTTCCACGAAAAATCTTTTCAACTAAAACACTGGGTTTTAGTTCTCCGTGGAATGCAACCTCGATTCATCAAATGGATGGGACTTACATTTGGTCTTTTAACAAATCAAAAACCATTGGACCTATTCTCAAATAGGTTCCAAAGGTAATTTCGAAGTGATTTGATGAATAGGTGGCTTATGCACACATCAGTGTATAACCCGTCCTAAAACCGTTTTCGTAATTTTTTTATTTTTAAAAAAATCCAAAAAGAGTTTCATTTTCTTATTTTAAAGAAAAATCCAAAAAGATTTTTAATTTCTTATTTAAAAAATCCAAAAAGATTTTCTCTTTTTATCATTTTATTTACTTTGTCTTTTAGTTACTCACAAAGTATTAGGATGAGATGCAAGACATCGAACGCCTTTGTGTACTGCCTTTGTAGTCTCATTTTTTAATGTTTGTGAGCAACTTTTAAACTTTTTACTCACCCTTTATATGAAAAATAATTTGTTCAAATCATGCATATATTTAGGGGGAGTTTGTTTATAAAACTAAAACTTCCAAGTGTTCAAACTCTTTTGTCATATTATTAAACACTTTAGGTGATTTTCAAACCATTTTTGATCATCTTTATGAAGTTCGGTGTTAGATTTGCACACGAGAGTTTAGGCCACTCATAAAAACTCCATGATCTTATCATGGTTGATAAGATTCAACCCCGGAGTTCTATTCTCTTTTCAAGATTATGAGGGTGTATGAGTGTGATGTTGTTTGTGCAAATAGGACATGAGGGAGTAATCGAAAAGTGAGAGGTTTAGGTGAAAAAGATGATGTGAGAAAGGGCTAAAAGAAGTAAATGCCCTCCCCAAAATTCTCAAAAAGCCGGGTCAACACGTTTCTATCGGACTTCATTTGTTGATTTCTCGATATTGAAAAAGACTTCATGGATCCAGTGAAGCAATGCACATCTTTGCCTAACCACTCAGGTATTTCTTAACAAATGCTTGTTTTATTCTCACGGAGATTTTCACATTTCTATCGACTCTTCATTTAGAAGATGGTGATATTGAAAAAGGGAGACACTCTGCTCCGTTCCCTGACTTCATTTGATCACAATCGAGTCTAGAGCGTACTTGATCTATCTTTCATTTGGCTAGGACACAATGAGTCATTATATGTCTTTGTGACATCACATATCTTTGTGATATTGCCGGAACATTCATAGTGCTATCATATTATTGATATTCCACAATGATCGAAATGAAATCCTACAAATGCTACCATCTTTATGAATTTGTTGAGTTAACAAGAAGTCTATGTGACCTCGGATTTATTTTCCCAAACGTCTTTGAGGATAGTAAGACATGGTTATCGAACGCCTTTGTGACATTGACCATGAATTACCCTCTTTAAACCAATCTGTCGGTTGAAAAGCCATAGACCGAACCATTTAGAGATAAGCTTTGTGCTTTTCTCGATTATAATGGGAAGTCCTAAAAATAGTAATTGTATTTTTCGGCCACACCATTTATCCTTTCGATTTTTGGTTGTGTTAACGGATCATTTTTATCCATATTTCATTTCTCTTCACACAAACACAAAGAACTCAAACACCATATAAAAATCTTTTTCCAGCAACGCAACCTCACATTCTAGTTCACCATTAGGTCCATTGGGAATTGGGTTGGGATAAGCTGTTTCATTGTTGTTTGTTGTCATCTACTATTTATGCTATCAATTATCATTGTATGATGAACACATTTCACATATTCATTATAAGGGGGAGAAATGATTAAATGATTGATAGATAGAGTTCAAGGTATTAGGTAGAATTTAATTGGTAGATATTGTTTTTGTTTGGTTGTTCAAAGGATTATTAGTTTAGGTGGAGGGAGTGAATAATTATTGTGATAGATTGAAAGATTGTTTCGAGATTGAGATGTTTCAAGATGATTATTAGTTGTTGAAAGTATATGGTCGATTATGAAAAGATTGAATGGTTTGGATAGTTAAGTTTGTTCATAGTTTGAGGGGGAGCATGAGTAAAGTCATAAATTGTTAAATATGCTCCAAAATGATTGTTTGTACTAAGGGGAGTAAGAAATTTAAAGATTGTTTGTTTAGTTGCTCCAAGATAGTTGCTTGTTTGAGGGGGAGCAAGAATAAATTGATCAAAGGATCAAATGCTCCAAGATGATTGTTGATTCAGAGACAAGTTATACCAAGAAATGAAGTTTCAAAGCCAAAACCAAGCTTCCGCGATGCCAAGAGAATTCAAAGATAACCTAGCTTCCGCATTCAAAATATTTCAAAGGATTTAAAGTCATAACCAAGCTTCCGCATGCTACTCAAAGATTCAAGTTACTTCTCCAAGAAACGTCAAGTTGAAATCAACATTCACAAGTTCAAGTTGTGAAAGCTCAAAAGCTATAAAGATTTCAAATATGCTTCCAAAGTATTTTAAGTTGCAAGAGAAGATCAAGATTTAGAGAGTCATCGTCAAATCAATATTTTTGTTGAGAAATGTAACACCCTACCGTTGGCGGAAACATGAGGTGTCATGAAAAGTAAAGCATGACATGGAATTACATAGATACTGCTAAATGAAATAGAATATAATAAATATATTCCCAAAAACATGAGTTCAAAGTCATAACAGTGCTAAAATAGCTTATTACAACCAAGTTCATAAGAAATAATCCAAGACATATAACCTAAAAGTCTGACAATAAATAAAGGAGCACTAAACTCCGAAGTCCAGCCTAGCATAGCAGTCTTTATCCTTGATTAGCCTGAGCACCTGAAAAGTATACTAAAATGTGTCAACACAAAAGTTGGTGAGTTCGTAGGTTTTATGTCAAAAGTCTAGTCAAAGAAATAAGTCTTTTGTCGATTCTTTTAAGTCTAAACAAGTAATAGTTCAATATATAACGAGCAGAGTTACGCAATAATAAGTCCAAATGTCTCAATGTCTCAAAGTCCGGCCTTACGGTACCTGCCTTAGTCCGAAGTCTCAAGTCTCCAATATACACAAAAAGCACGTCATTAAGCACAACAACAAACACATAATCACATACATACCACAAGACAGAAGCACGCCAAATGGCATAAGTAACTCTATACACACAGGCTCAATATTAAACATAAACAGAAATCGACAAAACTGTTTGAAATATCAGTATACTTTCCACCCCAAAACTTGTAATAAAAAGGGGGCTACGAAACTCACCTGAAAGCAGCACAAGCACAAATATCCTATATCAACGAACAGGAACAAGAACTGTCAGAAACACTGAAACAAGCTCACTATCTGTCCAAAAGTCCTACATTGTCCACAAGTCACCCAGCAAGAACTTGGATTTAATTGTACTCGTACATGTCCTATACTAGTGTCTTAGGAAATGCCATTATGTCTCGTCAAATGTCATAATATATTATATATATATATATATATAACATAGTCTCTTGTCCTTATTAATTGTCCAAATGAAATTGTTCGTCTAATAAGGTCATGTTTAATGTTTATATCCCGTCAAGTCTTCATATATAACGTCATAATAAACTATGTTAAGTCCGGAAAGTCGTATAATTTATATAGTCTTTATAAGGTTCTTTTTAAAGTAAATAATTTCAATTAACTTAAGTCTTGTATATACATATAAATAAGTCATTTTAAATTAATCCTTATATATATATTTATATATGTGTCTGCGTTAACTTTGTATTAAGACAAATTGGTTTCGACTAATAATATGGCTCGAAATGACTAACACCAACTTTGATTTTTACTAACAAAGCCCCAATTTTGACTTTGACCAAAAGGTCCTGATTTTGACTTGTAACCAGAAAAACCTAACTTTGACCAAACAAGAAATCTTAATCCAATTTTTTTTTACCAAAATCACTAATTAAAAACAACCCTAAATTTTATCAACCAAAATCTATCTAAACACCAAAAACAATTCAAATCGACTTCTAGACCCAAAAATATACATTTCAACCAGTTTGACCGAACCGTTGACCAAGTTTGACCAACCCAAACACATTTCCCGGCCGGTTTGACCGGCGTTGACGGCAGTTGACTTGCATTGACCGACGAATACACGGTTTCCAAAGTTAGATCTACAAAATTTCAGGACGCAAAACATGATTATAATCTCGGATCTAAGATAGTTCTACCCAAAAACAACCCGAAAACATATATTTAGCCACGGTTTGAACAATTTTTGGATTCCAAAGATTTTCGGATCTAACTTCTCGGATTTGAAAAGATTTCGGTCCAAAGTTTTTAGATCCAATAAGATTTCGGATCTTCATTTCGGATCTTGAGGATCCCGGTTATACCTTTTCGGATCTACAAAGATTTCGGGTCTACTTTCCGGGCCTACACATACTCAACCGATATATATATGATATACATATATGTATAAAAATCTCAGATTTGTAATGATTTTTCGAATATATATATATACATATGTTTAACCGAAATACATATAATTTCAACCAAGAATTCGGATCTAAACATGTTCACACAACCAAAACCGCATATATATATATATACATATATACAACACTTTAGGATTTTCAAAAGAAGAAGAAGAAGATGACCCGGTTTATATATATATATAAGAAAAGGATTTTGGATCTTATAACTATATATCTATTCATGACTGAAATATATACATATTGATAAAAATATACAAAAATTCGTGTATACATAGATGTGCAAGAACCGATTTTTAATGATGAACAAACATGGATCCCATCAAACCTTACCAAGATCTATAAGAAAATGAAGAAAAAGATGAATTGTAATGGTGGTTCGTGGTGGATGGTGGTGGTTTGTGGCGGCTGAGAAAGGGAGAGAGAGGGGGGACAACCAAGAAAGGAGAGGGAGAAGAGAAAGAGATGTGTGTGAAAGGTTTGATATAAATGAAGTGTTAGGGTTAGGGTTTCTAGGTTTTGTTCTTTCCATCCCCTAGTTGACCGAATTTTGACCATCTTTGACCCTACTACAACTCGTTTGACCCGACCATTCTAGAAGACTCGTGACCATTAATCTATTTTGTCGTCATATTTAAGCGTAACTTTTTAATAGCTTTCTAACGGATATAAACATGTCTATTTTTACTTATTAAATCTTTAATTGATTTAATTTTAAGTATTTTACTAAATTTGGCATTTCCACAAGACAACTAGTATTCCTCCTGTTCTGGAGTCCACGTACAATTTTTCTAACGTCTAAACGCTCATAAAGCCCAAATCAAATAGAAATTCATTTATTCCGTGATAAAGTCTTATAAGACTAATTACGTACATAAACTAAACGAACTAAAATGACCGGAAAGTGTTTCGGGAAGTACGCTTAGATGACGGTTGTCACAACATTACCCCGTTAAAAGAATTTCGTCCCGAAATTCAACTCGAACTAGTCCCATTAAACAATTGGGGGTATTTTGTCTTGAAATGATCTTCCCGTTCCCAAGTATATTCAGGCCCTCGCTTTGAACTCCATCGAACCTTGACAAGCGTATACTTGGTTTTCTTTAGTTTCCGCACCTTGCGGTCCTTAATCTCTAAAGGCTCTTCAACAAAATTCAACTTATCGTCAATCCGGATTTCGTCCACAGGCACATGACGATCTTCTTCAGCTAGACATTTTCGAAGGTGCGACACATGAAATACGTCGTGAACTCCCTTAAGCTCTTCTGAAAGTCTCAATCAAAAGGTCCAATAAATCTAGGTCCAAGCTTTCCACTCTTGACAAATCTAACCACTCCCTTCCAAGGGAAACCTTAAGAAATACACGGTCCCCAACATTGAATTCTAAAGGTCTACGTCTGACGTCCGCATACTTCTTTTGTCGTTCACGTGCTAATCTAAGTCGCTCTTTAATCTGAATTATTTTGTCGGCAGTCTCTTCAATAAGCTCAGGCCCAACCAATTGGCTATCGCCAAAGTCAGACCATGCGACAGGTGATCTACACTTCCGTCCATACAATGCCTTAAAAGGAGCCATATTAATACTTGCGTGATAACTATTGTTGTAAGAAAATTCTATTAAATGTAGATGGTCATCCAAGTTACCACCAAAATCTAAGACACAGGCTCTCAACATGACTTCTAAAGTCTGAATAGTACGTTCACTCTGACCATCAGTTTGTGGATGGTACGCCGTACTCATGTCTATCCTAGTCCCAAAAGCCTTCTGGAACCCTCGCCAAAACTGAGAATTAAAGCGAGTATCTCTGTCTGAAATAATCGAAACTGGTACGCCATGTTTCGATACGACTTCCTTTACATACTTCCTCACCAATTTCTCTGTGGGGTCTTTTTCACGAATGGCTAGAAAATGAGCAGACTTTGTCAATCTATCAACGATCACCCATATCATATCATGACCCTCCTTCGTCCTAGGTAGTTTGGTAATAAAAT
The DNA here is from genome assembly GCF_010389155.1 of Erigeron canadensis. Taxonomy (NCBI): domain Eukaryota; kingdom Viridiplantae; phylum Streptophyta; class Magnoliopsida; order Asterales; family Asteraceae; genus Erigeron; species Erigeron canadensis. Next base: position 11,689,944 of record NC_057765.1, read on the forward strand.
CCATAGTTATATTTTCCCACTTCCATTCAGGAATTTCTGGTTGTCTAAGTAATCCCACAGGCTTTTGATGTTCCGCTTTCACCTGTAGACATGTCAAGTATCGGCTTACAAACTCAACAACATCTTTCTTCATGCCAGGCCACCAATATAGCTCACGCAAATCATAGTACATCTTGTCGGTGCCCGAATGTACCAAATACCTTGTATTATGAGCTTAATTCAATATCAATGTTAGTAAATCACCAGTTGAAGGAACCCATAGTCTGTCCACGAAATACAAGCCATCATCGTCTCTTCTATCCAAATGTTGTTCCATTCCTCGTAGTTCCTTCTTAAGAAGCTCTTTATCGCCAATAACCACCAATTGTGCTTCTATGATCTGATCTCTAACACTCCTTTGCACTGTAATACTCATAACCCGTACTCGTCTAGGCTTAACCCTTTCCTTACGACTTAAGGCATCGACCACTACATTGGCTTTCCCCGGGTGATAACGAATGTCACAGTCATAATCGCTGAGTAACTCAAGCCATCTTCATTGTCTCATATTCAAATCTTGTTGATTGAAAATATGTTGTAAACTCTTGTGATCCGTGTAGATTACATACTTGGTTCCATACAAAAAATGCCTCCAACACTTGTCGTGAGGCGTAATTCTTCTCATGGACCTTCAATTGTCGTGAGGCGTAAGCAATCACTTTGCCTTTTTGCATGAGCACACAACCTAATCCTTGACCCGATGCATTGCAATACACTACAAAGTCATCAGATCCTTAAGGCAGACTCAAAATCGGCGCATTACATAGCTTATCTTTCAAGATTTGAAACGCTACCTCTTGTTTTTCACCCCAGACATACGGCCTATCCTTCTGAGTTAATTGCGTAAGCGGCAACGCAATCTTAGAGAAATTCTCGATGAACTTTCTATAGTAGCCAGCCAGTCCAAGAAATTGTCTGACTTCAGTCGGTGTCTCTGGTGTTCTCCAGTTCTTGAGTGAATCAATCTTGCTAGGATCCACATGTATTCCATCCTTGCTCACGACATGTCCCAGAAAGTGTACCTCATCAAGCCAAAACTCACATTTAGAAAATTTTCCATACATGTTTTCCTTTCTCAATAATTCCAGTACTTTTCTCAGATGTTCAGCATGTTCTTCCTTTGTCTTTGAGTAAATTAGGATGCCGTTGATGAACACAATTACAAACTTATCCAAATACGGTTGACACACTCTATTCATCAAATCTATGAATACTGCTGGAGCGTTGGTCAATCCAAAAGGCATCACTGTGAACTCAAAATGTCCATATCTTGTCCTAAAAGCAGTCATTGGTATATCGTCCTCGTGTACACTCAGTTGATGATACCTAGAACGTAAGTCAATTTTTGAGAAACACTTCGCACCTTGAAGTTGATCGAACAGAGCATCAATCCTAGGAAGAGGATAAGGATTCTTTACTGTTAACTTATTCAACTCACGGTAGTCGATACACATGCGAAAAGAGCCATCCTTCTTTTTGACGAATAAGACAGGTGCTCCCCACGGTGACTAGCTAGGTCTAATGAATCCTTTGTCCTGAAGTTCTTTTAATTGCGTGGCCAATTCCTATAATTCAGTTGTTGCTAATCTATAGGGAGATTTTGCTACAGGAGCTGCATTAGGAACGAGACTAATGCGAAAATCAAGTTGTCGAGATGGAGGTAAGCCAGGTAAATCATCAGGGAAGACATCCTGATAGTCCCGAACGACTGGGACATCAATCAAGCTAACCTCTTTAGCAGACGCACTCATGACACGACCCTCAAAGGAATCAAACACCTCGCCCTGAACTTCTAGTATCTCGCCATTTGGTAAGGGAATTCTAACAATTTTTGGACTACAAAGGATCGTTGCATTGACCAAAGACATCCAGTCCATACCAACAATAACTTCAAAACTTCCCATTTCAAAAGGTACTAAGTCAATAAAGAAAGCATGATTATTAAGAACTAATGTGCACGAACGGATGACCTGGTCTAATCTGACTAACCCACCATTAGCCATTTTTACGTCAAAACATAAATACATAGGGCTCGGCTTAGCACTCAATAAAGGAGCGAAACTAGTCGCGACAAAATTATAATCAGCTCCAGAATCAAAGAGAATAGTAGCATAATAACCATTTAGAAGAAAAGTACCTGCAACAACGTTCGGGTCGTTGCGAGCCTCGGCAACATTTAGAACAAAAGCACAACCTCTAGCAGCTGGAGCCTGATTACCCCTATTCTGATTGGGTTCAGTAATCTGTAGCTGGTTAGGATGAACTGCCACTTGAACCTGTTGCCCAACCCACTGAGGTCATGTGTTTCGATAGTGATCAGTGGCCCTACATTCATAGCATCCTCCAAGAACTCCGGTTGGTCTCCTTTGAATCAATGGTACAACATTCAATGGTGCCCTATTCAATGGTGCCACCTGAGTCCTTGGTTCCCGGCAATAATTTGCTAAATGCCCAGTCTTATTGCAGTTGTAGCATGTTAAGCAATTCTAATTTGCTGCATGGTGAAGATTACACTTGGTACACTTAGGATGAGGACCCACATATTCCTTTTTGCCAGCATCAGTCACTGCAAATACCTTGCCTCTGTTTTGTCTCTTCCCATCAGATCGCCAAACTTTCTTATTATTACTCGTCCCACTACTTTCCTTCCTTTTTGTCCCAACAGCAATAATAGTTCCACACTGAACCAACTCCTCTGTCATAGCTTTAGACCTCAATATAGCATCCTCTAGGGTAAGTGGGTGAATAGCAGCCATAGTCGACCTAACCTGAGGAATTAACCCACAAAGATACTTCTCTATACCTTTGTTCTCAGGTTCAACCAAATGTGGAACGAGCCTTGAAAGTTCATTAAAACGGGTAGTATATCCAGCATGATCAGCACCGACCATCTTATGTTCCAAAAACTCTCATTCTAGCTTCACCGGTTCAGTTGCTGTGCAGAACTTTTTCATCATCAACTCTCTGAAGTTATACCAAGACATCGCCTCTGCCTCTGATTCGGTACTGAGTGTTTGCCACATACTTGACCCTTTGTTCAGGATTACAATCACTAATACCAATCACAGCTTCCATCTTTTCTAACCATTGAATAAACTTGACTGCTCCACCTCTACCATCATACTCTTGCACGCCACAGTCCTTCAAGTTTTTGTAAGTACAAGTCCTGACACCACTTCTAGGTCCCCTTGGCACAGTCCCAATACGAATTCCTTGATCAACGTCTTCATAATATTCACCATCCTGGTCATCCCCTGCGTCCTCATACTGAGCATCATCATACTGAGTATCCTCATACTGGGCATCTTCATTCTCTGCGTTTTGTGCATTTTGAGCATTTTGTGCATTTTGGGCATTTTGCGCAAGTATAGTATTAACCACTTGGGTAATCATGGCAATCATGGCTGGGTCTGGTTGCATGCCAGCTTGCTCACTAGTAGTTTCATTTTCAGCTCCCCCACGACCGCATCCACGACCACTACTCTGGCCGCCACCGCGGCCTGCACCACGACCAACGCCACGACCAGTACCTCGACCAGTACCACGGCCAACACCTTGAACTACCTCAGGCCCAGTGCCACGACCTTGACCAGAGTCTTCATTTTCACCACGGCCTTTTCCACGACCGCCGCTAGTTCCAGCACTAGTTCTTGTTCTTGCCATTGCCCTATAACCACGCATCGTTAGTCGGGGAAAAATATACTCGACGATGTTAATATCACAAGATACTCTCAGTAAGCTCTCTCGTCTTATGGTCTAAGGAATGCTATCTAGAACCTAAACTATTCATGCAATTCGTGTCCATGCATACATATATATATACTAATAATATATAACCCTAAATCGCAGCTATACTGTGGTCCGAATCTAACACCTACATCCGTTGCACTAGTGGTGTATGTATACAGGGTATACCAGCGGCTAACACTCCACACCCCTAGTACATCTAATGCAAGGTCGGATTACGGTACTGGTATACTCTGTAGGTATTGGTCGGGTATGTATACAGGGTGTACCAGCGGCTAACCCTCCACCTAACCAACACCCATTAAGCATCCCAGGATAGCTACCACACTCTCACTACAAGTGCAATCACTGATGTCAATAACTGTCGCAAGGCATGGCGGTAATCATTTAACAGTTGATCAGGCTTTTCTATGATTATCGTTATGCGATACTAGTTAGCGCCATCACTTCATCTTGCTCTAATACACATAAATAATCACAATAACACCGAAAGCACACAGTCACCAAATGATAGCCATAGTCAATATAAACACAGGGATAATAAGTCTAAACAGAATATGAACTCAAAATATAAGCGACGTTAGCACGTCTAGAATGCACCTATGATTCCTATCGTAAATGCTATACGAGGTTCTTAGGTTATAAGGTCTAGGCTTTTCCACCTAATTCTCTACAACCTGGCTCTCATACCATTCTGTAACACCCCACCGTTGGCGGAAACATGAGATGTCATGAAAAGTACAGCACGACATGAAGTTACATAAATACTGCTAAATGAAATAGAATATAATAAATATATTCCCAAAAACATGAGTTCAAAGTCATAATAGTGCTAAAATAGCTTATTACAACCAAGTCCATAAAGAAATAATCCAAGACATATAGCCTTAAAGTCTGACAATAAATAAAGGAGCACTAAATTCTGAAGTCCAGCCTAGCATAGCAGTCTTTATCCTTGATTAGCCTGAGCACCTGAAAAGTATACTAAAATGTGTCAACACAAAGGTTGGTGAGTTCGTATGTTTTATGTCAAAAGTCTAGTCAAAGAAATAAGTCTTTTGTCGATTCTTTTAAGTCTAAACAAGTAATAGTTCAATATATAACGAGCAGAGTTACGCCATAAGAAGTCCAAATGTCTCAATGTCTCAAAGTCCGGCCTTACGATACCTGCCTTAGTCCGAAGTCTCAAAGTCTCAAGTCTCCAATACACACAAAAAGCACGTCAAGTAAGCACGTCATTAAGCACAACAACAAACACATAATCACATACATACCACAAGACAGAAGCACGTCAAATGGCATAAGTAACTCTATACGCACAGGCTCAATATTGAACATAAACAGAAATCGACAAAACTGTTTGAAATATCAGTATACTTTCCACCCCAAAACTTGTAATAAAAAGGGGGCTACGAAACTCACCTGAAAGCAGCACAAGCACAAATATCCTATATCAACGAATAGGAACACGAAATGTCAGAAACACTGAAACAAGCTCACTATCTGTCCAAAAGTCCTACATTGTCCACAAGTCACCCAGTAAGAACTTGGATTTAATTGTACTCGTACATGTCCTATACTAGTGTCTTAGGAAATGTCATTATGTCTCGTCAAATGTCATAATATATATATATATATATTATATATATAGGGGTAGGTTATATAGGGAACAGCAAACCAAAATAGTATAAGGGGACAATCCTGGACCGTCCGATCATCAAGTCTGTCGATCAAAAAAAAAGAACGCGGAGGGGTAAAATAGGAAAACCAACATTATTTTCATCCTACCTATATAAACCGCAACGACGACTCTTTCTTCTACAACCATCATCTCCGTCCTTGACCGCAATCCAATCTGCCGTGAAGGCCACTAATTCTGACAGAATGCCGACATCTAACAACAAATTAAACAACCGTCTACAATGTTTGGCCTAAAACAAACATTCTTTTCCCTTTAATTCCATTTAAATAAAAAATTTTAGATTTCAATTTTCCAGAAAACCCTAAATTAATTTTCCGATCTAAATTGTATGGAGACAAATCAGAATGCAAATGTTGATGAAGATGTCGATTCAACTGCTAATAACGCACCAGCTGAATCAAGTACATTTTTCTATTTTTTTATTTCTAATTTATATTATTCTCGAATATCATACAATAATTGTTTATTTTATTTCTAGTTAGATAGTTTTTATGATACATTTTTTTTATACATCAATTAAATTTGATCCTGATTTAATAAATTTATAAAGCATTTGAGTTTACTCTTAGCTATAAGTTACACATGTGTAATCTATACTACTAATGTAGGAGTCTGATATTTGACATTCAACTATTAAGCAAGTTACACATGTGTAAGTTATCTAATATCAGTTATTTAGTTGTAAGTTACACATGTGTAATGCATACTACTAATGTAGGTATATCTATAAGTTTATAAATATATTTTCATATGTGTGTTTTTTGTTACATTTTCATATAGGTTCTTTTAGCATCTCAAACACTAATTTATATACAAGTAGAACAGAAGAACTTTACGATGATGATTCGTGCACACCAATAGTAGATGACAATTTGAAACCAGTCAAGGGTACTATATTTAAGACTATAGAAGAAGCTATACAAATGTACGAAAAGTATGCCTATGAAGCTGCATTTGATACCAAACTATCACAACAAGGAAGGTTAAAAAGTGGTAAGGTTCAAACCAAGTACATTTGGTGTAGTAAATCTGGAAATAGTCAAGATGTTAGTATGGATACATTAAATTTAGAAGAAAGAGAACGTAGATCATCAATAATGGTTACAGGTTGCAAAGCTCATGTTTTTTTCAAGATTGTCGAACACAACAGAACATATGAGTTAACAGACTTTGTAGAGAAACACAATCACAAGATGAATGCAGGAGAATATAGATACCTTTCAAAGAAACATAGAAAACTGGGCATATCCGAAATAAATTTTATTCAGAAGGTTTCAACTTCTGACATAGGACCAACTAGAGCTCATCACATCTATAGTAACCTCGTAGGATCTCAGAAAAACACTCATGGAACAGTTGTCGATTTTAAGAACCATAAAATGGCAATAAACTGTTTAATTGGTTCAGATGACTCTCAAATGCTAATAAATAAGATGGATAACCGAAAGGATTGTGTTTCGGGTTTTTTTTTAAATATAAGGTGAACAATAATGAGATTGCGAGACAGAATTACATAGAATTTGGAGATATCATCTCATTCGATGCCACATACAGAACAAACAGGTACTTTTGTTTTATTATACATTTGTTAATAATTTTTTTTCACTTGTCTTATACACTAAGTTTATAAAATTACACATGGGAAAGCAATGAAACAGTGATATTAAGTGAAGTATATATTTTATTTTAGTTAATGTACAATTAGAGTTATAAACTTATGAATGGGTAAGTTGTTCAAGTTACACATGTGTAACTGACATAACCAGCAGTGTAGCTTTATTTACTCATGTGTAACTAATAGATTGTTTAAAGTTTGTGTACATTAACTAACTATATGAAACCTACAATTTCAGGTACAATATGATATTCGTACCTTTTACAGCCATAGACAACCACAAGAAGACAGTTTCTATTGGAGCAGGAATGATAATCAACGAAACAGCGGAATCTTATGAATGGTTACTGAGGGCATTCTTAGGTGCATTTGTTGAACAACCTAGGATGGTTGTGACTGACCAAGATGTATCAATGAAGAAGGCAATTGCAACAGTTTTCCCAGATTCACGACATAGACTGTGTATGTGGCATATAACTCAAAAGCTATCTTCAAAAGTTAGCAAAAGGATTTTTGAAAACACTGATTTCAAAAGAAATTCAACCAAATTAATTGTTTGGGATGTATCAATAAGTCCAGAAAGGTTTGAGAGGAAATGGAAAGAGATAATGAAAGAGTTTAACTTGGAAGATGATGCATGGTTTAAACACATGTATGAAAGTGAGAACTCTTTTTTTAACAATTTCACAAACCCTTATGCCACATTGTTACATTTTATGATGTCTTATGAATCTGCAATGGAGAGGCAAGGAAATAGATTGGAAATTTTAGATCATCAATCACACAACAAGCAGCCAAGTATTATGATTGCATTGAATTTTGAAAGGCAGGCTTCCAAGTTGTACACATGGACAATATTTCTGTTGGTTCAAGAAGAGATAAAACAGTGTCTTTATAATTGTTCTCAGATAAGTGTTTCTAATGAAGGAAGTAATGAAGTAATTATTATTAAAGAGAACAGAGAGATCAACAAGAAACCAGAGAAAAAACCTCCAAGAAATAAGAAAAGAAAAGAATATGAGGATGAAGATATTGTTGAAGATATAGTAACTGTGCACGAAGAAGACCCCGAAGATGGAATTGAGGAATCAACAAAAAATGCAAAACGACATACGGCTTCCACATCTGGAACTACAGCTCTGAAAAGGATATACACATTTAAGGTGCATCAATATCTAAAAATATTTATTAATATATTGTTTATTATTTACTTGTTAATTAGGCTAATTTACTATTTTTTTCTTTTAAGGTTTTACTCAACAAAGATGAAGATACTATTAAATGCAGTTGCTTAACTTTTGAACGTTATGGATTCTTATGTCGGCACATATTTTGTATGTTTAAAGCAAATGATATTCAAGAAATTCCAGAAAAATACATTCTTAGAAGGTGGAGAAAGGATTTAGTACCGCCAGGAATGCGTACAAGAAGAAAAAGGTTCGGTGAGTCGAGTGAAGAATGTGACAAGCTTGCTAATGAGTTGCATTTCATTGTAGAGAATTGTGTCAGCATATTATCAAAAGATATACCAAAACTTTCTGATTTTGTTGAGAAAGTTAGAGAATTGAAAGACAAGATTGAAGATAATGTTTCAACTTCCAGAACAAAGAAAACAAAGGAAGTTATTTTGGATTTCCTAGGTGTTCAACAGCCTGAAACAAGGGAAGTTGAAAATCCGGCAGTTGTAAGATATAAGGGGAGTCATTCAGATTCAAGGTTGAAAAGTTCGAAGGAAATTGCAATGGAAGAGTACGCCAAGCCAAAGAGAAAATGTGCAAATTGTGGCTTAATGACGAATCCTGACAAAAGAAACTGTGCAAAGAAGAAACTAGAAGAAGAAAAGGCTAAAGCGGTTGCAGAAACTCTTCAAAGATTTAAAAAAAAAGTAAAATAACTTGAGTTGATTATTTGTCTGAAATATTGGTTTTGGATTGTTTTGAAAGAGTTTATTTAATTGGATGAAATGATTATAGTAAACTGATTACTTGAAATGAAGTTTGATGACTTTCAGATATCAACGAAAGGCTCATTCAAGAAAGTGGAATGTGTTGGGTATTCTGTTTTCACTTTGCAGTAAGTTAAATGTGTGTTTTGAATTCCTGAATATTATGTGAATTTCTGAGTATTATAGAATTTCGAATTTCGAATATTCTGCGAATTTCATAAATATGTGCTCTCTATAACAACAAGTGCAATAAATGTATCAGTTTCTGAAAACATATCTTGCGCATGTAACCATCTCTAGGTGAATTGCAGGTGTTGTTGCTATCCAAAAGCCCTTGGCTAAATAAATTGGAAACATGAGTGTATAGGATTACAACCAAACTATTTAGATAAAGGTTAGTTGTACAGGATTACAACCAAACTATTTAGATATGGATGGACCTTAAATCAAAGTAGATTATGGAAGAAGCCAACAAACTGATACAGGTAACCAACTGTTTTTACGCAACAAGTATTTTTGGTCGTTATATACATGTAAATTACGGACATAGGCGTGTAAACTTTTTATAAACAAAAATGATGAACCACATTAGGATAATTTTTATAGATAAAATTTTGAAAAAAATTCAAATAATAAATAAAGTAAATTGAGAAACTACTTATGCATTTACTCTATCTACTTTGCCATTTCAAATTATCAATGTAAATTGTTTAATTGCATTTACTAAAAAAGAAATGTATCTATATAGACATTAGAACTTAGACACATTACAAATAAGTCTTTCATAATATAATTAAAACTTAGACATTAGAAACACAAAATAATCAAAATAAGTCCTACATGATTACAACCCATTTATTCTTAACATGAAGAAAGTAAAACTTAAAACAGATGACCATCTAAGTTTGAGTAGAACATTCTAAATTATTATGATATATCCAACATTCTTGGGGCAGTAGAATTATTATGATTAAATTACACATTATTAGCTTTGTTCCTCAAAAACACAACCATTTTCTTCTTGTTTTCAATTAAAGCTTCTTGATGCTTAAACTTGTACAACTTTTCATTGAATTCGATCTGCTTTTCTCTCATTTTGATATTGAACATGTGAGTCAAGTTCTCCTTCTTTTTAAGAAATTCGTTGTCCATAGGAACCATCAACCTAAAGAAAAGTGAAGAAAATAAATATAAATTTGTTCATGTGATAGATTATGAATAATTAAATAGAAAAATTGAAAATTAAAAAAAAAACCTTGACATTAAATCATTAAAACCATTTTCAAGCAACACAACTTCATTTCGAATTTGCTCCATCTCTTGCAAATGCATAGCACAAGAATTTTTTGCTTTATTTATTGCTTTCATTTCCTTATCAAAAATTTTGTTATAAACATCATCAAAACTAATATAGATGTTACTATTTCCTAGAACTATCTTTGGAGAAGGTGGATTTGGAAGTATCATGGAAGAAGAGTTTTGGGTATCCATATTGGTATATTTTTAACAAAGAAAAATTAAATATTTATGGTCTTAAATTTGAATTGTTGTTCAAAATGTAAAAGAAGGACTTCCTTATATAATGCATAAAGGTAAAAATGTAAACTGTTTAAATATTCTTTTGAGAAAACAAACAAAAAGAAAAGCATCAAACTTGTTATCAAAAAAACAATTTTGATAGAGCAGCAAATCTACTTTATAAAAAGTAGTTTGTCTATATGCTTTTTAAAAATAAAGCCTATACAAATAATGGAAAAACATTTGTTTTTATAATTTCCTTCATAGTTTCTATTCTAACTATAAAATACATTAAACTAAAGCAAAAAAAATACATTCCTAACAAGTTAAAAAAAATAGATAAAGACAATATTTGCTAAGATATTAAAGTTACACATGTGTAAGTTAAATAATTCTCTGTTCTAGGGAGTCATTTGATATTTCATATGTAACTTACACGTGAGTAATTTATACAAATATTCTGGGTACTCATTTATATTCTATAAGTTAGAAAAGTGTTCTACAAATACACTCCATGTAACAACCGTCTTAGAAATGTAGTAAATAAGTTTCTCAAATTTTATCTAAGTTCTTGACGTGCTTTAGACTTAAGATATGTGCTCACATGAAGGTCAATTTGATCTTAAACCTTGAATTATAAGACGAGTTTATGGTTTATTATGATAAAATACTAGGTTTCGAGTCGTAAACGATTGTATTTATGAAAGTTCTAGTCCGAAAATATTCACAAATAGTCCCTACATTTATTAGGTTCATTTAATATTGGAAAACTATAAATAGAAGAACTTAGAGAGAGAAACTCATTCCTTCATCTTCTTCATCTCACCTCTCTCTCTCTCTAAAACACATACTTGTAGCCACTATAAACAAACACAAAAATCACCTTTTGATTTTGGGTTGTTAAACCAAAATTATTGGTACTTTTAGCTTCCTTGTGATAATCAAAACATATTTCTAGCATCAAATTTCAGGTAACAACAACAAATTTTGAGTTTTTGATCAAATTAAAAGTGTACTTTTTCAAGTTTATGTTCTTGATGATTTGGTCCAATTTTGATATGAAAAATGTGTTAATAGTTAATGGGTTTGTGTCTAAATGTGTTTAGTAACATTTTATGAACAAATTTGGGTCATAACATGCTTTAATATACAAAACCCATTTTCGAAAATGAGGGAAAACTTCTTCTTGATGTGCCACACCTTGTTCATGTTATAGATGGTCTTGAAATCGTTAAAAATGTTAATGGTTAGTGTTATTATGTATATATGTGCTAGTTTGATGTTCTAACAAGTCCCGGAATCGATCTACAACTTCGTATTATGATCATTTGTTGTTTCAGCCCGTCTTATATGTGGGACGATCTCAGTAGGACGATCTTGGTCCCCAAGATCGTCCTGGGCAGCCTATTGAATCCATGAGTTTGCTCGTTCGATCTTGTGTGGTGTTGTTGTTGGTACGTTTAATGGGTAATCGATCCTTTGGATTGGTTTAGCTCAAACACTTGTTAATGAACTAGAAACGATCTCGTACACTTGCTCTTGACTTGGAAGCTAGGACGGTCTTGGCCAGGTAGAGGCTAGGACGATCTTGAAGCCCTTGTAATGGTGAAACGACCTTGAACCTTAAGTGCTAAAACGATCTTGAATACTTGGCTGTTGAAACGATCTTAACTTAGCATTAAAACACTAGGACGGTCTTGTGGCAGCTAGGACGATCTGGAGCTCTTGGAACCCTAGGACGATCCTAAACATGTACAGTGGGACGATCTTGCAACCTAAACTCTAAAACGACTTCGTGCAATCATAAAACAACTTGTACATGTTCTATAACACTCCATACATGATCATTTAACACCAAACCAAGTTCATAACATCATTATCATTCGATTAAACACATTAAAGGCTACTTATTAACATCGAGCTAGTTCATGAGTCGATCTAAAACAACGTACAAAGTGCAAACCCGAATTGAGTACGCTTAGGGCATGTTCAATCTAAATTACTAAAGTACAAGTTCTATAAGCAACTAAATCGAGTTCTTAAGGTTAAAAGATCATTATTAAAGGCACATACAACTCATTATTACAATAAGTACTTATGTGTGAGTTCAAAGACGTTCATTTTGAGTCCGGTTCATGTATTTAAAGTTCATTTAAAACACTTTTGAGTCAAGATGTTCAAAGAATCTTCTAAGGACCAAATCATCAGTTCATTAAGGACAACTCAGTGAATGATGAATCACAAGAACTAATAGATGTATTCATCTATGCTCAATGACTTGTGATTAGGTTCACATCAAGACATACTTGGATTCAAATAGATATATCCTACTTATATCTGTGCTTGTTCTCTATGCTTGTAAACTATGCTTGTACCGGATCACTGTGAGTCTTCGTAGCCCCTTTTTCTTTAATTATGCTTTGGGGTGAAAGGAATACTACACATGCTTTTATATATGCCGTAACTGCTTTTATTATTCTATGGCTGTTAGACTACTTTGTGACCTACTTGCCGGTCATGTTGATGACTGTGAGTGCACGATTGATATCTATATACTAGCCGGTCATATTGATGACTGTGAGTGCTCGATTGATACATATAAGCCGGTCACGTTGATGACTGTGAGTGCTCGATTGATACATATTAGCCGGTCATGTTGATGACTGTGAGTGCTCGATTGATTCATTTACTTGCTGGTCATATTGATGACTGTGTGTGCACGATTAATCTATTCTAGCCAGGTACCGTAAGTGCACGATTATACACAACTACATACTTATGTGCAAAGTTAGTCTCTAGCCACGTCATACTACTTTATTCACAACTTCTATTGACGGCATAAAACATATTTATACAACTTGTTTACATACTCAAACCTACGAACTCACCAACCTTTGTGTTGACACGTTTAAGTATTCCTTTCAGGTAATCAAGCAAATCGTGGCTAGGATTGGTAGCATGGGACTCTTAGCAGACCGTAGGCTAGGTTTTAAAGTTTGCATGCTCTTGTTTATGCTTGATGGCAATATGCCTAAACTTTTCCCCTGCGTGGGAACTTATCTCATCTCTATTTGAATGCTTGATTTAACTTGTGTGTGATGACTACTATTATGCTTATTTGGTTATGAAATTGACTATTTATGCTTAATGTATGCACTCATTTAGTATTCCTATGTTATAGTGAATTAGGTGGATTTGCCTAGACTATAATTTAGGAATCGCACGTAGCATGCATGATAGGAATTATGTGTGCATTCAATCTCTATGAATCTTATTTATATCTGCGATATCCATGCTATTATATTCATTCATGAGCAGACCTTAGAACCATGCTACCTTGCCACGTGTATTTATGCTATTGGTATTCGAACTATGAGATGTGTTAAATAATGATAATAAGTTAGCGAAATGACGTGTTGTTAGCAAGGAAGTACGGCGATATATCATCACAGAAAAGCCTGATCAACTTTTCGCATGTGGTATATTTTCTATGGACTTGATGGCAACATGGATCGTGCCTAAGATGGTTAGAGTGTGGTAGCAATCCTGGGATGCTCAATGGGTGTTGGTCGGGTGGAGAGTTAGCCGCTGGTACACCCTGTATACATACCTTTGCCAAATACCTAGAGAGCATACCAGTACCGTGAACCGACCTTACATTAGATGTACTAGGGGTGTGGAGGGTTAGCCGCTGGTACACCCTGTATACATACACCGCTAGTGCAATGGATGTAGGTGTTAGATCCGGACCACACTTTGGCTGTCAAAAGTTAATCGGATTAAAAATTTAATGTAAGTTATAATGGTTATGTTATTCATCTTGCAAACTATCTTTCATGAATTGAATGATCTATTGTGATGTTACTATGTACTGCATGATTTCGAATATGCTGTTAATTTCGAATAACAGTGTACAAAAGTAATAAATATTTTTTATGAAGTCAATGCGTGTTTCTCACAAGAGGGCTGAGCTTTGATCAAACATTTATACTATTTTTTATTTGTGAAGTTGACTATGTCGGTAGGTTGGGTAATCTGCTAATTTAAGTAATGTGGATTTTAACAGTTAACCTTTTGGCTAAATGGGTCGGTTGGGTAATCTGCTATTTTAAGTAACGTCGATTTAAACAGTTAACCTTTTGTGATATTTGAAAGTTGAATTTAAGAGAAAATGTAAATTTGTTTTTATTAACCTATCAAAACTTCATTTTTATTACTTTCAACCCGTATAAATAGAAAGTGGTATTGATTTGAACCATTCAAAATCACTACCCCCTTGCATTATGGTTAAAGAAATAGCAAGTTATATGTTGTTCACAGAAGAAAATGTGAAGAACATATAAAGAACATATAAAGCAAGAAATTATCATACCAACTTCATTAGGGAAACACCATAAATCTGCTCAACGTTATCTGTTGCATGATATTTGTTGTCCAAGATATGGATTTCCGATTTTTTGAAATTGAATACGACAACATAATATGCATCATCAGACACCATCAGAAAAAACAGCTGTTTAAGAATAATAATATATCAATGTACGACAAATACCAAATGAAACTTTAAATTTAATTGAGGAAAAATAATTACCAAATCAATATCTTTGATATCTTTTATTTGTGAACTCTGCATAGCTTCCAAAACTCTAATGGAGAACGTTTGTAGCAACACAACATGATCGTCAAATTGTAGAGATTGATCGTGTATCATATCAGGAGACTTTTTTAAAAAGTATAATAAGAAAGATAAATAAGGTTAATGCATTATACAAGAAATATTACAAATAAGAATGAATGTAACGAACTTACCATTACATTTGTAGGGCAAAACAATCGGCAAGGTTGTTTTTGATCTGTTTTCATCTCTTCGTAATTCAAAACCATAACCCATGCATCAATTACTCCAGTTATGATCATGTGCCCAGGATACATTGTTTCAAAGATAACTCTGGAATACTCAAACTGTTTATACTTGAAGATGATTTCACTGACAAAATAAGTTTGTGATAGTTTAATATAATGAAGTAATATAAATAAATCGAAAAAAAATAGAATATGATAACTAATATAACTGATAATTTATGCGAATAAGAAACTAGATTTTAAACGTTATCTCATAAACTTATTATCTTGATTAGAGTTTAATTATCGCAGATTATTGAACTTAGTAACATGTTGCAAAATTTGTAAGGACACTTCCCACAACTGATTCAATATACACTAAGCCCATTTATTTCTCTAAGCCACAAACTAAAGCAACCAGATAGCATTTTAACTACCTACATAAAGAAAGCAGAATGGCTATTTAACCTGAAAAGAACTGTTGATGGACAAAACAAAACCGTATCAACATACTAACCACATAACAAAGAATAACAAAGAGTAATGATTTGACATGTAGGGAGGTGTTTGCAATTGCTTATTTTTCAGCTTATTGCCGGGTTTTTTAGGTAGATAAGCAATAAGAAACACTCTTTCTGAAACTACTTATCTGCTTATACTAGCATGAGTACGCTCCTTATTATAAGTAGGTAGATACCTCCAAGTTTTTAAATAAAAAGCACTTGTATATAAGGAATCCCAATAACCCTGTAGTTATACAATGCTTTTGATAAAATGTAGTTAAACAATGACTTTATGAAATAACCCGATAAAACAACTATTTATAACAAGAAAGTCACCTCAAAATAAGCCTTTTTAAAGTGTAAATAGAAAACAGTCAAAGTTGAAACTGGTCTTAAACTAGCCACTAGTCAGAGCTTTTCAGGAGCTACTCGAGTTGAAGCTCGTTTAGGTCGAGTTTGAGCATGACAATTTTCAAGTTAAAGTCAAGGTCTGAGAGAAGATTACTGCTTAATTAATTTCAAGAACAAGTCAATGAAGAATGAATATAATAAGTAATTTGACATATGATGGTTGAAGCCTTGCAAAGAAAATGCAAGCTGACAATCTCTCCTCATCTGCTTGCAATTTTGCATTAACAGTGACCTTCTTCATACCATAAGGAGAGACTATACAATTCCCTTCAATTGTTTCTCTACCTAGAACTTGAAATTTTTGTAACACAGATTCAAAGGAAACAACCTCTTTCCCAGTAGAAGCTTCTTTTTCTTCCATAACTCCAATTCCTTTACCAGAAACTTCGTTTTGTGGTGAAGATCTTAAAAACGGTAACTCTGATATCAATTTATCAACATCTGGAGACTTGTGAAGTGGTTCATCAATGTTGACATTTGGTGTAGCTGGTGATTCCTTGCAGGCTATATTATCATCGCCAAACTCAATTCCAAAGTCAAAAGAAGGTATATCAAAATCTAAAAAAGTTGAATTCTTTGAAAATGGCTTCCATCCACCATGCTTCGTTCTTGTACTTTGAACTTTCTCTTCTTTAATCCCTTTCTCTTCTTTATCCATCCACAATGCTTCAACAGAATGTACAAAATGTTCAGATTCTGATATTTACTTCACTCCATCTACTTCCATTGTAACTTTTTCCATTTTACTTGACTTCTGAGTTTCACCTTTGTCAGAACTTGGAACATCAGATGATAGTATACGACCTTCAGACTTTGAAAACGGATGAACTTTATCAACTTCCATTGCTGAAGTTTCAGATTTTTGCAGTTGTATACTATCCAATGTTTTGTCTTTGCCTTTGTCAAAATTGACTTCCATTGAGATTGGCTGGTCTACATTGACTTTCTTTGTTTCACCTTGTTTGTGTTTGCCTTTGTCAAAATTGACTTGCATTCAGATTGGCTTCTCTACATTGACTTTCTTTGTTTCACCTTGTTTTTTGTGGTTTTTTTGATCAACATTTTTAACAACAGGTTTTTTCCCTTTATCAACTGAACTACCATTATTCTTATCACCAAGTACCTCATCTTCCAAAAAATCTTCTAGGCCAGAAAAATCTACATCCATTTTCTTTGAACATTCAGCTTCATCATCATTTCGGTATGTTTTCCTCAATTTACTCTTCCTAACAAAATCCTTATCTGAAAAAAAGGGATTGTTTCTATAGAAATCTTCAATGGTGATATTTTCATTAAGAATCGTATAGTAATTATTCAAGTCATCATCTTTACTATCGATAGCCAGTCCCATTTTAATCAACTCATTCGTATCAAAGGTCAACCATTCTTTCACTAGCAACCTCTCCTTCACTGTTCTCTTGATTGCCTGTTTAAAATAGAAAATAAAGAAATAATTAATGTAGATTACAACAATTTTTAATAATAGAAGAAATCAAAACAGAGGATTTATATAAGTTACACATGTGTAAGTTATATGACCTACACGTGTAAGTTACACATGTGTAAGTTACATAAATCCTCTGTTCTGGGGAGTCATTTGATATTTCATATCTAACTTATGCATGGGTAATTTACACATGGGAAATAAGAAAACTGGGCACAAGTATGTTCTGGAGACTCATTCATGTACTGTAAATAAGAAAACTGGGCAATACTATGAAATTCTTAGAATGAAGTGTGTTTCAAATAAAAACCAAGTCATGAGTTGCAAAAACCTTAAACAATTACCTATCTTAACTCTAGACTACATTAAGCTTAAGCAAAAACTATATGCAAATTGCAGACACAGATTACTGAATACAAACGAGTTATTAGAAATGGGTTATTCCTTTTGTAAGCAACAAGAATTTTGATAGAAATAAAATAACAAAAGTGATTGTATGACGTACACATGCTAACCTGAAGTTTACTTTCAACAGTAAATGTGTTGAAGTCTTCTGGTGTTTGAGTTGTTGTAAATGGATTGTCATTCATAAATTCAAATTCTCCGGTGTTTTCTGAGATATTTATAAATGGGTTGTCTGCTATGAAATCTGGATTACTTCTTGCAGTTTCTTTCTGCTTGACTTGTTCTTCATGACCTTCTAATATTCAATAAAAATCAGAGTAAATATAAAACATTATAACGAAAGTATTCTTAATAGCTTATACATACCCTTATTTTTTTCATCCTTCTGTTTTTTCCGAGACAATAATTTCTTAAGGGCTCTTTTTCTTTTCAACTCAGGTGATAGCATTGTTACATCTTCATTGACAACCTTATCAAATTCTCCAACTGATTCTATCAACTTGAGATCATCTAGAGTCCAATTTTTGATAAGAGGAAACTGAACGTTCTTCTCTCTTTTTAATTCATGAACATAGATGACCTAGGAAAAAAAAGATATATCATGATAATAAGTATCAAAATAAATATGAGACTGATAAGTGAAAAACTGAAATTAATATAAAATAATAAAATTACCATCAGAAACATAATTGGGCCACTAAACTGTCTTTGATTTTTCCAATCTTTCTTGGTGTTTATCAAGCACGTAAGCAGAAAATCGCACCAGTCGAGACATATAACTTCCTTTAGTTTTGATATATATTGCAAGAACTTATGGTTCAACGAGTTGGATTTGATACCTTCCATCATCGTAGTAACAAACAAAACCAAAAAGTTAAGTTTGAAGAGAGCTCCTCCCTTGTCTTGCTTATTCATGATGTTGTACAACTCTTGCAAAGATGGTTTTCCTGTATTGAATTGCTTTTTCCATGTTTTCACTTGCTTGTGTGAATGATTTGAATTAACACAGTATGGAATTTTCTTGCCACCAATTGGTATACCGAAAACCTCATGAACCATTTCCTTTGTAACTTTGATTACTCTACCATCAACATCAAAAACACATTCCGTGTGATCAAACTTCTCTAACACATAATATGCCAACATGGTAGGCAAGCTGGAAATAGGGAAGTTTATCAACGATCCAAAACCCAAGTCCTTAATGTCAGTTTTTTGTTTATTATTAAGTTTATTCATGAATGTGTGAAAGTTTTCCTGAGAGTTTCTCAGAAAAAGTCTTTTGTGTTCAAACTTTGTTCGACCCTTCCTGTTGGTTGATTTACCTTCTGCCTCAACAGCATCATCATGATCATTAAGTCGTACTTCTTTATCATTTGCTACTTCTTCCTCAAAAACATCATCATCTTCATTAAGTCATACCTCTTTATCATTTGGTTCTTCTTCAGCGACTTGTATTGGTTCATTCTCCTCTTCTACCTCCTTTTCATTTTCATTTTCATCATTGTCATCTACATCTTCACCATCTTGTTCTTCAACTTCTACATAATCATTTTCATCTTCTGAATCAAGATCATAATCTTCGCCATCATCGTCTTCAAAAATATTATCATCCTCTTCCTCAACTTCTTCATTATCATAATCATCAGAATCTTGTTTGGCATATAAAAATGAGAAACAGTGAGCTAAATATATTGCACAATATAATCATAAGTAATCATATGAAACAAATTTGAAACCATGAATTAACATGAAACAATTTTTCCATCTGATTATTTGTGTACCCAAACAAACATAAAATTAAAACTTCAAAAATATTATCAACAATATCCAAAAGTATAACCTCTTGACTAGCAACACTATTTATAAAATTATGAATACCATAAAAACCTTAAAAAAGAAAACACAGTCCATCTATTCCCAACCTTAATAATAAAAAAGTATACCAGATTAAAACAAACTAGAACCCAAACATTACTCTCTAATATAACACTACAAATTTAAACTTAAAAAAAACAACATCTACTGGTATAACTCAAAAAAGGACAAAGATACAACCAGAAACCAAGACAAACAGATAAATATTACAAAAATATATGAATGTGACAAGTAAAAAGCCAAACCTTCTAATACTGGTACAAAATCTGAATCCTCATCCGAATGAACAGTTAGATTCTTATCTGTAGAAATTTATAAACAAAATAAAAGGTTTAAAACAGAAATAGAATTATAATTTTATCTCATAAATCAATTTAAAAGTATATAAACCTTTATTATGTTTGCTTGTTCGACCTATCTTTTTAGCTTTCTTGCGACGATCAAATTTGTATTTATCTTTGGAATCAGATTCCCTTCTATGTTTGTCTGCATTAACAAAGTAAAATAATTTTTTGTTAACAAATGAGTATTTTAAAAAACTTAAAAAAATAAATAAGGAGTATATACTCTCAAATATGAAAGTTACACATGTGTAAGTTATCAAAGTTACACATGTGTAATTCATGTAACTTAAATATGTATAAGTTATATAAATACCCTGTTATGGAGTGTCATTGGATGTATCACACGTCTACAGGATCGTGTTCGTGTTACGTTGATCGTGATTGTGGTAAGAGGAGACATGTGATCGTGGTGCTGGTGGTGAAACCAGGTTTTAACTGATGGTGGGGGCGGAAGATGGTCGTTGTGGTGGTGGTTTTGGCGATAACGTGTTGTGACAGGTCGTTGGTGATAAGTATTTGTGGTGTTGGCATGATTAATAATTTTTTTCTCATTACTTACCTCATAATAACCCCAACCAAACACCACCTCCAGCACTACTTTTGAATTTTATAGTTAATGAGACAATTCTAAATTTTCAATTTCTCAAACAATTACAACATAAATTCCTTATATATAATATCAACAATAAAAAGTAATCATTGAAACTAGGTATAGCATAAATAACAAATATCAAAATAATTTGTAAATGAAAATTAATATAATATAATTATTTATCAACCTGGTAATGTTTCCATATCTGAATCTGATTGCGATTCATCTGATTGAGTGTCATCGGACTCCGTTTCATCATCACAAAAATTAATTACAATCGGAGGTTTTCGTTTTCGTATATTAACATTAATTTTAAGATAACTTTTACCTGCAAAATTTTTAAAAAAATTATAAAAAATATCACATAATGCACAATATATTAAGATTTAGATTCAGATTTAGAATTAATAAAAGGAAATGATACCTCCTGAAGAAGAAGAACCCTTAGATTTAGATTTCATTATTTGCACAGAGATTTTAATCAGATGTTATTATTCGTAGGAAAAAACTAGCAATGATTTCATTTTTAAAATGAGAATCAATGGATATAGAAATGTAAAAGTATGGATATAGGTACACGTGTTATCAACAGAAAAAAAAACAAATATACGAATTTATTTTTTTATTTATAAAAAAGTAAAAGTAATATTAACCCAACGGGGCTAAGGGGGATCAAGCCTTAAAGAAGAAAACCAATCATGCTTCCTTTAAAGAAGAAAATCAACGGTACCATACATGTAAACATTGGGTCAATTACACAACTTCATGTCGTAGCTGACGATAACGTCTTATTTTGAAGTACGGATCAAGTTCATCGATTTAACGATCACGTCCTACTTTGAAGTTTTGTCCAATTTCCATATATATTATATATAATTAATTAAGATGGCCAAAAAGTCCTTCGATTAGACATTTGATGTAAAAAAAAAATTTATTCTCTAAATAATACAAACATATAATTTATAAGACTAAAATGCTACAGCCTAAAATGAATTATATGTATACGATAAAGTCAAATAGCAACCTTTTTTTTTGAAAAAGTTCATAACTAAATTAAATTTTAGTTAAAAAAGTTGTAGTTACACATGTGTAAGTTAAAAAAGTTTTAATTAAGTTAAAAAAGTTGTACGTACACATTTATAACTTAACCCTACATATGTATCCCTTAGATAACTTAACCCTAAAAGCTAACCCTACAACTTCAAACCTTAAACCCTACAAGTTAAGGGTTTATGGTTTGAAGCGGTAGGGTTGGACTAACAGCTAACCTTACAGCTTCAAACCCTAAACCCTAAGCTACCCATTAAAAACTGGGAAGCTACAGGAGGGGGACCGAAGTCACGATACGCTTAAGGGTTTAGGGTTTGACGCGGTAGGGTTGGACTAACGGCTAACCTTACAGCTTCAAACCCTAAACCCTAAGCTACCCATTAAAAACAGAGAAGCTACAGGAGGGGGACGGAAGTCACGGTACGCTTAAGGGTTTAGGGTTTGAAGCCGTAGGGTTAGCCGTTCCTTCAAACCCTAAACCCTAAGCTACCCATTAAAACCCGGGAAGCTACAAGAGGGGGACGGAATTCACGGTACGCTTAAGGGTTTAGGGTGGCTAACCCTACAACTTCAAACCCTAAACCATAAGCTACCCATTAAAAACCGATTGGCGAGATCTAAAACCCTATAAGGCTAAAGGGTATAGGAGGGGGACGGAAGTCACGGTACGCTTAAGAGTTTAGGGTTTGAAGGTGTAGGGTTAGCCGTTAGGCTAAAGGCTAACCCTACACCTTCAAACCCTAAGCCCTAAGCTACCCATTAAAAACCGAGAAGCTACAAGAGGGGGACGGAATTTACGGTACGCTTAAGGGTTTAGGGTTTGAAGCCGTAGGGTTAGCTTAACGGCTAACCCTACAACTTCAAACCCTAAATCCTAAGCTACCCATTAAAATTCAATTGGCGAGATCTAAAACCCTAGAAGGCTAAAAGGTACAGGAGGGGGACGGAAGTCACGGTACGTTTAAGGGTTTAGGGTTTGAAGCCGTAGGGTTAGCCGTTACCCTACACCTTCAAACCCTAAACCCTAAGGTACCCATTAAAAACCGGGAAGCTACAGGAGGGGGACGGATTTCACGGTACGCTTAAGGGTTTAGGGTTTGAAGCCGTAGGGTTAGCCAACCCTACAACTTCAAACCCTAAACCCTAAGCTACCCATTACAAACCTATTGGCGAGATCTAAAACCCTAAATGCTAAACCCTAGAAGGCTAAAGGGTACAGGAGGGGGACAGAAGTCACGGTACGCTTAACCCTACACCTTCAAACCCTAAACCCTAAGCTACCCATTAAATACCGATTGGTGAGATCTAAAACCCTAAATGCTAAACCCTAGAAGGCTAAAGGGTACAGGAGGGGGACGGAAGTCACGGTACGCTTAAGGTTTTAGGGTTTGAAGCCGTATGTAACACCCTGACAGCGGCGGAAAATAAGGGATGTAGGATAAAGCACACGCGCACATGGATGTTACTTAGGAATACTAAATGAGTGCATACATTAAGCATAAATAGTCAATTTCATAACCAAACAAGCATAATAGTAGTCATCACACATAACTTAAATCAAGCATTCAAATAGAGATGAGATAAGTTCCCATGCAGGGGAAAAGGTTAGGCATATTGCCATCAAGCATAAACAAGAGCATGCAAACTTCAAAACCTAGCCTACGGTCTGCGAAGAGTCCCATGTTACCAATCCTAGCCACGATTTGCTTGATTACCTGAAAGGAATACTTAAACGTGTCAACACAAAGGTTGGTGAGTTCGTAGGTTTGAGTATGTAAACAAGTTGTATAAATATGTTTTATGCCGTCAATAGAAGTTGTGAATAAAGTAGCATGACATGGCTAGAGACTAACTTTGCACATAAGTATGTAGTTGTGTATAATCGTGCACTTACGGTACCTGGCTAGAATAGATTAATCGAGCACTCATAGTCATCAACATGACCGGCAAGTAAATGTATCAATCGAGCACTCACAGTCATCAACATGACCGGCTAATATGTATCAATCGAGCACTCATAGCCATCAACGTGACCGGCTAATATGTATCAATCGAGCACTCACAGTCATCAATATGACCGGCTAGTATATATATCAATCGTGCACTCACAGTCATCAACATGACCGACAAGTAGGTCACATAAAGTAGTCTAACAGCCATAGAATAATAAAAGCAGTTACGGCATATAGAAAAGCATGTGTAGTATTCCTTTCACCCCAAAGCATAAGTAAAGAAAAGGGGGCTACAAAGACTCACAGTGATCCGGTACAAGCGTAGTTTACAAGCACAGAGAACAAGCACAGATATAATTAGGATATATCTATTTGAATCCAAGTATGTCTTGATGTCAACCTAATCACAAGTCATTGAGCATAGATGAATACATGTATTAGTTCTTGTGATTAATCATTCACTGAGTTGTCCTTGATGAACTAATGATTTGGTCCTTAGAAGATTCTTTGAACATCTTGACTCAAAAGTGTTTTAAATGAACTTTAAATACATGAACCGGACTCGAAATGAACGTCTTTGAACTCACACATAAGTACTTATTGTAATAATGAGTTGTATGTGCCTTTAATAATGATCTTTTAACCTTAAGAACTCGATTTAGTTGCTTATAGAACTTGTACTTTAGTAATTTAGATTGAACATGCCCTAAGCGTACTCAATTCGGGTTTGCACTTTGTACGTTGTTTTAGATCGACTCATGAACTAGCTCGATGTTAATAAGTAGCCTTTAATGTGTTTAATCGAATGATAATGATGTTATGAACTTGGTTTGGTGTTAAATGATCATGTATGGAGTGTTATAGAACATGTACAAGTTGTTTTATGATTGCACAAAGTCGTTTTAGAGTTTAGGTTGCAAGATCGTCCCACTGTACATGTTTAGGATCGTCCTAGGGTTCCAAGAGCTCCAGATCGTCCTAGCTGCCACAAGACTGTCCTAGTGTTCTAATGCTAAGTTAAGATCGTTTCAACAGCCAAGTATTCAAGATCGTTTTAGCACTTAAGGTTCAAGGTCGTTTCACCATTACAAGGGCTTCAAGATCGTCCTAACCTCTACCTGGCCAAGACCGTCCTAGCTTCCAAGTCAAGAGCAAGTGTACGAGATCGTTTCTAGTTCATTAACAAGTGTTTGAGCTAAACCAATCCAAAGGATCGATTACCCATTAAACGTACCAACAACAACACCACACAAGATCGAACGAGCAAACTCATGGTATCAATAGGCTGCCCAGGACGATCTTGGGGACCAAGATCGTCCCACTAAGATCGTCCCACATACAAGACGGGCTGAAACAACAAATGATCATAATACGAAGGTCTACATCAATTCCGGGACTTGTATCAAACTAGCACATATATACATAATAACACTAACCATTAACACGAACAAGGTGTGGCACATCAAGAACAAGTTTTCCCTCATTTTCAAAAATGGGTTTTGTAGATTAAAGCATGTTATGACCCAAATTTGTTCATAAAAATGTTACTCACATTTAGACACAAACCCATTAACTATTAACACGTTTTTCATATCAAAATTGGACCAAATCATCAAGAACATAAACTTGAAAAAAGTACACTTTTAATTTGATCAAAAACTCAAAATTTGTTGTTGTTACCTGAAATTTGATGCTAGAAATATGTTTTGATTATCACAAGGAAGCTAAAAGTACCAATAATTTTGGTTTAACAACCCAAAATCAAAAGGTGATTTTTTTGTGTGTTTATGGTGGCTGCAAGTGTGTGTTTTAGAGAGAGAGAGAGAGGTGAGATGAAGAAGATGAAGGAATGAGTTTCTCTCTCTAAGTTCTTCTATTTATAGTTTTCCAATATCAAATGAACCCAATAAATGTAGGGACTATTTGTGAATATTTTCGGACTAGAACTTTCATAAATACGATCGTTTACGACTCGAAACCTAGTATTTATCATAATAAACCATAAACTCGTTTTATAATTCAAGGTTTAAGATCAAATTGACCTTCATGTGAGCACATATCTTAAGCCTAACGGCTAACCGTACGGCTTCAAACCCTAAACCCTAAGCTACCCATTAAAAACCGGGAAGCTACAGGAGGGGGACGGAAGTCACGGTACGCTTAAGGGTTTATGGTTTAAAGCCGTAGGGTTAGCCCGGCTAACCCTACGGCTTCAAACCCTAAACCCTAAACTACCCATTAAAAACCGATTGGCGAGATCTAAAACCCTAAATGCTAAACCCTAAAAGGCTAAAGGGTACAGAAGGGGGACGAAAGTTTAAAATTTTAAAAATATCTAAACTCTAAATGCTAAACCGTAGAATGTTATATGCTAAACCCTAAATAGTCAACCCTAAAATGTTAAAGCCTAAAAATTTAATCCAAGGGGTAATTGTGATTTTCAGCCGGCACTTTAGTTTTTTTGTATCATGTATTACAAAGCTTTTGTTGTTGTCGTGTAACATTTTATCTACTTTAAATGTCTGTTTATGCATTTTGCGTATTTGATTGATAAAATAAAGTTCATATAAACACTCACAAACTCATATTTTAAAATCCAAATTATATAAAATTATGTTTAAACTTTTTTTTTGGTAATAAGCATTTGTAAATTCATACACGATTAGGGTTTTGAATATGGGTTACTTTATTAAATTACAAAACTATTTCTATTTCATCCATTTTTATTTAACATTTTTTAAAACATAAATTATAAATTATATTCTTAGACATGCTTCCGGCCCAAAGTAGAAAGCGAAAATCAATAACTAGGGTTTACAACTTCTACCCCAATTAAACCACGAAATACAAACGATTCCTTCCACCTTCTCGATCAGTTTCATAATTTAATCATATACAATAGTTGATTCTGCAGTGAATCACTACAATCAGTCTTTACAATAATTGCTGTAAATTAGGGTTTTCTTCTTATTGGATACAGTTTCGATTAAAAAATGAAAGCAAAAAGGGCAAAAAAATCTGGTAAGTTTTACAATAAATTTTATTAAATTTTTGTTTATTAATCGTTTAAAATAACTTTGCTGATATTTCATTCATAAATCTGGAAATCGTATTAGGTTTATACGTTTTTCACAGTGTGTGAGATATATATTATGAAATACTTATAGTTCTATTTTTTTTGTACTGATTAATATAAAATAATACAGACTTATTTTCATAATATTTTTTTAAACATGTCATTTATATGTAATTCTTTAAGTTACACGTGTGTAAGTTATTAGGTTATACATGTGTAACTTGTGCTTCAAACTTCTATTATCAAAAATTTTAGTAGTGTATCAGTCTATTAGATTTATATGTAGTTTATCTTGTAAGTTTTGTAGAAAAATTATGTTTACGTCTTGAAAAATATAATTTAGGGTTCCATATATCAGAATATTGTATTTCAAAATTCGATTTTGTAAGATAACTGCAATAAGTGACTGCCGTTTGATATTTTAGGATCGACCATACAAATCAGAATAAGTATTCAAGTTTTCAAAAATTTGGACAAAATGTGATTAATTTTTTTAAATGTGTTGGGTTTTTTCTTGTTAAATGAGAACACGTTAATTAGAGTTAAGTGTCACTTTTAACGGGGTAAAATGTGTAAAAAATAGAAATAGCACGCATTGAAATAGGTGGGTTCAAATAAGGTGATTACTAACTATAAACCAAATCCTTATTTAGAAATAATTTTTTAAATTGCAGTTGATTAGTTGTTGAGTTGGTAGGTTTTAGTCGTAACAAGTAAGCATATAAGCCTACTAATTAATAATAATGTATTTTTAATACAAGTCTAGTATTTGAAATAGGTGAGAATGATGAGTCTGCGGAAAGTGATTATGAAAGTGAGAATGATAAAAGAACAGATTCTGAAAGTGATAATGATGAGGCTGGAACTCAATCTGCCGATGCAAAGAATAACAAAAAAACTGCTAAGAAATCTAGGAAAAGAGCAATTGAAAAAGATACAGAGGACTATAATGGAAGAATTACAAGGTCAAAAAGATGTCGGACTGATAATGCAAAGAAATCTTTAAAACAAGTGAAGAAAGGAGTGGCAGCGAAAAGAAAAGTGTGCAAAAAAAAAAAGATTCAGTTCATGAATCTGTTAGACTCAGGACATCACCGAGTTTGTTATATGAAGTTATCAACGAACTTAATGAAAGACAAAAACAAGCAATAATAGAAATGGGGTTTGGGTCCCTAATAGGAATTTCAATTCAAGAAATTAGTGGCAGTTTAGGGTATTTTGTAGTTGACAGTCTTGATGCAAATGGTTTGGTGATGAATATATCAACTGGTAGTATAAAAATTGAACGACAAACAGTTCATGACATCCTTGGGATTCCAATGGGAACCATTGATATAATGGAGTTACCGATGAAGGATGTTGCAGAGGGTGAGGTTCCGTTTTCTACAAAATGGAAATCTCAATTTCATGGTAAAAGTGTTCGTCCGAAAACATTGAGTCAGATTATGAAAGACTCTGATGAAGCTGGTTTTATGTTCAAGATGAACTTCTTAATGTTATTTACATCATTGATGATTGCCGCAAATAAGAAAGGAGCAATTCTTGTAACTATGCAGAACACAATTCTTAACAAAAGCACTGAAGATATGAGTATTAGTGAACTAGACTGGTGTGGGCTGTTATTGAAGTATCTGGAAAAATGCAAAGAGGATTGGCCACCGAAGCAAAACTATAATTTTTCCAGCGCAATGACTTTCTTGCAGGTATTTTTCAAATTTCATGATTGTTTTTTGGTTGTGTAAGTGTCTTTTAATTCATTACTAATTGTTCATTTATCTATTTTACAAAATATGCAATGCAGATACTTTATCTTGATTCAACCATTTGTGATAACTATCCAATTGCTCGGGTAAGGCCAGCAATCAGGAATTGGAAGAAAAAGCACTTTTTAAAACGCATAGAAGTTGAAATTCGTGCAAATGGAAGTTTTGGAAAACTTCAGTTGCATCCTGAAGGCCCTTGTAGTGATCATCAGATAATTCCATATCAGTCGTCAACTTCAAGGGAGGTAAACATTAACAATTTCCATAATGTTCATAGTTGTAGGCTGTGTCTGCAAGCAAACTGTTTTAATACTCTAATTATAAAATTTCTGGTGTTGCTTGTGGTCCAGAATTGTATTCTTCATTGGTTGTGGACTTTTGTTTGTGTGTTCGTCAAAAAGCTTATTTGTGGTACAACTAAGCATACGTTTAGTGATGCGTTAGATTATTTTTGGTCCAATTATGCTTGTGGTATAAGTATATTTATTAATTCTGGTAAGCATAGTCTCTTAAAATTCAAATTAGGAATACTTGTTTGTTGTGTTCATATGGTCGTTTTCTGAGTATATATATAATGCTTTTAGGTTTTTTAAAAGGGGAAAGGAATTGGTAGAGGGTTGGCATGCTGGTTGGCCTAACCCTCCTAGGCACACCGCCACCATCATAAAGGGTTGAGAGAAGGTTGTGGTTGGGAGAACTTTCAAGTCTTAAAGGGTTGAGAGAAACGTTAGGAGCTTGTGAGTGATGGGGGACCACTTTGAATAGCATTTAATATTGCTTTAAAGATAAATAAATTTGGGAGGGTTGAGATAATAATTGGTGGGATTTGGGACCACTTTTACCACTTTCACTAAAATTAAGTTAACTCAAGATGAAGATTTTTAAGACATTTTAAATGGAAATAAGTATAACACAAATTTTAGAAATCTGTAGGGTTTATGTTACTAACTGTTACATTTCACATGTTTTTCCAGGAATACCATTCAAAAATTCAAAAGCTATTGAGTAAACTAGAATCTACTTTAGACGAAGGGGTGGCATCTTTCCCAAATGATTTGACAATGGTGGAGTTGAAACAAAAGTTAGAAGAATTTCTTCTACAGGGTAAGGAGAAAACAGGTGATGGTAAAGGTGAAGAAGATAATTATGATGAAGGCAACATTGAACAACATAATAATAATGGCAATGGTGAAGAACAAAATGAATACATGTTTGAAGATGATATTAAAGGTGAAGAAGACAATGAAAATTTTGATCAAAATGAAGAACAAAATGAAGAAAACATTGAAGATGGGAAAAAAATGACAATGCTAATGATGGTGATGATGACGATTGGTTAAATCATGAACCTTCTGAGAAGGTTAGTAAATGAATTGAAAGAAACAGTTCGTTTAAAAATAATAAATGGAACATTATAGGTTATATCTAACATATGTTGTTATTATAATCAATGTCAGGATTTTGAGACTCCTCGAAAAGGCATAATTCTGCGATTTTCAAGAAAGAAAAAGAATCTCTCTGGTGATGAAGCTAGTAAAGGTACATCTTCAAAAAGAGAAGGTAAAAAACAACAGGATGAAGTAAATGATGAAGCAAAAGATGGGAAGCAAAATAAATTTGTGAGAGCAAGGGCTGTGAAGCCTTCAAAGTATTTTAAGTCTCCATATAAGCTAAAGATGACCGTTGTAATCAACACTATCAGCCGAGAGGAATATTTGGTTTCAGGAAGTGTCTTCGTAATGAAAAATGAAGACTTGTAAGTTTATTCCAATTTCATGATTATTCCACATTTTATTATCCATTGCATTTTGGTGAAAATGTAAAAAACAAATGAAATTGGTGTTTGACAACTAAGTTACATATATTTAATTTAGTAACAGGCAAAAAAGTTACACATGTGTAACTTCAAAACAAATGATAAAAGTTGATGAAAATTAATTTAGTCATACATTCCTTTAGTTTAATTCTGTAAATCCTTATAGCATTTTAATTTATATGCTTAATGTATTTTTAGGGAGATCGTATTTGAAACAGAATCTGGTCATGTATTATATCGTGAAAATTGTGAAAGCCTAGCACCTCATATGCATGTAGACGCGGCGGTGATCGATACTTGGAGTCTAATTCTTCACGAAGAACAAATACTAGGAGGTGGACCAATTAAAAGACTTTTCTTACAAACAGCTAACATGGTAATTTGTATATTTAAATTTATATTGAGTTAAGTGCGTATTTGCTTAAATATTTAAAACTAATATCCTGATATTTTAAATCAGTCAAAAGTCATGTGGGACGGCTCTTTGAAATATGATGAAGCATATAATATTTTTAATAAAAACATGAGGTTCGCATTGAGAGAGGATGAGAAACTGCTATCATTGAAAGATGTCGAAACTTTAAGTTTAGCTTCTATTTTTAAATATAATGTTTGTTATCACTTTGTTATTGATATATTTTGAATGTGATTATAGTGATAATTTTTTAAAAATTATTTGCAGGTTTTTTTCCCAATATTAGCAAATGAGCACTATTATCTTGTAGTGTTCAACCTTAAAAACACCAAATTCATGATAATAGACAATAGTGCGGCTACAAATCAGTATAAAGGGAAATACAGTACAGTTTGTGATATGCTTGTAAGTTCATGTTATCATTTTTCAGTTTCGTTTTATTTTAGTTAGATTAATATATATATGAAAACTGCAAGAGATATGTTACATTTCATGCATTACATTTATACCTTTGAGTAAGTTAAGTACAATAAAGTTTTTGTGTATAATCTTTACTTAGTTACGATCTGTATGACATTATGTATGTTATATTTAGGGGGCAATTCGTTGTAGGTATTATGGGGTAACGAATGGGAAAGTTAATGATTAATCATTACTTAGTAAATTGTGGGGAATAGTAATGATAACACACTTGATTCCTCAACACCACCCTAGGTCACTACCACCATCACCACTACCACCTTCAACTGACAACCTCTTTCAGCGTCAGTCACCACCAACACCAACTGTCGTCTTTACCACAACAACCATCAAAACCACCACCTTCTCCTATCAACACTACCTGCACCACATGCCCCAACACCTATCACCACCACAACCACATGTCGGCACCATCAATAGTAAATTGATTACTAGTTGTTGCCACAAACACCAATCACCATCTGCTGTCACCATAACCACCAACTTTGACCTACTGTTGTTGCGACCACCAACACTTTTACACCATGTAATTGCAATTCTGAATTATTACTAAAATAATTTGTGATTTATTTTCAGCGACGTTTGTTTTGTCATTACTTGAGGACTATTAAACATGCAAAATCAGCATCAATCAGAACAGTGAAGCACACATTGCTCAAGATGAAATGGAGGACATTAAGAAACAAGAATGACTGTGGAATCTTTTTGATGTGTCATATGCACACATACATGGGCCAGTCAGAGGAAAATTGGGTTCCAGGTTTTGTCAGCGAGGAAGCAAGAGGAACAATAACTCAGAAGGTTCAATTAAAAAGACTCAGATCAAAGTATTGTGCAAAAATTTTACTTCATAAAACCAACAGCAAAAAACAATTGATGACTGAGTATGGGAAATCGTTTGGAAATGAATATAACACTCAACAAGGAAAGAAAGCTATTGCATAAGCTGTGAATCGTTAATTGAAGTTGATTGGAGTAAAGAATGGAGATCCGAAGAAGGTTGCAAAAAATTAATTGTAGACTTATTATGTAGTAGTGAAAAGTTTAGAAAGTCATTTGGATGACCAGTTTCAAGAAAAGTTTAGACAATTTGCATGAAGAGTTGGATATGAGTTTAGACAATGACTAGTTTGAATACAAGTCTAGACAGTTTGTCATTCTATGTCGTACGTATGTGTAACTTACAATTATGTGTCACTTACGCATGTGTAAGTCATGTGTAAGTTTACTTATGAATATGTATTTTACAAATTTATGGTGCTTTATTATTGTTAGATATGCAATATTTACTTTGATTATTTGTCTTAAACACATGTTTAAATTTAAATTATATGAAAAATTTAGACAATACGCATGACCAGTTGAATGTCAAATTTATACAATGACTAGTTCGAATACCAGTCTAGACAATTTGTCATTGTGATAACTTCTTTAGAAAAATACTTGACTTTTGACTTATACCTGCATAAGTTACGTATCAAGGAGCAATTACACTCATTGATAAAAGAACACACAACTGTAGTTCACAAACGTCTATTGTGGTACTAATCCATAATAAACATTAATCTTAATACATGAGAATTCACTATTTACAAATTTCTAGAAAATTAAAAAGACAAACTAATACATCATACAAAAGTTGTACAAAAGATGGTTATCAAAGTGATATCAAACATTGAAAAATATAATTATCCAAGCTGCTTTCACCATAACTTAAATTCATCCATAACTTAATTTCATCCATACATAACATGCTCCTCAACCTTTATAACATATTCAATTCTTGACTTAATGGTTTCCAAAGAACAAGACTTACCTAATTGTTTCACTTCTTCAGATAGACTCTTATATGTCTCTAAATCAATCTCAACCTTCCATTTCAATGTATTGATTTCAGAAAGAAGCATTGTTCTCAGATACCTCAACCTTAAAAATCTAATTTGTTTTTCTTGAGATTTACCTTCTTTGCTAAAACTAGTCACAAAACCTGCCATACCATTACCCATATATGTTTCCATGTGCCTCATCAAATAAATTCTAGAATCCAAAAGATTTGCTTTTGTTCCCCAAGGCGCCTCAATTCTTTCAATCATTTCCAGAGAAATCTTTATCGGCTTGGCATAATTCTTGTGATTCAAAAAACCAATCACAAATTCATTCTAAAAAGTTCAAAGATAATAATAATAAAAATCTAGTTAGTGTGCTGAATAGATAAAATTAGTTTATAACAGAAAATGATAGATACATTATAAATTCTTACCAACCACAAAATAAGGTTATTATATCTCTCAAGAGATTAATTGCATGCATCTGAGTTGTCAAGTATATGACATTTGTTTGTCATCAAATTGTAACAAATCAGCAACTAAAAGTCTTTCACAAACACGGGAAAAAACATCTGCAAATTCAAATTATAACAAAAATCAGCAGCTAAATTTGCAAGAGTGATTTAACACTCAGCTGTGTATCGGGGACTGGTTATCTTGAACCTACCCAATCCTAGATTTTGAACATCATGGCAATACAACTAGCTTCATAAGGAAGGCTAATGATGTTGAAAAAAGTGTTGAATAATGGGCCTTGTGTATTAGTAAGTTTTTAATATTAATTGGGGTTCCATTGTGGATTAGTAAGTTGTTAACTTTAATTGAGGTTCCATTGTTGATGGACAAGGTGACTATTCATATATGTGTAAATAAGCATGGCGGAATGGGATATGCTAGAGTATTGGTTGAAATTGCTGTAGAAAAGGAGCTACCAACAGAGATTGAAGAAATTTTTCCTGCAGTGGGTTTAAGGGGAGAAAAGGAGCTACAAACAAAGATTGAAGCAATTTTTCCTGCAGTGGGTTTAAGGGGAGAAAAGGAGCTACAAACAGAGATTTTGTCTCCAATAATACAATCATTTGGTGAATTACTCATATATATGTATGAAGCTACCCACTAGAACTAATTAAAAAATCTAGTTAAAACTACCACTGTACCGAAATAAAAAATCTACAAACTTTAGTACTGCCCACTACTCATATGTGAAAATACAATATTATTCAATAAAAGGTACTTGTAAAATTCATCTAAAGAAACCATACCAGACATTGAGCAACTATCTCTTGTTTAATATATGATTCATCCAAGTGTGAAAAAAGTTCATCTCGAGATATATCTTTGCGCTCAAACTGTAGAAAAATATATTGGACAACCAGGAATCAAGGATTAAAAAAAAACTACTATGATGATTACAATAATGAATGAAGGTTTTAAAAACTTACCATGATATTTGTCGGAAAAAAAACCCTCTTTGTTGATCCTACACTGTTGAGTTTTTCAAAATAGTTTAGATAGAAACTCCAAGTATCAATAAGCCCAAAGTATATCGGACAACCAGGAACTAAACTCTCAAACACATAACGAGGAATGCAAAGTGGTTCACATTGGAATATTACATCACTACATAGGAAAAACATGTATTAATAAGATTAAGTATGAAATCATAAATTCAAATTCATATTATAAATTATATGAAAACTTACTGAGGTGAAGCTGCAGCAAAAAAAATTGATTCGGAAAGCTCTAAATCTGTAGCTGTTAGATTGGTTTTGACATCAACAATTGGAAGAGATACACAAGTCTTCTGGAAGAAATGTTTCTTTTGTCTTGTGTGCTTGAAATTTTTTTTCTCTCCAACGTTGCTTCCAATGGAAATAGCCTCAACTTCCTTACGCTTGCACTTTGAGATTGCAGATGTGCTACATTTTCTAAGCATAGGAGATGCAACATTGTCTTCTGTATCGTCATTGTCAGCAGAATCTTGATGAAAAGAAAAGTCAAAATTATCCTCATCCACTTGTTTTCGATGAGGCAGCTCATCGTAAGTATGTTTATTAGTAACAAAGACAGGGATAAAAAGATCAACCATTGCATCTTTATCTACATTTTCAGACTCTTTTCGCAAAGTATTATTGTATAATTCAAGATCTTTAATCCATATATTCTTGGCTGAATTCACTACTTCAATAACAAATTGGTCTCCGGGATACTTAGATAAACACGAATTCAGCTTAGAATAATACTGTTCATGATAGATACGTAATTTCTCATAATCTTCATTTAATGAATCTATAAGAAGCTACATTAAAAAAATGTAAAAATTAATAAGTTGAACTGAAAATACATTAACTTTTTATAATTAAAAGTGAACAATTATATTACTTGTTTGGTTTCTTCATTTAAGTTGCAAGAAAAATCATCACCTTCTACACCGACTGGATTCACCTTAACCTCACCTCCGTCACCACTAACACCACCACCTCCTCCACTTCCACCAAACACATCTCCATCACCACCGCCGCCACTTCCAGTAGTAAACGAAGCAGCCTAATTCAATCCACCGCCCCCGTCAACATTCCTCAATCCAAACAACGGACTTTCAGAATGATTTGAGTCAAACATTTCTTCATTAACATCAGAAGTAGGTTTATAATGATTTCCTTCATTCATTTCATGCCCATGATTAGGGGCAGAGATTTGTACTCCTCTACCTACAAAGATGACTAATAACTTTATTTATATAAACGACAAACGAAAGAAAATTACAGAACAAAGAAGTCTAAAAATAACCGTAAAATCTTAATTACATAAATCTTTAATGTAACAAAAAGTTTTTACATATCATTAGAGCTACAATAAAAATGTAGCATAAAATAACAAGACATATACTCTTATTTTACAAGTTACACATGATATTATATAAGTAAGTTATAATAAGTAAGTTATAAAAATGATTAAGTTACACACATGTAACTAACATAAATAAGTAATAAAAATGCTTAAGTTACACATATGTAACTAACACAAATTATATAAAAAAGATTCAACAAACCACTTAATTTGTATGTCTAAGTAAACATTTCGGAGAAATAGATACATTTTTATTAAAAATCAGATATTTTTTTCTTTAAAAAAAAGATACACACAAATAAATTATATGAAAAAATTAGCATAAATGCAACAACTTTAGCAAAACTATCGGATCTATTAATTTTTGAAAAAAAGTTATACAAAATAATATTAGAAAAATGCAATAAAAAATATAAAATGGAAAAAGAAAAACCAGTAGAAGTTTGATGTAAAAAAGACGATGAATTTGAGACCGAGATAACAACATCTTCTGATAAATTTTGTTTCTTTTTCTTCCTATCAGTCAGCATCTCACTTCGATTGGAATCAATCAATCTCTGGCTTCGCCTTAATAATAAATGTAATTTATAATATAATTAATAAATATTAAATGATTTATGAATAAAATTAAAATCAAATTAAACATCAAACTTACGAGTAGCAAGAATATATTTTCTTTTTCTCATGATTTGGTCGGAATAACGATGAAAAGGCGACGAGATATGACGGGGAAATGGAGGCGAGAAGACAGAAGAGGAAAAGGTGAAGAAACACGCTATCAAATAATGAAAGAGAGAGAAAGGGGAACGATTTTATATACACACGCAAAATTACCTATGTACCCTTCCACATGTAAAACAGATGGAACGCGGGATTTGATCTCAGCCATCTAAATTTCATGAACTGACGGCCAGCCTTTGTCCCTTGGTACTTTTTTGAAGCATTGTACTAAAAATAACCTTCTTCTATTTATATATATATATAACATAGTCTCTTGTCCTTATTAATTGTCCAAATGAAATTGTTCGTCTAATAAGGTCATGTTTTAATGTTTATATCCCGTCAAGTCTTCATATATAACGTCATAATAAACTATGTTAAGTCCGGAAAGTCGTATAATTTATATAGTCTTTATAAGGTCCTTTTTAAAGTAAATAACTTCAATTAACTTAAGTCTTGTATATACATATAAATAAGTCATTTTAAATTAATCCTTATATATATATATTTATATATGTGTCCGCGTTAACTTTGTATTAAGACAAATTGGTTTCGATTAATAATATGGCTCGAAATGACTAACACCAACTCTGACTTTTACTAACAAAGCCCCAATTTTGACTTTGACCAAAAGGTCCTGATTTTGACTTTTAACCAGAAAAACCTAATTTTGACCAAACAAGAAATCTTAATCAATTTTGACTTTTCAAGATCTCATCCAATTTTATTTTTTTTACCAAAATCACTAATTAACAACCACCCTAAATTTTATCAACCAAAATCTATCTAAACACCAAAAACAATTGAAATCGACTTCTAGACCCAAAAATATACATTTCAACCAGTTTGACCCAATTTGACAGAACCGTTGACCAAGTTTGACCAACCCAAACACATTTCCCGGCCGGTTTGACCGGCGTTGACCGAGGAATACACGGTTTCCAAAGTTAGATCTACAAAATTTCAGGACCCAAAACATGATTATAATCTCGGATCTAAGATAGTTCTACCCAAAAACAACCCGAAAACATATATATAGCCACGGTTTGAACAATTTTTGGATTCCAAAGATTTTCGGATCTAACTTCCCGGATTTGAAAAGATTTCGGTCCAAAGTTTTCAGATCCAAGAAGATTTCGGATCTTCATTTCGGATCTTGAGGATCCCGGTTATACCTTTTCGGATCTACAAAGATTTCGGGTCTACTTTCCAGGCCTACACATACTCAACCGGTATATATATATGATATACATATATGTATAAAAATCTCAGATTTGTAATGGTTTTTCGAATATATATATATATACATATGATTAACCGAAATACATATAATTTCAACCAAGAATTCGGATCTAAACATGTCACAACCAAAACCGCATATATATATACATATATACAAAACTTTAGGATTTTCAAAAGAAGAAGAAGAAGATGACCCGGTTTATATATATATAAGAAAAGGATTTCGGATCTTATAACTATATATCTATTCATGACCGAAATATATACATATTGATAAAAATATACAAAAATTCGTGTATACATAGATGTGCAAGAACCGATTTTTAATGATGAACAAACATGGATCCCATCAAACCTTACCAAGATCTATAAGAAAATGAAGAAAAAGATGAATAGTGATGGTGGTTCGTGGTGGTTTGTGGCGGCTGAGAAAGGGAGAGAGAGGGGGGACGGCCAAGAAAGGAGAGAGAGAAGAGAAAGAGACGTGTGTGAAAGGTTTGATAGAAATGAAGTGTTAGGGTTAGGGTTTCTAGGTTTTGTTCTTTCCATCCCCTAGTTGACCGAATTTTGACCATCTTTGACCCTACTAAAACTCGTTTGACCCGACCATTCTAGAAGACTCGTGACCTGTTAATCTATTTTGTCGTCATATTTAAACATAACTTTTTAATAGCTTTCTATCGGATATAAACATGTCTATTTTTACTTATTAAATCTTTAACTGATTTAATTTTAAGTATTTTACTAAATTTGGCATTTCCACAAGACAACTAGTATTCCTCCTGTTCTCGAGTCCACGTACAATTTTTCTAACGTCTAAACGCTCATAAAGCCCAAATCAAATAGAAATTCATTTATTCCGTGATAAAGTCTTATAAGACTAATTATGTACATAAACTAAACGAACTAAAATGACCGGAAAGTGTTTCGGGAAGTGCGCTCAGATGACGGTTGTCACAAGAAGATTCAAAGTCAAAGTTGATAAAAGACGTTGAAGACAATGAGAAAGCTTCAAAGTCCAATCAACATTGAAGATTTTCAACAAATGGGCTCATCATGTTTATTTAAAGACCGAAGACGGTGCACATTTACAATTCAACACCAAGGGGGAAATTGTTAGAAATATAAATATGGTGTTAAATTGTAAATTTCCATTAGTGGAAGGAGTATTAGTGATTATAGTGAGATTAGTATAAATACTCCTTCCTTAGCTATTTTATATATAGAATTTACACATAATTCCATAACAACTTCTCTACTTTCTCTCTCTAACTTCATCTTCCACCTCCCATCACCATTGCACACTAAAACACACACATAACCCTAATTCCACCATTAAATTTTCAATTAAGCTCATTTTTATTCATTACATTTACATGTGAAACCAATGATCCTATACATGTGTAGGTACACAAGTACAAGAGGAAAAAAACGAAAATTAAAAAGTTGTCAAAAGTATATCGAATTGGATCTCTAATGAAAGATGAACGAAATTTTAAGACTACCCATGCTTTTTGTTTCGTATAACGATTTACGGTTTGTGAGATAAAACATTTTAAATGATTTTGGTGAATTTTATTATTTAATTGAAGAGGGAGAAAAATGAAAAGAATGTGTGGTCCAGAATAGTTCTTGAGTTCTTTTTTATTTGTGGGTTCTTAAATAACTCTTTCTCATATATATATATATATATATATATAACAACGTAAGTATGCTTAACTATATTGACTTCTTTGACTTGTATACTTTATCACATAACTTTTTGTTTTTGCCACAAAACTTCATCTTTTTTAAACGTTACCTCTAAATATAGTAACTATTTTGACCTTTTAATCTTACCACATAACTTTTTAATTTTTTACGTCAACGACAAACTTTCACTTTTTTTTCCCTTTTGCCATTTAACTCGCATTCTTATCCCTACTTAAGGTAGAGAGACTTATATCTACAATAGACTAAGATATCCAGTCCTGTAAGGCATAAGAATCGAATCTTTAAACCCTGTCTCCAGTTGCAAGGGTATTAATATGTTGAGACCCACAACAAACTTTTTTATTTTTACCACATAATTTTTGTAAATTTTTCATCTATGAGTCTGTCCCAATACTTTCATATTTTTAAAATTACTCTTAAATACGGTAACTTTTTGACTTTTTAGTCTTACCGCATAATTTTTCAAATTTTTACTTCAACCGTAAACTTTTCATCTTTTTCACTTTTGTTTTTAAACTTGCAGGCTTATCCTTATCTAAGGTAAACAGACTTATATATACGGTAGACTAGGACTTCCAGTCTTATAAGGCATGAAGATTGAACCTTTAAACTCTGTCTCCAGATGCAAGGTATTAATTAACATATCAAGACCCGCAACAAAGCACATAGTATAATAGCTACAGTTTTTTGTTTTGGTTTTATTACTTTAACATCAAACTTTTAGTTTTTATGTTTTGACCACAAACTTTGATTTGTTTATATTTCACCTCTTAAACTTTTGACTTTTGGCTTTAACCACAAACTTTGATTTATTTATGTTTTGCCCCATAAACTTCTGAATTTCTTGGCTTTGCCCACAAACTTTGGTCTTTATATTTTGCCACATAAACATCTTATTTATCTTACTTCTTCATATTGTATTATCTTCGTTCTTTTGATCACCAACAACTTCATGTCATTGTATACTTCTTATAAGTCAACATTAGAACCACAACGAACAAATGTAAGTAAACTCTATAGGATAGGATAGTAAGTAGAAGTGGCTTTTTTTTCCTACATGAAAACATATGGTAAAGAAAAAATAAAAAAATAAAAAAGAATTATGTTTTCTCTAAAACTTTCAATTTTAATTGTTCATTTTATTAAGTGTACGTTTTTTTTAACAAAATCTTGAATTTGTTTTTGTAATTAAATTTTTTAAGCATCTTAACTTGAAATGTGGTGCATACCCATGGTTAACGCCCGGTTAATCACAAACCAAAGGATGAGTAACATATAGTGTAATACTTTTGTTACGACAAAAACGCCTTTTAAATACTTTTTTACAAGACTTTTTACCTTTATGATACGCTTTTATAATGTGCGTTTATTATTATGTATCAACTGTCGATCTCATATATGTTGCAGATTTTAAGCGTCGTTATGTTTCCCGGAGCAACACCCGGGATACAAAACTAGCTATTTATATGTCAAATACATTAACTATTACAGATTACAACTTAGCTACATCAATTAAAATTTATATATATGCCGAACTTATATGTTACCGTAAATAATTATTTATCATTATTTTCAAAACTTTTTTAATATTTTATAATTTAATGGATGATATCATATGTTATTAGATTTTAGACCCGTGTCCAACACTGGACACGGGACTAACAATATTATCAATATTAGATCTTCATACATCTAAATCATAAAAGTTTATACTTTTGAAGATATACGATTCCAAGTGTTATACTTTGCAAGTTGTAGTACAATAATGACAGGTTCGTTAGTGTCATTATTAGCTCAGACATATTGATGGAATTGTTTATCGTAATCATTTCACAAGACACATGCTACAATAATTCTTTTATTATAGATATTGTTGGAACCAGTTTTACTCGTTGTATGATATTATTATGAAAGATAATTAAGATTTAAAATATAAACATACTTGTGATCTTGTACTTGACATTCAAGGATATGTCTTTGATCATGATGCGGGTCCATAACAAAAATATGCTTATTTTCGATCACCTGTCTTATGATAATTAGATAACAATTAAGATTGTTTTCATATTCATTGATTACAATTAAGAATCTTGATTTGAGTGACAATTGTAAAAGATAAATATAATACACAAAACTAATATATAAAAAAGGGGGGAAGTTTTGTACCTTTTTAATTGAGAGATAAAATTAATCTTGAATGAGGTCAGTTGAATACTAATATACATAATAATATAATAATATATTTAGATAATGACTATTAGGATTTTTAACTTATAATTAAATTAAATAATGACATAAGCAAGAGTAATTTGATGAAATTGAGCGATTTGATTGATTAATAAGTCATTAGTTCAACTGTCTTATAGTATATATATACTAGATACTAGATTTTAGACCCATGTCAAATACACGGCTTTTACAATATTATTAATATAAGAATTAATATGTGGAACAAAAAAATACTTATACGTTAAATATGAAAATATAGAACTGAGATAGTCAGATGATAATATTGAATGCTAAATCATATCAAGACTGGATGGTGTAGTAGACTTTCTTTTATACAAAACCAATATCTTAACTTTGATAACATAATTGACATAGTTTTCAATGATGTATTACAATTTTTTTAAAAATTTTTGTTAGTCATAGTGATTAAGAACAATAAAAGTAGTGGCTGGTTCGTGGGGTTCTTAAAGACTTTGCGTGTTGTGATTTTGTTTGTAGGGTTCAGTTTATGAAAAGCTGTGAAAGAACAAACCAGTATATTCCAGAATGTAACTAAAATTATGAAAGAATAAACCGGTAGATTTGATGTAATGAAAATCAAAGTAGTAGAATATACTACAAAAACGTTTAACTTGTACGTCTATCAATATCATGTCAAGGCTTGCTGTTGAAACAATTATTCTTAACGATACAATCATAGAAATTTCTTGTAGTTTTTGTTGTGGTATTTTTTTTCCATAAAAGTTTTGTATTATATAGTTGTTATTAGTTAGATATACTATTTTTTGTATATATATATATATATATAGTGATTGATAATTTGATAAGTTATAATTATAAATAACTTGATTAAGTTATAATTAGAGTTGGATAAAGACTAATTGTAAACAACGTTGGTTTTTGTATTAATTAAAAAGATATTTTTTATTATTTAATTAGTTGAATATTTCGGATAAACATGACTTTTGTATTTTATTTCAGTAAAACTATTATTTTAAGAAAAAGGACTAAAAGTGTAAATTAATGATAAAGAAGCAAAAAGTATAAATTATATTATGACATGGGCTAATTTAAATAAATTAGTGAAATTGAGAGTTGTGATTGATCAATTGATGTTAGGTCACTTGCTTTTTACTATATATTAAAATTAAGATTAAGATAAAGATTAAGATAAGATTAAGATTAAAATTAAAATTAAGATTAATTTTTATTTCATCCAACGAAATTATATACTTTATTTTAACACTAAAATTATAATTTTATTAGTTTTTGTCCGATTACTTTATTTAAAATGTATTTTGATAAATTTTCACTTAAAGTTGTACAACTTTAATGTAGTTTTTAATTAAAAAAAACTAGTCCTAATAACCGTATAATTTACGATAGTTATATAGATTGTATCATAAAAAAATTCGAATATGCCTCATACATGATTAGTGAGTATGAAAAAAATTATAGTTAAAGTAAATCGATGATCGAAACTAAATGATAATAAACAGTAATGATAAATGTAATCTTAATATTAATCTTAATTTTAATCTTATCTTAATATATACTAAAAGGCAACTGACCTAAACTCAATTGACCAATCTCGACTCTTAATTTCTCTAATTTAACTAAATTAGCACATGTCATAATATAATTTACACTTTTTTATTTTCTATCATTAATTTACACTTTTAGTCCCTTTTCTTAAAATAATAGTTTTATTAAAATAAAATACATAAAATATAAAACTGAAAAACTCATGTTTATAAAAATATCTAACTAATTAAATAATAATAAAAAAATTTTTAATAAATAAAAAACCAACTTTTTTACAATCAGTATTCATCCAACTTTAATTTATTTAAGTTATTTATAATTATAACTTATCAAATTATCAATGACTATATAAATAGGTTTTAGGTAAAATAAAACAAGTATTAAAGTAAAACAAATAAAACAATAGGTTTTCAATATTGATAATCATCGTGCATCATGGAAATCATCATGCAACATGTGCTTCATGAATATTCGTGCATCAATTTTATTATGATCTAAGGGTCAAGATCTTGTCCTATTTGTTTTACCTTAATACTTGTTTTACAATAATCAATCCCATATATATATATATGGTGGCTATCAAATGAGAACCAAATTAAAATCAGAACACTTAAAAACTACATTTTGATGTATGAAAAATCCATAAAACTGACATAGTGCATAGATAATTATCATTATTTAAGTGTTCAACAACACATTGATCCGTCAAAATCAAAAAAATCACGTTTTTTGTTGGATGCATCATTTTGATGAATATGCATCCAAGATGGATGCACAAAACAAAAAACGTTATTTTTTTCGATTTTGACGGATCAATGTGTTGTTAAACACTTAAATAATGATAATTAGTAAAGCACTATGTTAGTTTTATGCACTTTTAATGCATCAAAATGATGTTTTTAAGTGATCTCACCGTTCTTATTTTAAAAGTATTTTCACCGGAGTGTTATTATATATATATATATATACATATATATACATTGATGATGTCATACTTATAATAACAAAAATCTAACTTACAATAAAAATTCTATTTTACAATTTACCACTATACAATTTAGAAATATCTACACAATTGGTCAATGTATATCTTAAACATGCTTATGGGGTATCAATTTTCAATCTTATATAATAAATACAAATTTAA
The DNA here is from genome assembly GCF_010389155.1 of Erigeron canadensis. Lineage (NCBI taxonomy): Eukaryota > Viridiplantae > Streptophyta > Magnoliopsida > Asterales > Asteraceae > Erigeron > Erigeron canadensis. The sequence continues at coordinate 11,734,750 of NC_057765.1, forward strand.
GTAATCCTAGATGATTTATAACTACCAATTGTAGTTAGAGTATGATAAAAGTTAATGTTAAAACGGTATAGAACTTGAGCAATAGAAAAGTATTATTCGATCAAATCACTTTATGTTTTTTTTTTAACTTTTTTGAATAGGTAGTGTGCCTTGTAGCTTTTCATAGAGATGTAAGAATTTTGCTCTTTAGTTACTCTTCACGAATTGTATAGGGTTTGCGAGGGTATGAGTTATATAGTTTTACTTATTTGACAACGATACATTCCAATCTGGTCCTTGCTGTTAGAACTTAAAAGTACTGTTATTAAAAGCACGTCCTAAAAAAAAGAAAAAGAAATTTACACATAATAGATGTCATGGAAACAAACCCAAAGAACGAATCGTCATTATATGAAGTCCCAATCAATTAAGCAACAAACAACATTTCAGGTATGATTATTTCAACTTAATTATACAAGTTTCATTCATTAATATACTATTAAATAACCAGCACTACATGTTCGCAATATAGATTGAAGAGGACGTGGCAATCTAACGACCTTACACCACAACATCAGAAAAAAAGGCCAACATAACGTGATACGTGATAACGATGTTGTCACAACCGAAAAAATATAATATCAATACTCTGCAAAGCAACACAAGTCATCTCCTACTTAATTGTATAGTTGACTTGCATGAAAAACGCTAGGTCTTAAAAATTCGTAAATGCCAATAACAGGATACGAAATCTTGGACAAATCAGAGGTCGATGATGTAAACCCGTGTATTTGACACGGGTCTAAAATCTAGTATATGTTAAGTTGGAGTTTTGGATTTACCTTAAATTTTTAAAATTACATCAAAATCGGAACTTGTAAGCATAGTGGATAACGATAAATAGCCTTGTGATTTCGGATCGTAAAAAGAAGCATGGTTGGATCAATGGTAAACACCTTTGCCTCTGGAGACAGAGGTCATGGGTTCGATCTTCATCCCATGCAAAGGTTGGAGGGCCTTTTCTACCATTTAGGTAGAAACTAGAAGCAGCCTCTCTACTTAGGTAGAGGTAAGGTCTACCTACATCTTAACCTCCCCCATACACCATCGAGGTATTGGGACTCAAAACCCGCGGAAGGCGGCACTGAGCAGTTACTTTTTTTTTTTTTTTCGGATCGTAAACGCAAAGTTTTAAAGTCTTCATTTTAATAACTTATTATAAGTAATATAAGTAATAGAACCTGAAGAATTGAGAAAAAAAAGACAATTTGTTAATGAAAAAACGATGGTTATAATGTCTTTTGTATTAATAAGTTAAGAATTAGAGTTTGACTATAAGTCTAATAAAGAAATTGAATCTTTATACAATTAAATAAGATAAATTAAAAATATTAAAAAGACATTTATCGATCAAGGATCAGTTAGGTGTCGTTTTAAAAATATCTTAATCCTATTTTAATTTATTAGTAAATAAAAATTTATATATAAAAAAAACAAATATGTAAATAAATATTCGTAAACACATTTTAGTTCCTGTTTGGGTGGGAGATATCATCACAAAATCTCCATCAAACCTCTTTCTCAAGTTTCAATACTTCCAATATATCCTCTTTCTTTCTTTCCCCAAATATCTCATCTCACTCTTTTCCTTTTTCTAAATCCTCAATTCAAAAACATCAAATCAATTAAATTTCTTCTTAATTCCTTCTTTGTCGATCCAGATCTCCCTTCATAATCAATTACTGGTACGTTTCCTATGAACTTTTTAATTTTTTTTTTGTATAACCTAAAAATTCAACCTAATTTAACTTAAATATTTCTAGATTGTTAATTATTCTTTTAAATATGATTGTTATTATTATTCTTAGCTGATTATTGATTTGTTCCTAAATTATCTATTTAATTGTGTGTGTAAATAAATAAATAGATCAAAATTAAAGATAATTTTTTGGTATTATTTTGTTGTTAATTACTAATTATTATTATGTTAAAATTTTAGTTTGCTTTTAGCCTTTAGTTTAATACAAGTTATAATAATTCGGTTGGTATATTGTTTAATTTGGTGTTGGATGATAATTGTGCAGGAACGATGTCGTTGGCTCGGTCTCATCACGCAGAAAATAGTCAGTTTCCGGGTGATTTCAGATCTTCCTTTGGAAGAAATCACCCACATATGTTTAGCTCGGCTTTCATGAACTTTACTAACAATAGACGTTACGTTAATAATAACAATAGTAATAGCAATAGCAATAGCAATAATAACTATAGGCGAAGTTATAACAACACGTCTAATGACTTCCCAAATGAATCTAGGCTGCCACCGCCACAGCCGCAGCAGCATTATAATCATAATGTGTATAGTTGTAATGATTCGGAAGCTTTACCTTCTTTTAAACGGAGGAAGTTTTCCGCTACTAATTGGGAAAGTAACGGCACGTCTTATAATCAATATTCCAAGATTCCGTTCCTTCCTCTTAGCGCTGCATCTGATGCGAATGCTAGAGGTGGTGTGTCTACTACTAGCTGTAAGCGTGACCGTACAAGATTCGAAGATGAAGATGTTGAGTTTTTGTCGCGGGATCAGATAGAGAGGTTTTCTCCTTCCAGAAAGGATGGTATAGATGCGATGCAGGAAACCCATCTGCGTTACTCCTACTGTGCGTTTCTTCAGGACCTTGGACTTCGTCTTGAGCTGTAAGCAAAGCGTTTTTTTATTTGTAACGTTCCAAGTTGATAATCATAATAGACCTGTGTCTAATCGTGTATGTTTTTTTTTTTTGTTACAGGCCGCAAACTACTATTGGTACTGCTATGGTTCTCTGCCACCGGTTTTTTGTTCGGCGGTCACATGCATCCCATGATAGATTTGTGAGTTACTTCTTCTCTTTTTCATCAAAATAATTGTGGGCATGCTAAATGATATTAGCTTTATGGAATGAAAATTAACTCGGATGATCTATCAACATATTGTTTATAAAAGGGTTTATGAACACACGATATTAAAAAATATCATTTTTTTAATTATTCGTTATGACAGAGCTAGTAGTTGCATGACGTGCTCTATCATACACATTTATCTCAAAAATTTTTGTTTACAGGTGATTTCTACTGCTGCTCTTTTCCTTGCTGCGAAATCTGAGGAGACACCTTGTCCGTTGAACACCGTCTTAAGAGTTTCGTCTGAACTCTTCCACAAGCAAGATTTCAATGTGCTATGCTATCTACTTCCTGTGGTGAGTTCATCCTATTTATATATCTTATTATTGTGACAATATTGAATACATAGAGATATAATATTCATCAATTGACTCATAAATGTACCAAAAATAACTCTGAAACTCTTAACTTTCTATTATGCTGGCCTCTGCGAAGAACATGTGTAATATTCAGTTACTTTGTATAATCGTGGTTGTCTTATTTACTGCTTTTTTTACAGGATTGGTTTGATCAATACAGAGAGCGGGTGATTGAAGCTGAACAATTGGTTTTGACCACTCTGAACTTTGAGCTTAATGTGCAGCATCCATATGCTCATCTATCATCAATTCTCGACAAATTAGGCCTTGCACAGTCTCTTTTGGTCAATTTGGCACTGAGTTTGGTCAGTGAAGGGTAAGTCATCATACTATCTGCCATGTTTTGGAATTAGAAAATTTCAATGTTGATGTTCCGTGTGACGGCTGCTGCTTTTATTAAATTTGCTATAATGCTACTATGCTAGATAGCAGACTACACTGGAGATAGGCTCTACTTGATCGAGTATTCTTGCTTCTGTTCTCTTCTGCACTTGGCCTGTGTAGTTGTATGCAATAGTTTATTGATTATTTGGATTGACATATAATTGCAGGGCAATAGAAGAGTAGCATGCACGCCTGTATGATTTTCTTAGCTGGTGGATAGATATGCTGTTCGTCTAGAATCTTATATCCTATCTGAAGTTGAACAACCGATCTGTTTGGATGCAGTATCTGTGAAAATTTTTCTTAACTTGATGTCTGGCCTAGGAATGTGCCCATGACATCTCAAACCTAACCTCATCTGTGGTTCAGCTCAAAATCTGAGTCTAAACCTAATCCAGTTAGTGGCTAACCTATATAGTCATACATACACCCACACACACACACACACGCACATATATACATATATTTGTATATATAACAACCGTTTTACGCACTAATCAATACCTGATCTAAAGGAATTGATGTGTATATACAGTTCTACATGACAGGTTATTAAAAGTACCAATCCTAAATTTAACCACTTGTCGGATCACAAAAGTTTCCTGGACTGAAAGCCACTTTGCATTAGAAGGTTAACTTTTTTTCATTTCAGTTTGCGGTTTTGCCCTATCTGACAGCCCTAGTTTGACCTTGAAAGTATACATGAAGCTGACTTGAAATACGCAATGTCCAACAAAGTGGTTCTGCTTAAGACACATAGTCTTTTATACTAAATACATGGTCTGGTGTTTGTCTATAAATTTTTTCTATAGACCACACGGACCATCACATGATATCTATATGATTCACACGTCATATTTATATTTAGAGTGAATGTTTAACATAATTCCAATATCTAAAAGGCAATCCTTTTGACTGATCCTTGGTGGATGAGATACAAGTGCTGTCTTGCTGGGTAACTTATTGGATAAGTTTTGGGGCGCTTGGTTATGATGGGATGGTGATAGGAAGCTGGGTGTTGGGTATTTCTTATCGGGTGAATTTACTTGGGTACATTTATACTATGTACATGCCTCTGTAGTATATCCGGTCCTGTCAATCATGATCTTGCTAAGCGGAGGGTCTTTCAAAAACATGGCAAGATGGGCAGGGTCTTGTGACATGTGAGTTTTAGGGTTGGTCCAGTGTGGTCGGTTGGCAACACATGTTCATATAATTGAAGTATTAACTATGATTAGCGAATGTATTTTTACAAAAAAAAACTATTTAATTTTGTTACTTGAAAAGATGCATTGGAAAGTTTTGAATATTCGAGTTATCGAGTATGGTTTGGACAGCACTTAAGAGGAGAATACTATTTTCTAAATTTTGTTTGAGGAAAGAAGAATACTACTTTCTAGCTATTATTTGAGTATAATTATAACTTCATTATTTAGAGAAGAAACATTGTCAGGTTGCTTTACCTAATTCTTCTCTACGAACCATTTCAGATTGGTTTTAATTGTCTTGGTCATTTGTCGAATGACATGACCATCTAACCTCAGGTTTAATGCAATAATGATCATGTTAGAGTTCTTCGATGATTTTTTGGAATTCAACACACTTGTAATGCTTCGGGATCATAGAAAAGCAAGTAAACTATCACCACTGGTATAAATACATGATAAGAAAAGTACAAATTTACTTTGTCCATTCATAAAGAATGACCTACCTCTACAGCCACACTTGCAAGTCTATGATCAACATCGAGTTAGGGTTTTATAGTTACAGAGGTAGCTTTATATCTGGAGAACGGTGTTGAAATATCTTAATGGGTACGCCCCAACGTCTGGGTTTTGCTTCACCAAGGTGCTTGCATCTTTGAATTCCTGCATGTAGAGTGTCTGAAGGAATGCCAGGTGTCAAGTTAGACTTCACAACACAACATGATTGTGATGCCATATGAAAAAAAATAGTGATTGGGAAGGTCTTTGTGTGAACCGTCACTGTATAAATACTCATGTTTATTGTTAAAAGTGGAAGTAGCACATGCCGTGCTTGGAGTCTGTTTATTATTTCTAGCTTGTGCTATTTTTTGGTGGAAAATAAAAAGCCTAGCTTAAAACATGCATATTGGCAAGCTATCACAAAATGGAGAATAGCATAGCATATGCCATTTGTTTCCCTATTCGAATTAATTGTACGGCATCAAAGTGGGTACTGGTTTGGTGTGTAGATGGGATTTAGATTCTATTTTTATGCTAATGTCTGTCGGCACTTCTGAGGAAAGATACCTGCAAAATGCTCACCAGGTGCTGCTTTCTTTTTTGGTAAGAGAAAATCGCCTTAGTATGCCTTCTTAATTGGGACAACAATTTGTTATGTTCACATTGTACTTTTGGTAATCTTTAAAAACTTTGACGTTGATATTTGATTAATGAAATATTCTGCTGTTGTGCCAGATAATATGATCATCTCATCTATTGTTAACAATGGCATGTTTAAACATCAGATAGTGGTTAAATGACGTGCTCTCAACCTTCTTTTGTTTGCTGCTTTTATCTTAACGACAAGTAATTCTCTTGTAGGCTGCGTAGCTCACTTTGGCTTCAGTTCAAACCCCATCAGATTGCAGCTGGAGCTGCGTATCTTGCTGCAAGATCTTTAAATATGGATCTTACGTCATCTCATAATGTTTGGCAGGAGTTCTACACACCACCATCAGTGCTCAAGGGTATGTTGTATCATTCTTAACATCAGTTTACACTCTTATCTTATCATGTGAAGATGGCTTAACTATGTCACTCGTATCTCAATCAGGTAAATTAGCCTTTTTAAAAATATCTTTTGTATTGACATTTTTTTTGGCTGCAGATGTCGTGCAGCAGTTGATGGAGCTATTTTGAAGTATAACCTAAAAATTTGTCATCTTATGCCTCAACCGAGACCATTGGTCCGTATATGTGTGCTTTCTCCATACATGGCTTTTTGCCATTATATGTAATACCAGAACATGGCTGTATAGTCAAAGCAGTGTGCAGTACTGCAGTGTTTGTTTTTTCACATTTAAAGTGTCTTGAATATGTGGTTTAGTTGTGTAGGAAGTGTAACCACTTTTTTTTTTTCTTCTTTTTACGAGTCAAAAAAGTGAAGGGTATTTGAACCTCTTACTATGTCACCCAAGTTAGAATTTACTTGGTAAAAATCTTATATTTAAGAAATCTTTTCAGTATCATTGGTTCGACCAATGATTATCTGTTCACGACGACTACTTGTATTTGAAAATCCCTCTTTGTTACAGGTTTGGGAATGGTCAGTGTTTGAAAGTAGAAAGTCTGACTCTCTCCCTGTATGAAAAAGGTTGAGTAACATCTGGAGGATAGAATGCATATATGTGCTTTCATCTATGGCCTTCCTTTTGATATATTTTCTGTAGTTGTAATTTAGAGAATTATTTAGCATCATTTTAAACCTGGTTTAAATTTACTATTTATTGAAAAATCTTATTTTCTCACTGATATTTTACAGATTCGATAGCAGGGAAACATAAAACTTTTACAAATGGGTTAATTGTATGCTTTTACCAAAGAGAACTTTTTTTTTATCAAATATGTACAGTATTTCTAGTAGACGAGTTGAATGAGACAAACCTTGTAGTGGGGCTTCATTGAGTCGACTTTGGATGTCAGTTGTCAACTAGTTGAGCTTTCAACAAGTTACTTGAGTTCAAGCATTGTTCAAATTAAAACACAAGTTTATCCCTTGATTAGTTTTACGAGTGAAGCTTTAAATTAATATGTGGCTTGCTTGAAAGTTCATTTAGTTATTTGAGTCGAGCGGGCTAGTTGTTGTCTAGCTGTAAGAGTCATGTAAACTCAATGAGCCTATTAAAGTGAGTTATCCAATTTTTCTTTTTCTTTACAATTTATTTATTCATAACATAAATGAGATTATTCGAGTTTGAGTAATTAGACGAGATTATCGAGTTCGATGTCTTGAAAAATAGTTGGATAAAAGTGCTAAAAAAAATGGGTATCCCAGAAGGCCACAAGTACATTTAGGGTCAACAATATCGAATACTGCCATAGTGCCATGGCTATTATATAGCCAACATGATTCATCTGAAGTAGTCAATTTACCAACAAAAGAAAAGATTTACTTAGAAATGGTTTAAGAAAATGCAAGTATGTTTGCATAACATGCGTGTCGAATAAAATGGGTACTCATTTTATATCTCTTACCCATATTATGACCATCCAAGCAACTTCCAAGGTTGAACATTCAAAGAAATTGGTTTAGTACATATAAATAAGGGTTAAGTGTGTCGAAATGTAACTAACTATGATTAAATTTTTATATTGGGAACCAACTATCAGATTGGATATTGTGTGATAAGAACTTTGTAAAAATGTTCAAATTATGAACCGACCAATCAAAAAGTTGCACATGTCGGCTCATATGGGTTGTCACATTTGTCATGATCCAATTCGTGTATGTATATCTCATAACTCGAGTGGGCTTTTCATAACTCGAGCCTTTCATAACTCGAGCAACTCTTAATTCTTGTATCTCTGAGTTCTTTGTTAACTACTATTGTCCAATGGTCTTAATGCTTTAGTATACATGTTTAGTCTAGTGGATATCTATACACGATCAAATCCCCCAGTTTACATATATTAAGATTTTACATAAAACTTCCTCCTGCCTTGTTGGGTTTTCTTTTAGAGGTATGCATCCTTTCTTTCATGAATATACTTGTTTCTGTTATATTTTGTTGATAAAAACATAGTGGGTATCTTTGTATCTGCATTTGTAGTTGTATTTTACATGAATACAAAATCATTTATTTATAAATTTAAGATAGTGCCAGATGGACTATTTATGCCATTTCTCCATGAGCTTTGTATATCCATATAACCCAATATGCTTTTTGTTGGATTTTATTATTTATTTATTTATTTATTATATATATATATATATAATATGTATATATTGTGAAGTCCCTCACTCAATGGTTTAACCCACAAGTGTAGAATAACAAGTCAAGTAATCACTAGATAGGACTAGTATTAAACGTCAAGTAAGCACTAGATTGGACTAGTATTACGATAAATATAAATGCAAGAATATATATATATAAAGTAATACGTACTTAAGCAATATAAAGATAAGCAAGTAAGTAAGTGGTGAGACACAATGTAATTTTCAAGTGTATTTTATTTATTGATGTTAAATAAAATACAAGGTTGTTGCGGAACAAGATATTACAAAGTAAGTATCTAAACAACCTATGAATTACAAGTGATCTAATCTTTGCTAAATAAACTCTTTGATCAAAATACTTAAAGTTGTGAAGTATGACTGTTTAGATCGAGAGTATTTGAGCAAAGACACCAAATTGCAAAAGTATGTAATTTGGACGAGGAAGTGACTTGGTATTTATAGGCAAAAAGAACAAAATATAATATTCTTTTTGCCGTACAAATATGGTTACATGCATTTAAGGAAATTACTTTAATTCCTTAAAAGCATTGATTAAAGTACAAGAATAAAGTCACATGATAGTGACTTGTCTTCTAATTAACCAACCACCTTTACATGCGTGTAAGGCTTTTAACAAAAGACAAATGGATTATCCGGTTAAAGGCATGTAAAGGCATAAAGTCAATTCCTCGTAATCAATGTTCAGACTTGTAAGGTCTAGAACACTGACAAGGACTCCAGTCAGGAGATCTGGTAAGTCTTCCAGTGAGCTCCGCTATTTGTCAGACTTCTTTCTTCAGACTTCAGTCTTCGACTTCAGTGAGAATGTTCTTCAGTGGAAAGATCTTGACTGGAGTGAAGTCCAGTGAACAAATCTGGTGGAATCCAGATTTCTATACAAGTAGGTTGTTCACTGGTCTTCACATAATTTCTGGACAAATCTTCAGAGGGCTCCAGTAGTTACGTCTAGAGCAAGTCCAGTAAATCTGGACCTAACAAATTCCCTCTATTTGTTTAGAAATTATGCAAGGATTTTCAAGCTTTTATCTATACAAGTTTGTGCTTGAAGAAACCTTGAAAAATTTGACTAAGTCTAATTGAATTTCTGGAGAGCCACTTTATAGATCATTAGTGTTCCCAGTTTGTACATTTTAATTTCTAGACTTAATCTAGATAAGTACTTGTAAAAAAAAATTGGAATTGCAACTTATATTTGTGGACATCAACTGGAGGAAAGCTACAATTTTATCAACATTAAAATAAATACAAGTACAATATCAGAGTCAGGCCTGTTTCTTTTCAGCATGCCCAGCTGGCTCTTCAGTGGCCTTCCTCTTTACACCTGGAGATGAAGATGAAGTAAGAGAAGTCCTTAGTCCCAGCTCCAGTTCCATCTCCATCAACTCCTTCCTCATCCATTCCTTGCCAATCCTCTTCATAAAGTATTTAACATCCTGTGAGACATCTTTACCCCTGAATGAAAGACCAATCTCTCTTAATTCTGACCACCCAAAAGCCCTGATTGAAGTGTCTTTTCTTTCATCAGTAAAGTTCCCTTCTCTAAAGAGTTTGACATGGAATTTAGAGAAGTTGTCATGATTTTCTGCCAAATGGATCTCGGCACCCAGTATTGATCGGACATCAGCTCTAAATTGTGACAAATGTTCATACTTTTCTTTTGTCTGAGTCCTTTTCACCATTTCATCCACTTCCTTGGACACTTTTCTTTGTTCAATAACTTGTTGAAATTTTTCTTTGTTTATCCTTTCAGTTGTGTTCAAGGGAATGAAGGTGCTAAGATCTGCATCTCTGGCAGCTTTGGATTTTCTGGCTGGTGCCTTGGGCATACCCTTAACCTTCTTCCTATATTCATGCTCTAGAGCAGTTGCATTACTCCTTACTTGTTGCTGGAGATTTTTCAATTCTTCTCTTCTCTGGGCAATAAGATCCAGTATGCTCACACCATAAATTTCAGAATCATATACTTGTTCATCCTGAGCATACATGGATCGAATATAGATGTCATCCAAGGCATCCTGACACTTCTTTAGCCTGGGATCATCCTTCATCTTCTTGTAAACTTCAATTTGTATGCCCAACCTACCAGCGTTGTAAGAATCTAGAGTCCCATGCCTGGCCATATCTAACTGGTGAGCAATCAAGTCATCTTTTAAGTTTTTTTTGAAATTTCAATTAAGATGCACTCTTGCTCCAGTCTCTTTGCCTTGGCCTCATCAGCAGACACATATTCCTCTTCTGCTTCATTTGTTGGTTCCCTAGATACCACCTTCTTTCTTTTGAGACTTTTCATTGTGGTAGTGATGTCTGGGAACTCTTCAAAAACTAGCTCACTGGCATCAGTACCAGCAGCCTCTTCCTCAACTTATCCACTAGCTTCAGTACCAGTGACATCTTCTCCAATAACCTTCTTCCAGACTTCGATCTTTTTCTTAAGATCAACAACCTTCTCTGCACTAGAACCAACCTTCTCTATACCAGAACCAGAACCTTCCCCCTTGGAAGCATCTCTGGATTGAAGATGATTCCACACCTGATCCAGCTTATGTTTGTCAGCAGAGTCAAAAGTTCGACCAGACACTGGAGCAATGTTGTTTACAGTTTTCCTCAACTGCATCACTTCCTTTTTAATTATTTCAAGATCCTGAGGAAAGTGGCGAGGCAACTGTGCGTCGATCATCTTCATTACTTCAGGCAACAACCCATCACGGAGATTTCTAAGGAGAGTTTCAGACACCTCCTCAGTGATTTCTTTCAACATATCGCCTCTGAATTTTCTAACAACTTCATCACTGAGGGTGCTGACCACTGAGTTTTTCTCCAGGGTTGGCTTGCTCTCCAGAGAGCTTATTCTGGTGGTCAAATTCTGAACATCACCAGTCAGACTTGCCAGAGGTTGAGCAACTTCAGTTTGAATGGCAGTCTGAACACTTCTCACTACATCCCCCTTGATTCCCTGGACTGCAACTTGTATTGATTTAGAATTTCTATTTGTTGCCACGACAAGTTCATCCAGCTTCTCAAAGACTATCTTCTCATTTCCAGCAAAAATGTTCATTTCTGACTTAAGATTATTGGAAATTATAGTTTTGAAGTCAGAAATAACCTGAGAAGAAGCTTGAAGTGATCTCTCCAGGTCCGCCACCTTATCAAAAAGGCCTTGGACCTCGGTTGAAGAAGAAGAGGAGAGACCACTGGAAGGATTGGTGATTCTGGTGATTGATGATACTGGCAACACCCTTGTGATATTTTCAGTGGTTCAAAATGTTGAATTTCTGGTGCCGAAGGTGATTCAAGAGTTGTTGTTGTTTGTTCTGGAAGAGGTGTTGGTGTATTTTCTGGGGGTGGAGGAGGCATATCAGATAGAATTGACTGGGAGACAGAGTGGATGGTGCGATCAATTTCTTCTTCTCCTAGAAAACTCATATTCACATCAAAATCATTATCCTCAGACAGTGGAGAATCAACCATATCCCAATCTGAGCCGGTTCCACATGCCTGGTCCTCTACTTGTACATTTTCCACCCCAACATTTAAATCAATCTGAGCCACTTGCTCCAGATTATCTCCTTTAACCTGCCTAACTTGTTCCCCCTCAACCCCTTCAACAATTAGGGACCCATCAGCAGCCATGATGTCCCCACTTTCAGCGGTTGCCACTGGAATGACAAGAGGTGATCCAAATCCTCTTTCTTCTTCACCACTTCCTTTACTTGTACTGGGGAAGTGGTTACTGGGGCAGTTTCCTGACCAATTTCTCCAGAATCTTGATGAGTTGATTCTGGAAGGGATGATACCAGAACTCCGTCTCTCCTAAGACGACGAGTTCTATTCCTTGGCTTGGTGGGATTAGGTGGAATTTCAACAATATTCACACCATGCTGCTGAAGATCTGGGGCAATCTGGGAAATAGGTTGCACCCTTTCAGCAGTAACATTATCAGCAATTTCCTCATCGTTATGAGGCTCACCAGCAACCTCCTCATCAGGTGATGATGCAATTGCATCTTCTTGAATTCTGAATTGATAAAGCATCACCGATGGAATGTCGACCTCAGTGGGAGATGAGGTCAACTGGTTGAGGTCCCTCAGATATTCACACATTGAAAAATGAGTTGTATTTACAGAGTACTTATTCTTCAAGGCCCTTCTGAATATGATGGACAGAAATCGAATGTATGGAATGAAGGCCTTCCTTCTCTTGACCCTCAATCTGTCCACCAGATCATTAAAGAAGATCTGGGCAAATCCACCATGTACCCATTCCATAAGTAGTAAGCAATCTGGAGCTGTGTCTGGTTTATCTGATCAAAACCTCCAGAACTGCCACCTGAACACTCAACAAGATAAGTGAAGAAATACCTCCATGAATCTGTCAGCCTGCTCATATATACAGTGCCCTTCCTGAGCAGCTAACCATTCTCATCCACTATTTCTGTGTTCCCCATCAACCTGCACACCTCCCTGGTATTGATTCCAGATGGAATCTCAATGGGCATTTCATTCTCATCGAATTAATTCATCCTCAGGGCATCTCTGAGGGAATCAACAGTAATGGTGAAGTGTTTGGTGCCTTGTTTTAATGTGTAGTGGATGGATTCATCACTTTCCACGTACACAGCAGTATACCAGAATTCACAAAGATATTCATGATACATTTTGCCCGGATTTAGGGTTAGGGCACCATAGAGTGGACTACTCAAGAAGAAGGTGTTCAACCTTCCAATGATTGAAGTTGCAGTGTGATTTGTTGAGAGTTTTGCCATCCAGTTATTCATGTTTATGCGGATGGCATCAGCAGAAAGAGATATATGAGTTGCCTTCTTGACATTATCAACAGGATTATAGTTTGCGGCTAGAAGATTTTTAGGAGATGGTTTAGGAGCCATTTTAGATATATGAAAATGAAAGAAAAGGAATTTAATAAGAGAGATGATGATGATTAGAGAGTAAATGAAGAAGGAAATAAATGAAGGAATTTGAAGATATGGGAGTAAATAATTTTTCGAGATGAGACTGAAAGTGAAGGTAAATGTGGGTATTTATAGAGGAAAGAGAAAATGGAATTCAAAACGGTAAGTTTGAAAAAGTTCAAAACAGTTTTGATCGGTTTTGACATCCGCATTTAATGTTTCCCATCACACATAAATGTATGACGGTTGATAGCCCACAAAAATTACCAACTTGCACTTTTTGTCTTCCGAAGGTAACAAAACCATCATTTAAATTGAAAAAGTCATGCCACGTAAGCTGAACAGTAACTGTCCAGTTGAAAAATTTGTAAGGTTAGCATGCACTATCCTTAAGTATTAAAAAGAAATGATTTGACACATAAAGACTCATTTTAATGCATCTGGAGGTTGACTGGACACTCCAGTTTCACTGGTGGATTAGGCCAGTAGAACATGCATTAATGGTACACTGGAGGGACACTCCAGTAGGTACCCAGATTTGACCATTCTGGTAATCCTCAAACACGCACATCAACTAATATAAACAAATGAGAGGGACACATTTACAAAGCAACTAAAGTTACTTCAAACATGCACATCAACTTATCCAGTATTAATGAAAGGGACACATTTACAAGGTACTAGAAACATTTTTCAGAAAAATTTGTCTAGTGAGAAAATAAATTAATAAATTCCCCCTGAAACTTAGATATATATATATAAAATGTGGTCTGAGTCTTTCCCCCTGGAATGGTGATCCATAAATCTATCAGTGCAAAGATAGTATCACAAAGGCGTTCGATAGCTTTACTGGTATAGATTTATAAATCTGGAAACAAAGAACCCTGCCAGTGTCACAAAGGCGTTCAAAACAAGGTTCCAGATTAAGGGTTCAACATTCCCATCTCACCGACAAGATTTTGAAAAGTTTTCTCATCCAAAGATTTTGTAAATATGTCAGCAAGTTGTTTATCAGTGGGAATAAAGTGGATTTCAACATCATTTTTCATTACATGATCGCGAATAAAATGATACCTGACATCAATGTGTTTCGTCTTGGAATGCATGACTGGATTGTTTGAGATAGCAATGACACTGGTATTGTCACAAAAGATAGGAGTCTTTGAATACTTAATACCATAATCAAGCAACTGGTGCTTCATCCAGAGTATCTGAGCACAATAACTGGCTGCAGACACATATTCTGCTTCAGCAGTGGATAAAGAAACTGAAGTTTGCTTCTTACTGGTCCAGCTCACCAGTTTGCCACCAAGAAAATGACATCCACCAGTAGTGGATTTCCTATCTATCTTACAACCTGCATGATCTAAATCTGAATAACCCATTAGATCTAAGCCTGAGCCTTTGGGATACCAAAGACCCAAACTGGGAGTACCCTTAAGGTACTTCAAAATGCGCTTTACAGCCGCCAGATGAGATTCTTTTGGGTTAGACTGATATCTGGCATAAAGACATGTTGCAAATATTATATCTGGTCTACTGGCAGTTAAATACATTAGTGAACCAATCATGCCTCTATAGACAGTGGTGTTCACTGGCTTCCCATCAGGGTCTGAATCTATTGTTAAAAGTGCAGAAATTGGAGTTGATTTTGAAGGTGAAGAATTCATATCGAATTTTCTTAAAATATCTCTAACATATTTTTCTTGATTAATAAAAATACCATCACTGGTTTGTTTAATCTGGAGTCCAAGAAAAAATGTTAATTCACCCATTAAACTCATTTCAAATTTTGAAGACATGATTTTTGAAAATTTCTTGCACAAATATTCATCAGTAGAACCAAAAATAATATCATCAACATAAACTTGTACCAACAGAAGATTGCCTCTTTCACGAAGAATAAATAAGGTATTGTCAATTGCACCTCTTTTGAAACCATTTTCTGATAAGTGTTTGGTTAGAGTATCATGCCAGGCTCGAGGGGCTTGTCTGAGGCCATACAGTGCCTTGTCCAGACGATATACCCAATGTGGATGCTTTTCATCAATGAAGCCTGGAGTTTGCTTGACAAAAACTTCTTCTTCTAATTCTCCATTCAAAAATGCACTTTTTACGTCCATCTAGTAGACCTTGAACTTATGATGAGCAGCAAAGGCTAAAAACATTCTGATGGCTTCTAACCTTGTGGCTGGTGCAAAAGATTCTTCAAAGTCAAGGTCTGTCTGGACGTACCCTTATGCCACCAATCTGGCCTTATTTCTGATCACATGACCATCTTCATCAACCTTATTCCTGAAGACCCATCTGGTTCCAATTGGTTCTTTCTTGCCAACTGGAGGAGGAACCAAATTCCAAACTTTATTTCGTTCGAACTGGTGAAGCTCTTCTTGCATAGCTATCACCCAACTTGGGTCATTCATTGCCTCGTCAATCTTCTTCGGTTCAATCAGTGATAAGAAGCTGACATATAAACATTGTTCACTGGAGGCACTTCTGGTCTGAACCCCTCTACTGGAGTCACCGATAATCTGGTTGATTGGGTGAGCTTTTGTCCACTTAGAGTATTTACCAGGATTGTTTCTTACAACAATATCAGTGCAAGAGTTCAATTGATTCTCTGGAGTAGGATCTTGCCAGACAACTTCAGCATCTTCATCAGAATCTGTAAGATCACGATTTGCATCATGAAATTCTTCATTTAAAGGCATTTCTTGGATTACTGGCTCAAAATCAATTGAATCTGATACTGGAGGAGTAGTACGAACATCTGATCCAATAACAAGTTCAGAGGGTAGTTTGAAACTTATTGAAGGATAGAATGAAGTATTACTGGAAGGTTTTTCAAATTGCACTGGTTCCAAGTCAGGATGACTGGAAATATCTTCAGATGAATCTTTATTGTAGTTGATAGGATCAGATTCACCAAAGATAATTGGACTTTCTGGGGGAGAATTAAGGGTTGGACTTTTATTGATTGCTTCATTTGACTCATCAAATGTGACATGTATTGACTCCTGGACCTTTTCCAGTCTTTTGTTGTAGACCTTGAAGGCTTTGCGAATGGCTGACTATCCTAAGAAATATCCTTCATCAGCTTTGGCATCAAATTTGCCTAACTGACTGAAGTCGTTCAGGATGTATACTGGACATCCAAAAACGTGAAAATAACCAATATTTGGTTTTCTATTTCTCAATATTTCATAGGATGTCTTCTTGTGTCTCTTCACGTATACTGAGCGATTTGAGTGTGACAAGCAGTTGCAATTGCTTCAGCTCAGTACATTTTAGGAAGACCAGATTCAGCAAGCATACTCCTGGCAGCTTCTATCAGCCATCTGTTCTTTCTTTCTACAACCCCATTCTGTTCTGGTGTGTGTGCTGATGAGAAATTCTGGGAGATGCCAGTGTCAGTGTAGAATTTCTTCAGAGTTGCATTTTGGAATTCTGTTCCATTATCACTTCTTTACTGACACACTTTTCGCTTGTATTTGAGTTCAATTTGCTTGATAAGAGCGATGATTTCAGCAGCAGTTTCATACTTTGATTTAAGAAATATTACTCAACAATATCTGGAGTATTCATCAACAACTACCAGAGTATATTTCTTACCAGCACGAGTCTGAACATTCACTGGACCAAAGAGGTCCATATGAAGCATATGAAGAGGTTCAGATATGCTAAAATTCTGTTTTGTCTTGAAACTAGTGCGTTTCTGCTTCCCTATCTCGCATCCTGGACATGGCCTTTCCTTTTTGAAGGAGACAGAAGGTTTTTCATCTGCAAGTTGTTTTCTGGACAACTTGTTGATATTTTTGAAATTTAAATGGGACAACCTTTTATGCCATAGCCAGTTTGTGTCTTCATCAGCCTTGGTATAGAAACACTGCTCTGAAGGAGAGCTTTCCATATCCATTATGTACACATTCCCTTTTCTGGGAGCAATCAATACTACCTTCCAATCCTTATTAAATACGATGCCTTGAGAGATGTTAAATAACACCTGGTAGCCATCATCACACAACTGGCTCACACTTATGAGATTATATTTTAACCCATTTACATAAGCCACTCGTCTGAATTTGACTTGACCATTGTTCAGAACACCGTATCCCTCAGTCTTTCCAGAACCATCATTTCCAAAAGTAAAGGAGGGTCCGTCTGAAACTTCGAACTCCTCCAGCAGGGTCTTACATCCGGTCATTGTCTTGCCAGCAGCGCTGTCAAGATACCAAATATATTTCTTTTGATCGCCCTGCACATCCCAGATTATTAGTTTAAAGGTTTGCGAACCCATCGACTGATGGGTTCTCTGGATCCACAACGATGGATCCCAGCAGGTATCTGGTTGATTTCACTTTCAAAAATAGTGGGTTTATCAGTAAACACCACTAGAACTGACAGTTTTGAAACCTTTTTCTTTTTGTTGTCAATAGGTGTGCTTGATTTTTCTTTCTTGGAAAAAGGTTCTGTATTTTGTTTAGGGCCAGATGAAGTACCCTCAAAATTGTTAATTCTTGCATTACAACTTTGAACTTGATGAGCCAGTAGTTGAAACTGAATCTCCAGCCTTAACAAAATATTTTCTTCAGATGACACCATAGCCTTTCCAGTTGACTGTACTTTTGGCTTAGGTGGAGGAACAACATTCTTCTTTTTCTGAACTTGAGGATCTTTAGAAGATGATTGAGGCAAAGGTTTATTCTGCTTAACCTTCTTGACTGGAACATTCATCTGTGGAGCTCCAGTCTTAACCTCAGACAATTGAACAGGAGGAATAATACAGGTTTTGGGTGTTGTTTGTTCATCATAGATAGTGCTAGGTTTTAACACTTCAGGCAGTCGGTCAACAACAGGTATTAATGCAACAACATTAACATCACCCCCCAGATATGCACGTTTTTGGGAGGGGTACTGGTTACGTGCAGCATCATATGGTTTCTTGGTCTCAAGCCATGACTGGATAACATGTTTTTCTTTTGATAAAAGATTTTCCAGTTCTTCCTTTTCTTGGACCAGTTGTTCAGTAACCAAAACTTGTGCTTTGAAAGCTAGTTCAATATCTTGCAATTCTTTTAACTTAGATTGTAAGTTTGTCATTTCAGAAAAATTTGTTTCAAAATTATTTGACATTTCTGAATGAACAGTTTCCACAAACATTAAATCAGAGTTTAAACCTTCAGCAATGTCCAATTTTAACCCAGGATCAGTTTCTTTGTCATAATCTATTACCTTTTTAATGACAATGTCCACCCATCTTCCAGATGTGACATCTTCTTTCACCAGATACTCTTCATCAGCTAGAGCCATATAACAACAATCTCTATTCCTCTTCATCATCGACTGATGAGTCATCAGAGGGAACCCATTCTTCTTTTGCCACCATGCATTTATTATTATCTTTCTCTGCAGACATGAGAGCAATTTGAGCCTTAAGCTTTTTGTATTTTAATTTGTAGCTATCATCAGGCTTGTTATAAGAAGTTGATGGACCAGATTGTGAGACAAATTGATTGGACTTACACTCTTTCATGAAATGACCTTTTCTGCCACACTTAAAGCATGTCAGATTGGTCTTATCAGTGGAAGAACTGGGTGCAGTGTGTCCAGTGGGTCTGTTAGCTCTGGCTTTGAAACGGTTAAAAGTTTTAGCCATCAGAGCCATCAGATCATCACTATCAGTTTCATCATAATCTGAAGAAATATTATTCATGACTCCAGAATCCATTAATTCAGACATCATCTTCTTCATAGAAAATACATTCTTGGAAGACATTAATGCTGCACATGGTGGTTAGTATGACTAACCACAGGGGAACTACTGGAAGCATGATTAATAGCATCTTTTTCTGCCTCAATTCTCTGGGCTTGATTCTCTTCAGTGAATCTGAAGGCTCCATACAAAGATGACAGAGTATGGGAATGCAAGGTTTTACCTTGTCTCAAGACCACGATCATATGAGACCATTTTGAAGGAAGAATATCACAAAATTTTTCAAGAAGTATGTCCTTGTCCTTTTCTACCCAAGCCCTCTTAACTGGTTTATGATGGACATAAATCTGGTGTAGGTACCAGTTAATGATTCATTGGGTAGGGCAAAAAATGACTCGTACTTCTTATTTAAAGCCACTTTCCTGGTAACAATAGTATCATCACCACCTTCATACTGGTTCACTAGTTCATCCCACATGCTTTTGGCACTGGGATAAAGCACTAGTGTAGGAATAAGAGCTTCAGGAACGGCCCAAGGATCATGACTTTAAGGTAGTGTCAATATTGACTAGTCTCCTTTCCTCTTCAGACCAATGTTCCTCTCTCTTTTCCCTCCCAGATCTTGCTCCAGTTGGATCAAGAAGTGGATTGAGAGGACTTCTAGGAATATAGGGTCCTTCATTTAAAATTTTAAGCATATTCCTCTCAATACCAGTAACATGTAATAACATCCTGGCTTTCCACGTGCCAAATTCATCACCATTCCCACTGAATTTGGGAACAGGAGTGTTTGAGTAGTGCACATGCACGTGTGGAGAAGCAGGAATAGGAGGTGGTGGTGGTGGATTATTGTTAGCATGGTCATTAGTTTGTTCAAATTCATTTATGGGTGGAGGTCCAGTATTTAAAGGGTTTCCTTGTGTATTCTCTGGGTTGGCCATCGAGAGAATGCAGATCTAGGCAAGTATGTTAGCCTTCTGCTCTGATACCAATTGTGAAGTCCCTCACTCATGGTTTAACCCACAAATGTAGAATAACAAGTCAAGTAATCACTAGATAGGACTAGTATTAAACGTCAAGTAAGCACTAGATTGGACTAGTATACGATAAATATAAATGCAAGAATATATATATAAGTAATACGTACTTAAGCAATATAAAGATAAGCAAGTAAGTAAGTGGTGAGACACAATGTAATTTTCAAGTGTATTTTATTTATTGATGTTAAATAAAATACAAGGTTGTTGTGGAACAAGATATTACAAAGTAAGTATCTAAACAACCTATGAATTACAAGTGATCTAATCTTTGCTAAATAAACTCTTTGATCGAAATACTTAAAGTTGTGAAATATGACTGTTTAGATCGAGAGTATTTGAGCAAAGGCACCAAATTGCAAAAGTATGTAATTTGGACGAGGAAGTGACTTGGTATTTATAGGCAAAAAGAATAAATATAGTATTCTTTTTGCCGTACAAATATGGTTACATGCATTTAAGGAAATTACTTTAATTCCTTAAAGCATTGATTAAAGTACAAGAATAAAGTCACATGATAGTGACTTGTCTTCTAATTAACCAACCACCTTTACATGCGTGTAAGGCTTTTAACAAAAGACAAATGGATTGTCCGGTTAAGGCATGTAAAGGCATAAAGTCAATTCCTCGTAATCAGTGTTCAGACTTGTAAGGTCTAGAACACTGACAAGGACTCCAGTCAGGAGATCTGGTAAGTCTTCCAGTGAGCTCCGCTGTTTGTTAGACTTCTTTCTTCAGACTTCAGTGAGAATGTTCTTCAGTGGAAAGATCTTGACTGGAGTGAAGTCCAGTGAACAAATCTGGTGGAATCCAGATTTCTATACAAGTAAGTTGTTCACTGGTCTTCACATAATTTCTGGACAAATCTTCAGAGGGCTCCAGTAGTTACGTCTGAGCGAGTCCAGTAAATCTGGACCTAACATATATACACTCACGTGCCAATTTGAATATATGCTCGCATTGATATTGTGTACCTGGGATGGAACCTTGTAGTTTATTTCACTAGGCCATGCATATATATATATATATATATTTTTTTTTCCGAACAGAATATGCATATATTATTCTGTATATTTATGGTTTACTCATGCACTTGTATATGCCATGAGACCTTATTTAGGATTGCCCTTTTTGCCAGGTAGTCCTTCTTGGACCTATTTTCTAAAGACATAGATACTTTCACTATGTTAGAGGGTAGTAGTAATCATGAAATGGATAGCCAAGGAGCGGATGATCATGAAGTAGTTGAGGAGAATAACTTAGATGATGAGAGAGTTTCTCACCCTAGGGTAGATGAGGCACCCTCCCGCCTTAGTGCTTTATTTTTGGAAAGACTAATTTCCTCTCATCCATGCCTCTCCAAGTACAATCCTGTTTTACCTACTAAGGATCAAAGAGCCCATCGCCTTCCTCCTTGCAAGGTTGCCCTTTATCAGGTGTATTTCACCTCTTCTAATGTTAGGCTTCCATTGACAGAGTTTTATCTCAAGGTTCTATCTTATTATGAGATAGGTGTTGCCCAGATGCAACCAGTTGGTGCTGGCAAAATATTGACCTTTGAGATGATTTTGGCTGCTCTTGAGCTTCCTCGTTCACTTTACCTATTTATGAAGTGTTTTAAATTGTGTACTACTGGAGATTGGTTTACTGTTAAAGCTAGGCCAGAGTATGCTAAATTGATAACTCATGCTCCCGGTACTATTAAGTTCTGGCGCTTCCATTATTTTTTGTTGATGCCACATTTATTCCTTCCGACAAGACTGTTTTGCTTGGATGGAAGCGAGATACCAGCAATAAGAAAGAATGTTCCTGATTTGTTAGGAAAAAGCATCTTGAGAGGTTAAGGGAAGTTTCATATCCCATATAAGAGTTATGCAAAATGTGAGGCTATTTTGGTTTTACCAAGATTAGCCAGGATTGGGAAGGAGATGCCCCCACTTTAGTTGATGTCCACTGGGAAATGTATGAATTATTTTTGTCTTTCTCTTTCTTATTGTTGATGAGAATTTATTGTTTGCTAATATGTTCTGTTGTTGCAGCTATGGGTCTTTGGGAGAGCATGGGGGTGGGGCATCCCGTAAACCCTGCGCGATTGATGAAGTAGAAGAGCTATGTCAGGCTGAAGGCACTTCTCATGATTCTACCCTCTCTAGAAGGACTTCTTTCTCCCTCAGCGCCAAAATCTTGTCATTGATGGTACATCTCTTCGCTCCTTCTCCTCCCTACCCACTGAAGAGAAGAGTGACAAGGCTATGGGTGACTTCTTTGAAAAGGAACGTCCTTCTACTTCTTCCCCCACTAGTATAAACTTTATGTTATTTTGTTGGTGATGTTCTTCTTTATTTTTTTATGTACATAACATTTCTATTATAGGTGGACATTCTCTAGAAGGAGGCTTTCTGGAAAGAGGGTTGGGGAGATCTTATTAGTCCTTCACCCAAATTTCTATGCCACCCTTTGAAGCTTTTAAAGCTTGACTTCTTCTTCTTTTACTTCTAATTCTGCGGGTCCTCTCAGATGTGTGTTTACGGGTGGTGGCTTGGAGGAACTATCAATGACCTGAATCCATAAGACGGGTAGGATTTCACTGTACACACATATCCTGCTCTTCAGGTATTACGGCTGATGAATGGAACGATTTAAGGCGTGCCAGTGCTTTAATTTGGGTTATGATGATTCCACCCATACCTTTAGCTTTCCTCCAAGTCGAGCTCGAGTGGGCCACCCTTGTTCCCCACCCTACCCAGGAGTTTCACAGGGGTTTAGGTATGATTATTAGTTATCCTCCCTCTCTCAAACTTAAAGACGATTTGAGGATCCAGGAGTAGCGAGGCGCTACGCAGACTCAGTGGTTACCCGCTTTTTGCTGCAGAGACTAGTTCTTCCCCCTCACTCAGTGGGCTAGGTACGTTAATTTTCATCACTTTGCTTTATTTTATTTTATTATTATTATTTTAATATCACTTGTTTTTATGTAGTGTATGATATCATGCCGCACTTTCCTTTAATGCTGGCAGTCATGAGGGACGTTTTTTGAGGAGCTTGTCATGCTGAGGAAGAAGATTGATGGATTGGAGTCTGAGATGAGTGTGGTATATGGAACCTTTCTGATTCTTTGCTCGAAGTGGATCAAAGAAAGATGATAAAAGGTGTTTGGAGGAAGAAGTTCTGTTGGATACTCTTCTATTAGCAAAGCTTTTAGAGTATTCAATACTCCGTCTTCAAAAGTGGATGAATCATCATTCATGTCACTTTGATGAAAGCTCTTCTGCTCTTAGAGATATCAGCCATCTTCTACTGAAGAGATCTTCAATGAGTTCATAAACCCTCCTAT
The DNA here is from genome assembly GCF_010389155.1 of Erigeron canadensis. Classification (NCBI taxonomy): domain Eukaryota; kingdom Viridiplantae; phylum Streptophyta; class Magnoliopsida; order Asterales; family Asteraceae; genus Erigeron; species Erigeron canadensis. The sequence goes on from NC_057765.1 coordinate 11,758,385, forward strand.
GGAGGATGCTGACTCATATGAGCGATGCTTCTTGATCGCCTCCTCTTGATCAGGCAACTCACTGAGGATAGTTCAGCAGACCCTAAGCTGGAGCAAGTTTGCTGCTCATAGCTATACATTGAG